>NC_081411.1:204637243-205237243 GCF_030272615.1 Cryptomeria japonica | reverse complement strand
CCTATCAATTAATTTTGGAGATTATATATTAAGTTGTGATTATTGGCTAAGAGAGGTTAAAAAAATTATTAACGGAAGATAGTAACAACTCTTTTGGAGAAATATTAGCTCCCTTATAACTTAGATAATTTATCGCCTAATTAATTTAGTTGTGTTGATTTACTCAAAACATAGTTGAGACTAAACCAGTTTGCATTATTTCTAATAAGTTAGTCGTACTAGGTTAAGTATTTAAAAAAAAAAAAAAAAAAAAAAATTATTCCGTTTGTGCCCAAAAGTTTGGGCATGACATAATAGATGTGAATTCAACTCCTTGATATGAACTCAAACATTTCATTTTCTTACCGATTTCATTCTCTACCATCACCTTGAATAGTTTGAATTTTCCAAAAGCTTTTGATTTCTCCCTGAGAAAAGTAACCCAACACATTCTAGAATAGTCATCAATGATTAGCATAAAATATCTATCTCCTTGTAAACTTCTAGTTCTTGTTGGACCACATAAATCAATGTGAATTAAGTCAAGAACATTATTGGATTTTTCTAGAATACTTTTAAAAGTTATTCTAACTTGCTTTCCAAATTGACATTCCTTACATACTAGATTGTGAGGTTTAATAATCTTAGGTAAGTCCCTTACTGCCTTAGTTGTACTGATTTTCATAATGCAATCAAAATTTACATGAAAAAGTCTCTTATGCCATAACCAACTTTCATCAATATGGTCAATCAAGCATTCTTTCTCATGGTTATTCAATTTAAATATATCACCTCTAGTCTGATTACCGGTTTCAATTTCCAAACCAACACTCAGAAGATTATGCTTCAAACCTTCAACATAGTAAACATTATCAGTATTGTGCTTATCATCAAAAGATATAGTGCCTTTTCTTTTGATCAAACAAGATTTATCATCCCCAAATCTTACTAGACCTCCATTATATTCCTAAAGAGTTAAGAATTTACTATTATCACCAGTCATATGATGTGAGCATCCAGAATCAATGATCCATTCATCCTTATCTTCAATTTTAGATGCCAGGGCCTGTTCTACCAGTTGAACAGTAGGGGTCGGTTGATCTTCTATTATAGCAACAAAAACCCATCCATTATCTGTCAGTTCCTCATCAGAATCATCAGTAATTCCTTCATCAACATAGTAACATGATTTGTCTCTATTCTTCTTAAATCTATATCTCTGGTATTTAGGATTAGGCTTATATGTTCTTTTAGCTTCTTCCTTTAATCTTGCATGTCTATCTGGACACCTAGATGCCATATAACCAATTGTATTGCAGTTAAAACATTTAAATGGTGCTTTACCTTCATACTTACTTCCAACTAGACCTTTAGGCATTTTCCTTGCAAATAGTGCTTCAAGCTCTTCCAGTTCTTCATTCTCTTTTCTGATTTCTTCAAGTTCTCTTGTATAGAATTCTTTCCAATCTATCTTAATTGTAGCAATAGGATCAAATTCCTCAAGTTTAAAAGCTGAAAGTTTTCCAACCAAAGTGTCTCTAGATATTGATGCATGAGGCATCATTCTTAATTCATTTATAGCAGTTACTTTCATTTTATATGTTGGTGGCAATGCTCTTAAAACTTTAGAAATATTTTCATCTTCACTTAAGGATCCTCCACAACATTATATACCCAAAACAATTTCATTTACTCTTTCCATAAAAGCATAAATCCTTTCATCTTCTTCTATTTTTAGATTTTCATACCTGACAAGGTTGCATTCCATTTTTGCAATTTTGACTGTGGTATCACCTTCATTCAATGTTTCCAATTTGTCCCAAATAGCTTTAGTAGTAGATCAGTCTGATAATCCCATGATTTACTGATCTAACAATGTACTCAAAAGTGCTTCTCTTGCTTTGCAATCATTTTCTTCATCTTTAGCCAAGGTTCGTGGATTAGGTTGACCTTGAGTAGAAGCAACATAGCCATTCTTTGTAACATCCCATATGTCATTTCCAATGCAGTTTAGATGTGTCTCCATTCTGATCTTCCATATACCATAGTTGGTTCCATCAAGTTTTGGACTATCCTTCCTGAAATAGTTAGTAGACATTCTCGTCAAGTTGTTAAACTTCTTCAAAAAGAGGACTAGGCTCTGATACCAATTGTTAGGTCTTGGAGACAACTGAGAGGGGGGGTGAATTAGTTGTCTATTAATTTCAAACCCAAAACAAACTTAACCAAACTTAATACATAATACTGGTAAACCAAACTGTATGCATGTAAATAGTTTTGACAGTTAATTGCAATGCCGGTAAAGTTTAATGCATGAAATAGAAAGACAAATAACATCCACAACACATAACACAAATATTTGTACGTGGAAACCCTATAAGGGGAAAAACAACGGTGGGAAACATTACCCACAATCAGATGATACTACTGCAGATACTATGTGTGTACAATATGATGTCTGTACATGCCGAAAGGCCAACTGCCTAGAGCTCACTGCTCAATCACAAAATGGGAGTCACACTGACTCCAATTGGATGGTTAAATCCAATGATAATGTACTACTCAAAATAACATCTTCATATTCTAGATTCGGTACCGGTTAAGCTCCGATTTGCCTTCTTCAAAAGCCTCCTTGAATCTTGAATGATGTCTATGTGTATAGATCTACTTATATCCATATATACCTTATTATATTCCTCTTCCACACTCACACTAATCTCACAAATGAGATCTTACATATATACCAAAACCTAAGACCAAATTTCTAGGTTGGCTTACTAAAGATATTACAATAAAATCAATTACAAATGAATCAATATACGATGCATCATGTCAACTCAATGAATTTACAATAATAACAAATCATTTCCATAATGTGTCGTGCTGATGTGGAATGGATAATGCTTGGCGGTGCATAACCTAGACCTATTTGCCGGTAACAACAAATATGCCGACCTATACATTTTGGTCCTAGGCTTTGGTATATATGTAAGATCTTATTTATAAGATCGATATGCGATTGGGAAAAGGATTGTAATAAGGAATATGTGAGAATAAGCAGAGCTATACATGCAAACATCATTTGAAGGTAGAAGGAAGGTTTTTGTGAAGACATATCATAACTGAACTGGTACTGAATCTAGCATATGAAGATGCTATTTTGAGCAGTGCATCATTATTGGATTTAACCATCCAATTGTAGTCAATGTGACTCCCATTTGTGTTTGAGCAGTGAGCTCTAGGTGCTTGGCCTTTTTGCATATGTAGACCCCCTATTGTATACACATACTATCTGCAATTGTACCATCTAATTGTGGGTAAGGTTTACCATTGTGGTTTTTCCCCTTACAGGATTTCCACATACAAATATTGGTGTTATGTGTTGTGGATGATATTGTCTTTTTGTTTCATGCATTAATCTTTACCTGTACTGCAATTAACTAATAAACTATCTACCGGAATTAACTTTTGTTTATCAATATTAAGCATTAAGTTTGGTTAAGTTGTTTTTTGTTTGAATTTATTCGACAACTAATTCACCCCCCCTCTTAGTTGTCTCCAGGACCTAACAATTGGTATTAGAGCCTAGTCCTCTTTTCAGAGAAGTTTAACAGCTTGAGGAGATCCAATATCTTCTAACTATTTTAGTAAAGACAGTCCTAAACTTGATGGAACCAACTATGGCATATGGAAGATCAGGATGGAGACACATCTGAATTGCATTAGAAAGGATATCAGGGAAGTTACAAAGAATGGCTATATTGCTCCTACTCCCCGTCAACCTAATCCACCAACCTTAGGAAAAGATGAAGAAAGTGATTGGAAAGCAAGAGAAGCACTTTTGAGCGCATTATCAGATTGGCAAATCATGGGATTATCAGATAGATCTACTGCTAAAGCTATTTGGGACCATTTGGAAACATTAAATGAAGGATATTCCATAGTCGAAATTGCAAAACTTGAAAGCTTCCAGGTCAGGTATAAAAATCTGAAAAATGGAAGAAGATGAAAGGATTCTTGCTTTTATGGAAAGAGTTAATGAAATTGTTTTGGGTATTAAATGTTGTGGAGGAACCTTAAGTGAAGATGAAATTGTTTCAAAATTTTTAAGAGGATTTCCACTGGCATACAAAATGAAAGTTACTGCTATAAATCAGTTAAGAACAATGCCTAATACATTAGTAACTAGAGACACATTGATTGGAAAACTTTCAGATTTTGAAATTGAGGAATTTGGTCATGTTGCTACTATAAAGATAGATTTAGCTTTTAAGGCATCAACATCATCTACATCATCATTTCACAAGTCTGATTGGAAATCCTTTTATGCAAGAGAACTTGAAGAAACCAGGAGAGAAAATGAAGAACTTGAAGAACTTGAAGCACTTTTCGCAAGAAAAATGCCTAAAGGTCTAGTTGGAAGTAAGTATGAAGGTAAAGCACCCTTTAAATGTTTTAATTGTAATGAGATTGGTCATATGGCTTCAAGATACCCTGATAGACATGCAAGATTGAAAGAAGAAGCTAGAAGAACATATAAGCCTAACCCTGAATATCAGAGATACATATTTAAGAAGATTAAAGACAAGTCTTGTTATCTTGCTAATGAAGGAGTCATTGATAATTCTGATGAGGATCCGACATACAATGGATGGCTCTTTGTTTCTATAATAGAAGATCAACCAACACCTACTGTTCAACCAGTAGAGTAGGCACTAGCAGCAAAAATTGAAGTTAAGGATGAATGGATCATTGATTCAGGATGTTCACATCATATGACTGGTGATAAAAGTAAATTCTTGACTTTTCAGGAATATAATGGAGGTCTAGTAAGATTTGGAGATGATAAAGCTTGTTTGATCAAAGGAAAAGGTACAATATCTCTTGATGGTAAGAATAATACTAACAATGTTTACTATGTTGAAGGTTTAAAGCATAATCTTTTGAGTGTTGGTCAATTAGTTGAAAAAGGATTTCAGTTACAATTCAAGAATGGGAAATACAAAATTATGAACAGAACTGGTTTGGAAATTTCAACCGGTAATCAAACTAGAGGTAATATCTTTCATTTGAATAACAATGAAAAGACATGCTTGATTGCACATATTGATGAAAGTTGGCTATGGCATAAGAGACTCTGTCATGTAAATTTTGATTGCATTGTGAAAATCAGTACAACTAAAGTAGTTAGAGATTTACCTAAGATTGTTAAACCTCACAATCAGGTATGTAAGGAATGTCAATTTGGAAAACAAGTTAGAGCATCTTTTAAAAGTATTCCAAAAAAATCCAATAATGCTCTTGACTTAATTCATACTGATTTATGTGGTCCATCTAGAACTAAAAGCTTACAATGTGATAGATATTTCATGCTAATCAATGATGACTATTCTAGAATGTGTTGGGTTACTTTTCTCAGAGAAAAATCAGAAGCACTTGGGAAATTCAAGCTATTCAAGGTGATGGTAGAAAATGAAACTGGCAAGAAAATCAAATGTCTGAGATCAGATCAAGAAGGTGAATTCACATCTAAGGAATTTAATACATTTTGTGTAGTAAATGGAATCGGAAGCCAGTTACCAGCACCCCGAACACCACAACAGAATGGAGTTGTAGAGAGGAAAAATAGAACTATCTTGGATGCAGCTAGAAGTATGTTATCAGAAGCAAATCTACCACATGTATATTGGAGAGAGGCAGTAAGAACAACACTCTACACATTCAACAAAGTTCACATCAAAGGTGAAACTAGTAAGACTCCTCATGATCTATGGTTTAGTATTATTCCTACTCTTAAATATTTCAGAATATTTGGAAGAAAATGCTATATTAGAAGAGATGAGTATATTGACAAATTTGATCCTAGAAGTGATGAAGGAATATTTCTTGGTTATTCATCTAAGAGCAGGTGAAGGAAATCTTTGTATGGGTTGAAGCAAGCTCCAAGAGCTTGGTATGCTAGATTGGATAAATATCTTTTGAAGATTGGTTTTTCTAAAGGTAATGCTGATAGCAACTTATATTATAAAGTGACTAATGATTACATCTTGGTTATAAAATTTTTTTGTTGATGATATAATCTTTGGAGGAGAAGATGGATTATGTAAAGACTTTTCTATTGAAATGCAGCAAGAATTTGAAATGTCTATGATTGGAGAGATAAAATTCATTTTAGGACTGCAGATTTCACAGACTGATAAAGGTATATCCTTGAGTCAATCTAAGTACTTGAAGGAGTTACTAAAGAAATTAGGGATGGAAAACTCTAAACCAGTAAGCACACCTATGACTACAATTGATAAATTATCACTAAGGGATGAATCTACACCTATTAATCCGACTAGGTATAAATCTATGATAGGAGGCTTACTGTATTTAACACAAACAAGACCTGATATTACGAATGCAATATGTATTGTTTCAAGATTTCAGGGTAATCCTAAAGAAAATCATGAATCGGCAATAAAAAGGATTTTCTAGTACTTACAAGGCACTACAAATCTTGGCCTATGGTATCCTAGAGGTGAAAACTTTGAATTATGTGCATACACAAATGCAAATTGGGCAAGAGATGTAGATGACAGAAAAATCACCACTGGCAGAGCATTTTTTCTTGGAAGCAAATTAATTTATTGGTTGAGTAAGAAACAAAGTTTCACATCTTTATCAACAATAGAATCAGAATATGTTGCAATAACAACTAATTGTACATAGGTATTATGGCTTAAGCAAATTTTGAATGACATAAAAGTGAAATGCAAAGAACCTATAACTATCTATTGTGATAATACAATAGCAATTGATATATCTAAGAATCCGGTACTACACTCTAAAACTAAACATGTCTCTATCAAACTGAATTTTTTGAAAGAGAATGTTGAAGCAAAAGAAGTCAAACTGGTTTATGTGAATACTAAAGAATAGATTGCTGATATTTTCACTAAGCCTTTGCCTAAGGAGACATTTGAATATCTCAGAGATCAGCTTGGGGTCATACCCCCACTAGTAGAGACCTAGTCAGTTGATGTTTATCATCAACTGGCAAAACTAACAGAGAAATCTTTTACTCCGGCTTTGATGAGGAGAGCTACTTCTCAGGAGGAGTAGTTGGTATACTGAATAAGTTGGTATTTTTTATTTGAACCTAGTTTTTGTATTTCTTTGGCATTTGATGTCAAAAGGGTAAGAGATTGATATGGAAAAATACATGCTACTCCTAGGAGGAGAGACTTTATCCCTTGGGGAGGGATTGTTATCTTGGGGAGAGATTGATTACTCTTCATTCCTAAATTTTAATTTCTGGTTTTGATCTCTTTTGGGAGATTGTTGGTTTTGGTATTTGGCATTTCCATTTTGGCACTTTGATGGTTTTTCCATCTTGTGTTGCAATTAATGCCAAAGGGGGAGATTGTTGGTATTTTGGATATGTTGATATGGTTTTGTCATTGATGTCAACACTTATCAACTCTAGCACTTGGAGAATTGGCAATGTTCACCGACAAGCAAGTGATTTTATGTACAACCACTGGTATCTTGTTCACCGACAAGATATATTGTTCACCAGCACTTGGAATGACATGGAAAACACTTGGTTATGTCGAAGACATCATTTGGACACTTTGTCTTGGATATTTTTTCATTGGTATATTCGTGTTTGCATATTTGTTGTTACCGACAAATAGGTCCAGGATAAGTACTGACAGGCTTAACTATTCCAGATCAGTACAACACACTATGGAGATGATTTATTATTGTTGTAAATGCATTAAGCCAACATGTTTAATCGAATATTGCATTGGTTATTGTTTTACTTATAAATTGTTTTTATTGTAATATCTTTTATAAAGCCAACCTATACATTTTGGTCCTAGGCTTCGGTACATATGTAAGATCTTATTTGTAAGATTGATATGTGATTAGGAAAAGGATTGTAATAAGGTATATGCGAGAATAAGAAGAGCTATACATGCAGACATCATTTAAAGGTAGAAGGAAGGTTTTTGTGAAGACATATCATAACTAAACCGGTACTGAATCTAGGATATGAAGATGCTATTTTAAGAAGTACATCATTATATGATTTAACCATCCAATTATAGTCAGTGTGACTCGCATTTGTGTTTGAGCAGTGAGCTCTAGGCACTTGGCCTTTCTGCATGTGTAGACCCCCTATTGTATACACATACTATCTGCACTAGTACCATCTGATTGTGGATAAGGTTTCCCACTGTGGTTTTTCCCCTTATAGGGTTTCCATGTATAAATATTGGTGTTATGTGTTGTAGATGATATTGTCTTTCTATTTCATGCATTAATCTTTATCGGCACTGCAATTAACTAATAAACTGTCTACCGACATTAACTTTCATTTACCAGTATTAAGCATTAAGTTTGGTTAAGTTGTTTTTGGTTTTAATTTATTTGACAACTGATTCACCCCCCCTCTTAGTTATCTTTGGGACCTAACATATAGTACATGCAGTATGCATGTTGGCCAGATTTAATGCTAAATCTAAGCAATCACATATGAATTTTGTAAGCCAAATTTTTTGGTACCTACAAGGAATACTCAATTATGGATTGTGGTACCCTAAACAAGGGGAATTCATCTTGAAAGCATACATGGATGTTGATTGGGTAGGTTGTATTGATGACCAGAAGAGAACAAGTGGTGGTGCATTCTTCCTAGGTTACCAGTTGGTCTCATGGCATAGTAAAAAGAAGGATTTTGTCTCTCTATCAACTGCTAAAGTAGAATGCATTATTGCAGCTACATGCTTCTCTTAGATACAATGGATGAAGCAAACCCTCAAGGACATATAGGTGGACATAACCAATCCTATTCTCATCCGATGTGATAATTTTCATGCCATTAACATATCAAAGAATCTGGTGATGCATTCCAGGAAAAAGCATATAGCCATCAAGTATCATTTCCTTAGAGAGAAGGTTGAAGGACAAGAGGTAAAGATGGACTATTTACCTACTAGAGAACAAGTAGCAGACATTTTCACCAAAGCATTGTCGATAAGAACTTTTGAGTACTTAAGACACAAGTTTGAAGTTGTGTCATCTACCTTATGCTCTTGAGATGGGAAGGATCTATATGGTTTAGGGGGAGTTCATAGCAGTATCTCTAACTCTTGAACCACATCTCAGTACCGATTGTAATCACTAGTATTAGCCTAAGGGGGAGCTAGGTTTGGATCAAAGGGGGAGTGTACAATACCCTTTGTCATTATGTCAAAGGGGGAGAAATCAGCCAGTATGAAGTGTCCAGCAGTATGTTGACATCAATGCCAAAGGGGGAGATTGTTGGCATTATTGGTATTAAGTTGTCATTGATGTCAACTGGTTTGGCAAGGTCATTGGTAAGTACGTAGTAGTGACTAGTATAAGAAGAACAAGATATACGATGTCAATCCACATGTGTGTAAGAAGATAGCAGGAAGGCTACCGGTACACATGAACTGTGTCATCTGCCAGTAAAGCAAGCTTACTAATAAGGCATAAACCTAGATGAAGGTTGGCTATTTGTTTCTGATGAAGAGGCAGAATGTTAAAATAATCACAACAACACTTGGTGAGCAAAGTAGAAAGAATGGCATGAAGACATATCGAAAGACAAGATAATTTTTTAGGAGGATGTGTTGTTGATAAAGAGCATGTTTGTTGGTTGTACTAGTAAGATGTTGAACCAGTAGTCAATCTTGGTCAACAAATAATTTCAAACTAACATAGAAAACCAAGTAGAGGTTGATGTTGACAAACATAACAGCTAGATGACAGGTGGTGATATTGCACAATTCGGTGGTGTGCATCAATGTAACAGGTGAGCAAATAGGTTGACTTTTATGAAGAACCTACAAGTCACGGAGGACACCATAGGTTTACAGCTCAAGGAAGACAGGCTAACAAGTGACTAAACTGATCCTTCAAGAAGACCTGATCTTCATACCAGGTTGTCAAATGAAATAGCAGAGCCATTAATAGTGTATGATAGAGAAAAGCAGAAAAGCATGGTGCAGACCTCCAAATTTAGAAAACACACATTGGAATGCGAAGATTTAGTGGTTTTGATTGATGAAATGAAAATCATATCCCTAGAAAACCAGATCGAATAAAATTAGAGATGGATTGAGTTGGTGAAGCCAAAACCTAACATGACATTGTTTGAATGTAGTTTTTTGTGGGAATCCTAGATTATAAATATATGAGCTCAAGACAGAAATCAATGATGTTTGATTTGAAGTAGTAGAGTGAAGAGAACCTTCAAAAAGAAAGAGATCATCTTCCTTAGAATTTATTCTAAGAAAGTTGCAGAGTGAGGGTTTAGTCGAACAAGTGAAAGGGTTTAACCAACAGAGACAGAGTACTGGTAAACTGTTGGAGGTCTAAGAGTTAAGCTAACTAGTGAGGCATGATTGATCAAGAAGGCATCCAAGTGTGACATAGTATGTTGTGAGACTGAGAGATGAAGAAGAGAGGCTAATAATTAAAGAGAGAAAACTGATAACCAATAGTGTGAGATCCAATGAAGAAGAGAAGACTATTAACTGATAGAAATTTATTTGATTAATTGTTGTAGAACTCATTTGTAACCAAAAGCTATAACTATGTCAAATTTTTATTTTAATATACATCAACAAGTTGCAGCTTGGTGCAGGGGTTGGTGCTCCTTGGGTTGGTTCCCTAAATCTTTGTAACTCATTGTTTCACTTGTGAGGTTGTATTGGAGCAGTAGGTCTCCAGCAACATTTCTCACCAATGTTTTTCCCATATTGCATTTTCCTCGTACATCTGGTGTTGTGGGTTGCATTTGTGTGTTTGCCTCTTTTGATACTAACATTTGTCTTACCAGTTTGATTGTTTAGTTCCTAGGGTGATAACTATTAGCATTATACACTCAGATGAGAATGGTTGGTGTTGTCATTGATGACAACCAACTAGCAATAGGGTTCAAAGGTTATACTAACATCAGACTTCACCTACCGACACCGACAGTCACTACAAGGTTTATTCACACTGGGATCCAGTTACACTGGCATCAGAATATACTGACAATCCAAGCCGACTTGGAAATAATATTGTTTCTGACAAATATAATAAATGTAATATTATTGATATAGCTGACATAATGTATTGTAAACACTCATATATATATGACATCTTGTAGGTCATTTTTAATGTATGTATGTATATGATTGGTAATGTAAGGAAGTAGTAATATGTAATAGGTTATGATAGCAAATAATTGTTCATGCACTTTGATGTATTTATCTTGAGAGAGAATAAAAGTAGAGCAGAGCAAAACAAGGTTTTGGCAGAGGTATCTGACAAAGCTTAAACCAGTACTGAATCCAGCATTGCAAATGCTATTTTGATTAGTACATTGTTATTGGATTTAACCATCCAATTGTGTAGTCAGTGAGACTCCATTTTTGTATTGAATAGTGAGCTCTAGGCAGTTGGCCTTCCTGCATGTGCAGGTCCTTATTGTACTAAGTAATATTTATTCATATTGGCTAGTGAGTAAATAGTGTGGGTCATAAATCCCACTGAGGTTTTTCCCTTATCATGTTTCCTCGCCAAAAAAATATGTGTTATGGTGTGCATTAATGCTTATTCTTAAATTTCTCTTTAGTGCATTATTATTTTCTTACCTGTATATTAATTTGGATTGTAAAGTTGCAAATAAGTTTCAATCTTTCATTGATCGGTTAGACGCTAATTCACCCCCCATCTCAGTGTCTTTGGGGATAACCAAATATCTAACAATTGGTATCAGAGCCTAGTCCTCTATTTGCAGAAGTTTAATAGCTCAAGGAAGATTTTGAAACTGGTATTGATGGAAAGTTTGAGACAACAGTTGGAAGGAGGTCTTGAAGATTTTGATGCAAAAAAATTGATGAATATCAAACTAGAAGAACTCAGAACTTCTCGAGAATTTATCAAAGCACTTCAAGATAACCTAGTCATAGCAAAGAATAAAAGACAAGAATTACATGTACAACTACAAAACCAAGATGATGAAGAAAAAGAAACTCTCATAGATATTGTAGAGAAACTAAGACAAGAGAACAATAACATGAGGAATGAGATGCAAGATTTAACCATGAAACTATGTAAGGATATTGAAGATAGAAAGAGGAATGAGGAGTATTTGGTCAAAAGACTTAATGAAAGATCAGATGAATCTCTAAGGCTTAGTTATGAATATGATATGCTTAAAATAGATTTGATTCAAATGCAACATGACAAAGAGGAACCTCTAAGATAAGTTAGTACTTTGGAAAGTGAGTTGGTTGCTGCAAATGAATACAAAGACAAATTCAAGAATAGTTCAAATAAGCTTGATGCTATTCTGAAAAGTCAAAAAACCTGATGGAGAAACAGTTGCACTTGGATTTGACCATGGAGAAAGTTCTGGAATTGCAAACAATCATGATCACAACAAATCGGTAAGGCAACCTAATGCTTAGAAATTCAATGGAAAATGTTTTAATTGCAACAAATTTGGTCATAGAGAAAATCAGTGTAGATTTAGGAATAATCAAAATACAAACTCACCCACCGGTCAATGTTCCAAATACAATAAAATTGGTCATAACATAGACAATTGTAGAATGAATGTAAAATGTTATGTTTGTGGTAGATTTGGACATCTATCTAATCAATGCAGAACTCAAATTGGTCAAAGTTATGGAAAAGCTATACAAAGAAACAATGTAACTTGTTATGCATGTAACAAGATTGGGCATATTGCAAGATTTTGTAGAAGAAAGAATGTACCAACAAACAACAAAGGATCTAATGACAAAGACAAAGAAAATGTGAATGAAAACAAGCAATAATTCACTAAATAATGGATCAGGAAGAGAGATCAGAGGAATGATGAATCTGTCACTGCACCGGTCGAACAGACCAATCCTACACTGGTAGGAGATTCTTCATCTAACTAAGGATTAATCCTTAGGGGTAAGGAAACTAATTCAAGATAATGCATTTAGCCCCATTTGGTGGTAAGAAGTCACAATTCTTCTTTATCGACACATATGTTGAGTATTCACTTCACCGGCGAAGCATTTAATGCAGTTGTAAGTTAACTTTTTGGTTATAAAGCACTTGAATCTCTCATTTCTACTTACCAAAGCATTCAAGGATTTGAAGAGTGCAGAGTTGAGCACCAAAATTCAAGAAGAAAAGCAGCAAGATTCTCAGGGCATCCAAGGTTTTCAGTTAAAAGGTATTTATCTTACAACATGGCTTCTTGATCTTCTATTCCCAAATTCATTGCAAACCCTACTATTGTGGAAAATGTCAAGCATCTTAGACCAATCTTCAAAATCATCCCTAAGATAGCTAAGTTACATGACTCCATTGGTGCATTTTCAAAAATCCCGAAAGGAATTGTGTTTGTTGAAGACCCTAGGGCATACATTCATTGTAACATAAAAAATTTAGGGTCCGAGGATTTAAGGAACATGTTCATGAATGATATTACTGACAACCAAGGTATAGTCAAATCGGAACACAAGATTGTTGAAGATTTAGGATTCACTAAAATCCTTCACATGCCTGAATTCTCAGATGAGATTGTCCGTTATGTTCTTAGCAGAGTTCACGGTGAATTTTTGTGGTTAGATTCAGTTTTCAAGATCACTAAAGAAGCAATTAAGCTTGTCACTGGTTTACCTTCTACCCGCACTAGGCTTGATAAGAAAAATAAAATTCCAAATAAAGAGGTTATGAACTTAACTGATGTTACATTTGACAACAGAACACTTAGGGTTAGTGATATAACTGGCAACAATGTTAAATATGATAGTATGGTTATTGGATACAAAGTTGCTCATACTAATAGGCTGAATTATTTTTCAAGTTTATGCATTCATAGTGCCTATGAGATGATTATGAATAATGCTAAAATTGACATCTGTGAATGGCTGAAAGATGAACTGTTAGAAAATTTGAGCAAGATCAAAGGTGACAAGAAGGGAACTTTCAATTTTTGGAATTTGATTGTGTGCTTAATGCTATATTTCTTAAAGGAGATTCCCGATATTGGACATAAGGACTTTTCCTATGATATTTCTATTGGAAAACAAATAAAGGAGGCAATTACCGACATAGGCTTAGATGGTGACAAACTGGTAAAAGAGTACTTCAAAGTTTTTCAAGCAAAAATGAGACAAAGGGAAAGGATTTCCCAAAGCATTTGTCATGCCCAAACTTTTGGGCAAAAACAGAACAACAAAAAATTTTTTTTGACAACATAAACTCATAAAATAATCTACATTTAAAATGAAATCATTTAAGTTTTCTCTTAACTAAGGTGTAATTAAGAGTGTTTACTAAAGTTGGAATAATTTACTCAATCAATGAAGTGACAATAATTAATGAAGATTAATTATTCCCTAAAAGGCCATCGCAATTTAATTAGTTAATTTCATCAACCTAATTAATTTGCCACTAATTAAAGTCGAGAGATATTTAAATATCTCGATTGTATTAAAATTACTCCAGGCTAATAAAATAATGGTAAAGTTATCTTAAATTAAAATTAATTAATTGAGCGCACGCAAATTCACTTTTTGAATATATCCAATGGGGTTAACTAATTCAATAATGATAATTGACAATTACTTATACTTTATATTAAAGTCAATTTTAAATCTCCGAAACATTTAAATTTTGACTATTAAATTCTTGGCCAATATTGACCTCATAGGCTAGATTTCGTATCAAATAAATTATTAATATCCATTATTAATTTTTCCCCAATTTAGATTTAGCCTAACGTCCATATTTAATTAAAATGGAAATTAACTATATAATAACCCGAGTGGATAAAATTAAACCAATTGTGTGAATTATCTAACTATATAAAATTAATCCCCATTTTAAAATATACCTTGATAGAAGCCTACATTAAAATTAATTTCCTCCCTAGTCCAAAATTAGGAGTTTAAATTAATATCACATATAGCTAAAATTAAATGGGGAGGAGGGGAATTTTTTATTTTTTTTAATTTTTAAAAATAATTTCTCCCTCTTCTTATTTTAATCTCAAACCCTAATTAGGGTTGAGTTATTCCTCTTCTATATTTTATTTTTAAAAAACAAATCTAATAATTCTCTTTTCTTTTTTTGCTAACCCTAACCCGAATATGGGCTAGCGTTGCATATCTAATTTAAGTTTATTTTTTGCCTTTACCCTAACCCGAAATTGGGTTAGGGTTGCATATTTTTATCAACTAAATTCTTTCTTTCTTTTTTGCCTTTACCCTAATCCGAAATTGGGTTAGGGTTTTTTTTTTGTTTGTGTGTGTTTTTGACAGGGTCTATGGCGGCAACCATGGGGGAGGGCGAGGCACAAGGACCAAAGAAAGGCAAAGGGGGCCACATGGCTCCACTATGGATACCCACAAAGGCAGCCCCATGGTGCTCATTGTGGTTATCCACAGTGGCGGCCTCGACGCTGCCCACTGTGGTTGCCCACAGTGGTGGACGTGGCTTCGCCCACTATGGGTACCCATAGTGGTGGTGCCGATGCCACCCACTGTGGATGTCCACAGTGGTGGACGCGGCCCCGCCCACTGTGGGAGGCACCGCCAAGGACCCGCCCCACTCGGGAGGTAAGGGTTTCGATCACAAGGTAAAAATCTCCTTTATTTTTTTAGAAATTTTTTTTTGTTATTATTATTTTTTGTTAAATTTAAAATAATATATATATATATATACATAAATCTATATATGTGTATATATACATACACATATGTATATATATACATATATATATACATATATGTATGTATATATATATATATATATATATATATATATATATATATATATTATCACATAACAACAGACTTTCTAAAACTAACAAATTTATCTAGCTGCATTTTTCTTTCATTTTAAATTGCTAATAGTTAATCATAGGAAAAGATAAATTTGTCTACCTTAACTTTCTGCATTTTTTGAATTGGATAAATGATAGAAATAATAAAATTAGTACAACTTTAAAATAGTCTGTAAAACACTTAAAAACATTATCATTTTGTACAATGTAAAACTGTTATTCTTCAAAAGTCTATTTAACCATATTTGCATTTGGAATAAATAAATAACTAGGACTAAATAGTTATTTTTATTTTGCTAACATTTCTGCTTTTCTACTTCCTAATATTTCCATAATACTTTTTGCATTTTTTTTTTGAATACATGAAACAAATAGATAAATGACAAGAACATAATATAGTATAGAAAAGACGTAGAAATATTTTTTAAAAATGCAAAACTATTATTCCTCTAATATCCATTTAACCATTTTTGCAATATCAACTTAAAAAAATGTAATTCTTATAAGAAAAATCTGAATACAATTTGTTAACTTTTACAATGGGTGAAATACCCAACTAGTCTCTCATTCCTAATGAATGAGGACTTAAATAAAATAAATACATTTCTTTTCTTTTTTTCAAAATAAATACAACAGAAAGCTCCTCTCTTACATTACTACAACTGAAATACAATATTACATTTCCTATTCTTTTCTGCAACTAAAATAGATTGAGCAAGACCATAGCCAAGTTTTTCCTTCAATCCCTTCCCAAAGAAACCTACAATACAAAATCTTAAGGCTGTGACCATGGAGAGCTCACCTCCCAACCTAGGCTTACTGCAAGCCACTCCTAAGCTTGCAGAACCAAGAAATATACGTGTACACTCAAACAATACACAAACAAGCAAGGAAAAGCTCACAACAAACACATTCCCATCCCAAGGCTGAACTTCATCACATAATGTGATGTTTACATGGGTGGAAGTGGACCAAGTACCTCGACGAGAACTGCAATATAGTAGATCACAACCAACTCATGGCAACCAAGAACACAACATAAGTCCATCTTAACCCAACATCCTTATGACCCCCAAGGCATACATGTCATACTTTCTCTCCTTATGACCCCCGAATGCATAAGCAAAACTATGTAGCAAGGGTCACATAAACAAACCCTTGAGATCACTCTCTTGAACAGAGTCTCTCACTCTGAGGGTGTAAAACACCTTCCTCCCCCAAGACCATTCTACCCTCCCAAGGGTAAGATGGCATTGGATACTCCCAAACCACAAGAAAATGCATAACAAAATGGAAGAAGAGTCACATAATATTTTCACAAATAAAATACAAGGGAAGGAACATCCACATTCAACAATCTTTCACAAACAAGTTTTCAACATACCAGAAAGAAAATGAACCAACCTTGAATCCACCAAGGGTTTACTAGGGATAGCTTGGAGAAGAGCAGCCCAATTCCACACTTATTTTCTTCAACACTTAGCCAAAAATTCCATTCTAAAACTAGTTTTCAAAACTGCAAGATCTCATCTCCAAAGATGGAGAGTGGGTGATTGACTTCCTAAGTCTAGATCTCTTTTCCTAAGAAGGCTTCTCTCTCTCTTTCCAACCTCTTGGATAGAGTGAGGGGCTCCCATTGGTTGGTCTTCCCTAGGTCTTACGCACTCCCTAACCAAGGCACCTCAAGAAGAGGAATGGAAATGGGGAAGAGGAATGACACATACCAAGGAGGTTATCTAACCAAGGATGGCACTCCTAAAGATGAAATTCGGCCATCTTGGAAAAACCACTTTTTGGGCAGGTTAAACAAGTCCTAGGGGGTGGATAGATGGCCAAATTTGGCCCTCACCCATAGGTACCCCATAAGGCCCACTAAAAATGCTCCAAAACTAACTCTAGGTGTTGGTTTAACCCTTTGAAAGTCCACCCAAAGTTATCCTACGAGTCAACTCTGAGTTGACCCTCCTAATGGCTCACTACCCTGGATTTCTTGGAACCTTTAAGGATAATTTGGAAATATAACATTGGTAAGAAAATAAATCTCTCAAAAGGTGACATGACAATACCAACACAACATATGACATATGTGTCAAGTGACACTACAAAAGGAATTTCACATCACAAATACACACATGGCAATTGTCTCATGTATGATTTAAACAAATTAATAAATGCAATTTAACACACATGCAAACATTTATGTTTACGAATAAAATATGATACATATGGGGTGTTGTCTCTCCAAATAGACAATCCCTGGTTTTACAAATGTATATAGGTCTAGGCTTGATTCTCCATAATGTTTCCATGGTCACATGGATAATTTTACTTCCCAATAGCCTCATATAATATTAAACCTAGAAATAAGAATACAAGTCAATCACTCTACATACAATTGACATCACACAAATCAATTTACCATATAACAAAGTAATCCATATATGTAATTTATCTTAATCCTCATAAATTTAATCCATTTATCATAAGAAATGCATCATATTTCTTACATCATAATAAAGTCCTGCAAATCAAAATAAATGACATACACCATATCAGTGTTATCCTATCCTAAAATTATATAAAATTTAATATCCTTAATGCATAGAAATGAGACATCAATATATCAATGTTATCCAATCCTGGAATCATATAAAGTTCTATATCCATAATGCATAAAAATAAAGCATCCATAATAGTTCCAACATGAAAATCACTAAAATGCTAGGATGGGTCGAGTTAGGGCCTCACACCCTCCCCCTCTACACATGAAATTCCTCTTGGAGTTCATCAAAAAGATGAGGGTACTATGATCTCATACATGCTGCATCCTCCCATGAAGTTGTAGCCTCGTCATAGCAATCCTACTGGACCCTAACCTGGTTTAGCTCTCGACCTCGAAGGGCCAATGTTCGGCGAGCCAAAATGTGAATGGGCTCCAAAGCTAGCTGCCCGTCCGACTCCACCTACAATGCATCCCAATCTAAAATATGAGACTCATCATTGATATACTTCCTCAAAACTGATACATGAAACACATCATGGATGCTTGATAGGATAGGTGGCAAATCTAGATGATAAGCAACTGGTCCTATCCTCAAGGATCTCAAATGGTCTGACAAAGTGAGGTGCAAGCTTAGAACCCTTTCCTTAACGGATTGGACTCTTATGCGGTCGCACTCTCACAAAAGCTCTGTGCCCAACCATGAAATTCTGGTATATTCTCTTTGCATCTGCATACTTCTTCTGCCTATCCTGTGCCTCTTTAAGGCCTTGTCTAATAAAAATTACCTACTTCTCCATATCATGAACCATCTCAGGACCTATGTCCACTCTATCCTCAATACAATCCAAACTCAAAGGTGTCCTACAAGGTCTGCCATACAAAGCTTGAAATGGTGGCATCCCCAAAGAAGTGTGATGCCCATTATTATAGGCAAACTCTACTAATGGAAGGTACTCCTCCCATCTGGTCTGATGATCCATGACATAT
The DNA here is from genome assembly GCF_030272615.1 of Cryptomeria japonica. Taxonomy (NCBI): domain Eukaryota; kingdom Viridiplantae; phylum Streptophyta; class Pinopsida; order Cupressales; family Cupressaceae; genus Cryptomeria; species Cryptomeria japonica. The sequence continues at coordinate 205,217,909 of NC_081411.1, read as the reverse complement.
ATGCGAAGTAGATCCTCTTGTTAGTTAGATGAGAGGGGGGGTGAATCAGATAAACTTACAATGCTATATATTCTTCAGATTCAACCTCAGTAGAACTTACTTGATATGCAACTATGACTATAAATCATTCAAACTCGTAAATAGATAAACTTGAAACATCAAAACACATTCAACACCAAATTTAATGTGGAAACCCAAATAGGGAAAAACCACTGTGGGATTTCAGACCCACTAAGAAAATATACTCTTCTAGAGTATGCTCGGTTAAAAGCCAATCCTATTAAAGGTTACATAAACACATTGCTAGATGTGACCCGATCAAGGGATTTCCCTCAAATCTATTAGAATCTTGCACTTGGTTAGAAGTGACCTTGTCAAAGGATTTCAAACACTCATTCAGAATGTTACCTTGCTAGAGGATTTACAAATAAGACTGCTAGGTCCACTCAGTTAAGAAATTTCCTGTCACTTACAAAAATAATTAACAATAATAAAATATATCTGCAACTTCACATCTCAAATGTTAAAGAAGACTCTACGTGCTCAAAATATTCTTGTGATAAGACTTATCCTCCTCCTTGCTGGGCTTCTCACTCTGTTCTTCAGTCAAATCTTCAATATTTTGTACTCGATAATCACCTCTGTAGTATCGCTGCTCTTCTATTTTCCTGCCTTCAGTGTTCATCATCTTTTCCTTATTTATAAACAATTTCTAACCACTTAATCTCCTTAATTACATTTCCCATGATTAATCTTAGCCATCAGATCTTCAAACTTGACTAGGTTCATTGAATCCTTTGAACTAAAAAAAACATTTTATCTTGCCTTGGAACTTGTGTTCAGTTATGACCATTCAATCTGTGCTTTAGATCCAACTCTTGAATTTTCATTGTCATTGACCCTTAACAAACTTCTTGCACGACATTCCAATCTTCTATAAATCTCCAGTTCATTGGCATCCTTCATTAAATAATGTATTTATTCATCCAATGCATTCTATTACTGCTCGGTTTATACTCAGTAAATACTGAACTTTACTCGGTAACTTCTTTCTTCTTTAACTGACACTCATAACCTTGGTGTTTACTGACTAGCTCCTTGCTCGGTAAAATAGAACGGTATCAAACCTTTACTCATATTATTACATGAAATCTTTACTCCTCCTTATTTAGTCTTCGAATACACATATATAAGATATCAAAACAATTAAAATAACATAATCTCATCACTGTCTAACTCAGTAATAGTTGCCCATTGAATAAATTATTACTCCCCTTCATTTGCACATGCTTTCTGTGTCACTTACCGACATCTTTATACTCATCAAAACATACTCTTTAAGATATGGCAACATCATACTGAATCAAAAAATTAATTGCTTAACATCAATGACAAAATAATATTATTAAGATAGTAATCTTCCTTTATCAATTATATCATCAATCTCCAACAACCTTCTCAATGTCATCATACCAACAAACTTAATGTAATGCCAACACCTCTAACACCTGATTTACCCTCTTTGTTTGACCATCTATTTCTGGATGATAGGCTGTACTGAATTTGAGGCTGGTACCCATGGTTGTCTGTAATTCCTTCCAAAGGGAAGAAGTAAAGAGGGAGTCCCTATCAGAGATAATCTTGCGTGGGATGCCATGAAGTTTGACAATGTTTCACAAGGACACCTATGCCACTGCTGGTGCTATGAAGGTAGTCCAAATAGGGGAGAAGTGGGCTACTTTGGTCAACTTGTCAACTGTCACCAAGATGGCATCATGGTGATGAGATGACATGTGAAGACTAATGATGAAATCCATGGATATAGTATCCCATTTCCACTTTGGTATAGCATGAGACTAGAGCAACCCACCTGGATGGCGGTGTTCTACCTTGACTCTTTGACACTCAAGGCATCGGGCTACTAACTCAACAATAAGTTGCCGCATACCTAGCCAATGATATAACTGTCTCAAGTTTGCATGCATCTTCTTTACCTCGGGATGCGCTGCATAAGAAGCTTTGTGAGCCTCCATGATAATGAACTCTCGCAAACCCTTGGGAGAAGGTACATAGATGCACCCTATATGGTGCAATAGTTTATCGGACTCTAAGGAATAATCAACATACTTCCCCTCTAGGGTCTCATGTGATCGAATCATCTGATAAACCTCTAGATACCATCCATCCTTTGGCAACCGCTGCTATATACTATCTCTCAAATCTGTGCTCATAGATGTGGAGTATACCTCATGAAGTCTCCTACTCAAGGCATCTGTAACTACGTTCTCTTTCCCCTTGATGTAGTGGACATCAAAATCATACTCACATATAAACTCCATCCATCTCCTTTGATGGGCATTAAGGTTAGGCTGGGTGAAGATGTACTACAAACTCTGATGGTCTGAATGAAGCTCAAAATGATGACCTAAAAGGAATTGTCTCCACCTCACAAGAGCATGCACTACTGCTGCAAGCTCAAGGTCATGCATAGGGTAGTTAAGCTCGTGAGTCTTAAGCTTCCTAGACTCATAAGCTATAACTCAACCCTTCTGCATAAGGACTTCTCCTAATCCATCCAAAGAAGCATCCATGCATACCATGAAATCAGTCATGGGGTTTGGCACAATAAGAATAGGTGCACTAGTGAGTGCCCTTTTCAGTTCCTGAAAAGCCCTCTCACACCTATCTATCCACTCAAATTTCTTTCCCTTTCACTGAAGGGATGTTATGGGATGTGCAACTAAGGAAAACCCCTCAATGAAGCGTCTGTAGTACCCTGCTAGACCCATGAAGCTCCTAACCTCTGTCACACTGGTTGGTGCTAGCCAATCCATAATAGCTCTGATCTTTGATGGGTCAATTGAGATCCCATCACCAGATATAACATGCCCAAGGTACTTGACCTCTCATCTAAAGAAAGAACACTTTGACAAACTTCCATACAACTGATTGTCCCTCAAACACTACAAAACCTGCCTCAAATGCTCCTCATGCTCCTTCTCATTCTGAGAATATATCAATATGTCATCGAGGAACACAATCACAAACTGGTTGAGGAAAGTGTGGAATACCCCATTCATGAGACTCATGAATATAGTTGGAGCATTCGTAAGACCGAAAGGGACCATAGTGAACTCATAGTGGCCATATCTTGTACGAAATGCGGTCTTGTGGATATCACTCTCCACAATCCTCAACTAATGATACCCTAACTTTAGATCTATTTTGGAAAACACTTTAGCACCCTGAAGCTGATCAAACAAATCATCGATCCTGGGCATGGGATAATGGTTCTTGATGGTCACTTTGTTCAGCTACCTATAATCCATGCATAACCAAAGGGACCCGTCCTTCTTCTTCACGAATATGACTAGTGCATCCCAAGGGGAGACACTAGGATGAATGTGACCCTTCTCTAAGAGTTCCTCAAGCTGCATCTTGAGCTCATTAAGCTCATTTGTGGTCATCCTATAAGGTGCTCTCGAAAATGGCTCGGCTCCTAGTACAATATCTATGTGGAAGTCAATCTCTCTGCTAGGTGGCATACCTAGTAGTTCGGCTAGAAACACATCTGCAAACTCCTCAAGGATGGGATGATCATCTAGGGAAGGCTCCTTCTCCTTCTCTTCATCTCTATCACCGACAGTGATAGCAAACATTTCGTATCCCTTTCGCATGCTTCGCTTAAGCTGCATAGCGGAAATCATACGTAGAGGCACTAGCCTCTAAATCCTAGTGATTACCATGGGAGCACCATGATAATCCTCACACTTGATCTTTTTCAGGTGACAATCCATCTTGTCTCTGTGGGTGTAAAGCCAATCCATGCCAAGTATGATGCCATAAGATCTGAGCTGTGTAACTCTAAGGTCTACTAAGGTGGTGGCATTACCAATCTGGAGCTGACATCCCCTAAGCTTTGAATCCACTAACACTCTAGCCCCTGAAGCTAACTCCACTTCCCAACTAACCCCTTGCCTAACTGCCACTATCCCGCAATGCTCCACAACTAATGGAGATATAAAGGAGTCAGTAGCTCCTGAGTCAAATAATATAGAAATAATGATACCTCTAATCATACCTGCAGCCTCAATAACTGTGGCCTGGTGCTCTATCTAGTAGTTGTCAACCACTACGAATACTCTATGGGACTTTCCCATATCCCCAACTATAGGCTCTGATGGTGCCATCCTCTAACTACCTGCCATCTGACCCTGTAGACACTCTCTTGCCATGTGCCCCATGGCTCCACATGTGAAACAAACATCACATGCCTGAAACTATACACCCTAAGGCCTAGAGAAAGACTGTCCACCTGCCCTGCTCAAACCACTATACCCACCCCTGGAGGACTACTGAGTCTGTATCGGAGGTGTATGAGTACCGAAGGACTACTAAGTCTATACCGAAGGTGTATGAGGTGTATCTGACCCTATGAATGCCACTACTTGGGCTTAAAGCCCTGTTGTCCTTGAGGGGGCCTCTGCCTCTGATTCTACTGTGAATGTTTCAGAGGAGGGGTTTAAAGGACCCCGATGTATTCCTATGGTTGCCTTCCCAGTGGGGTTTCTGAAACCCAAAAGATTGGGGTGTAGGGTTTTGGTTCTGAAACTAATCCCTCGTGTCCTAAGGCCAGACCTGAATCTCCTTAGCTATCAAGGACTTCTCCATAGAAACTCGAAGGCTTCCTGGAGTGGCCATCCTCACTGGTCCTGCTATCTAGGCATTCAGTCCCCTGATAAAATGGTTGATGAGAAGCTTCTCGTCCTTTAGGTAATCCACATATGGTAAGAGCTCGATGAACTTACTCTCATACTGGGTCACTAAGAGACCCTTCTGCTAGAGGTCATGGAACTTATCTATCCTACACTGGCTGAAGTGCTCCGATAGGTATCTCTCCCTGAACCTCTCTGTAAAGGTCTCCCATGTGAGGGTGTCTGCAACTAGACCACACTTGTATTCCTCCTGTCTCCATCATGTGGAGGTAGTTCCTCTCAAAAGGTGAACTACTACTCATGCCTTCAGATTGCTTTCATAGGAATGCAATGCAAAGCACTGATCTAGGCTCAAAATCCAAGCCTCAACCTCTACCCCATCGGTAGATCCCGCAAAAGATGGTGGCTGGAGGCACAGAACCTCTTTGATCAGATCCCCTAGATCACAACGTGCCCTCTCAATATATATAGGTTCTACTACTGGAGGTGGTCTAGGTAGATGAATGGACTCAGGCTCATGCTCAGCCTGGCCCTCTAAGGGATTAGGAGGTGGACTCCTACTTCGTTCCTTAACTGCTAATCTATGGCTCCTTGAGTTCTGGTTTCCTGCATGATGGTTAACTGTTGGAAGCCTATCCTGTACTATCCTAATTAGGTTCTGAAGTGCTAATAAGATGTCTCAGTTTGGGTCAACTGGTCACTCAGGAGGAGCCTCTGGGTCCCTTTCTAAAACTGGTTCCTCCCTATCAAAATCTTCGCAAGCCATACATACACGCCTAGGACCCCTACCGTGCTTGCGAGCTTGTCGCATAGTCGGAGGCATCCTTGTGAGAAAATAAAACAAAACAAAATAAATAAATAATTTTGGAGAGAAAAAATAATAATTAATTAAATAATTAAAGTGAAATGAAATGGAGAAAGGTTCCTACTATTGGAAACCTTACTCTGATACCAAAATGTCATGCCCAAAGTTTTGGGCAAAAATGAAACAACAAATTTTTTTTTTTGACAACATAAACTCATAAAATAATCTACATTTAAAATGAAATCATTTAAGTTTTGTCTTAACTAAGGTATAATTAGAAGTGTTTACTAAAGTTGGAATAATTAACTCAATCAATGAAACGACAAAAATTAATGAAGACTAATTATTCCCTAAGAGGCCATCGCAATTTAATTAGTTAATTTAATCAACCTAATTAATTTTCTGCTAATTATAGTCAAGTGATATATAAATATCTCGATTGTATTAAAATTATTCCAGGCTAATAAAATAATGGTAAAGTTATCTTAAATTAAAATTGATTAATTGAGTGCATGCAAATTCACTTTTTGAATATATCCAATAGGGTTAACTAATTCAATAATGATAATTGACAATTACTTGTACTTTATATTAAAGTCAATTTTAAATCCCCAAAACATTCAAATTTTGACTATTAAATTCCTGGCCAATATTGACATCATAGGCTAGATTTCGCATAAAAGCAATTATTAATATCCATTATTAATTTTTCCCCAATTTAGCTTTATCCTAACATCCATATTTAATTAAAATGGAAATTAACTATATAATAACCCTAGTGAATAAAATTAAACCAATTGTGCAAATTATCTAACTATATAAAATTAATCCCCATTTTAAAATATATCATGATAGAAGCCTATATTAAAATTAATTTCCTCTCTAGTCCAAAATTAGGAGTTTAAATTAATATCACATATAGCTAAAATTAAATGGGGGGGGAATTCTTTTTTTTTTTTTTTAAATAATTTCCCCCTCTTCTTATTTTAATTATTATTTTAATCTCAAACCCTAATTAGGGGTGAGTTATTCCTCTTCTATATTTTATTTTTAAAAAACAAATCTAATAATTCTCTTTTCTTTATTTGCTAACCCTCACCCAAATATGGGCTAGGGTTGCATATCTAGTTTACTTTTATTATTTAAAGGCTAACCCTAACCCTAAATTGGGTTAGGGTTGCATATTTTTATCAACTAAATTCTTTCTTTCTCTTTTGCCTTTACCCTAACCCAAAATTGGGTTAGGGTTTATTATTTTTTTTGTGTGTGTATTTTTGACAGGGTCTATGGCAGAGGATGAGGCATGAGAACCAAGGTGGGGCGAAGGGGGCCATAGGGCTCCACTGTGGATACCCATAGTGGTGGCCCCATGCTACTCATAGTGGTTATCCATAGTGGCGGCCCCGATGCTGCCCACTATGGTTACCCAAAGAGGTGGCGCTGACGTCGCTCACTGTGGTTGCCCATATCGGCGGACGCGGCTCCTCCCACAGTGGTGACACCGACGCCGCCCAATGTGGATGCCCATACTGGTGGCGTCGACGCCGTCCACCGTGGAGGAGGTGGCCCCGCCCACTATGGGAGGCACCGTCGAGGAATTGCGCCACCCAGGGGGTAAGGGTTTCGGCCGCAAGGAAAAAAACTCCTTTATATTTTTAGAAATTTTTTTTTTATTAAAGTTAAAATAATATATATATATATATATATATATATATATGTATATATACACATATATATATATATGTATATATACACATATATATATATGTATATATATGTGTGTGTGTGTGTGTGTGTGTGTGTGTGTGTGTGTGTATTAAATTTCTCATTAAAGAATGCAAAAATAAATCTATAAGATTGGTAAATAATAAGGAAAAACAACAACTTAATAAAAGATATGCATTTTTATTTTTTCTTTATAGATTTATAATGTGATCCATTTAAATATGAGTATATTAGATTTTGTTTTTGTTGTATTCCTTTTTTTGTTTTTATACAACAATAAAATAAGTCAATGGCTGACAGAAAGCAAATAGGACATAAACTCAATAGTTATCCTTTAGTTTCATTTCTTATCTATCTATAATTCTAGTTTTCTAAATTTGTGTGTGTGTGTGTGTGTATATATATATATATATATATATATATATATATATATATATATATATATATATATATATATATATATATATATATATATATATTTTATCACATAACAACAGACTTTCTAAAACTAACAGATTTATCTAGCTGCATTTTTCTTTCATTTTAAACTGTTAATAGTTAACCATAGGAAAAGATAAATCTGTCTACCTTAACTTTCTGCATTTTTTGAAATGGATAAATGACAGAAATAATAAAATTACAGCAGCTTTAAAATTGTCTGTAAAACACTTAAAAACATTATCATTTTGTAAAATGTAAAACTGTTATTCTTCAAAAGTCCATTTAACCATATTTGCATTTGGAATAAATAAATAACTAGGACTAAATAATTATTTTTTATTTTCCTAACATTTATGCTTTTCTACTTCCTAATATTTTCATTATACTTTCTACATTTTTTTTTGAATACATGACAGAGATAGATAAATGGAAGTAGCATAATATAGTACAGAAAACACTTAGAAATATATTTTTTTAAATGTAGAACTATTATTCCTCTAATATCCATTTAACCATTTTTTCAATATCAACTTAAAAAGATGCAATTCTTATAAGAAAAATTTGAATACAATTTGTCAACTTTTACAATGAGTGAAATACCCAACTAGTCTCTTATTCCTAATGAATGAGGACTTAAATAAAATAAATACATTTCTTTTTTTTTCCAAAATAAATACAACATAAAGCTCCTCTCTTACATTACTGCAACTAAAATACAATATTACATTTCCTATTCTTTTTCTGCAGCTAAAATAGAATTCAACAAGACCATAACCAAGCTTTTCCTTCAATCCCTTCCCAAAGCAATCTGCAATACAAAATCTTAAGGCTATGACCATGGAGAGCTCACCTCCCAGCCTAGGCTTACTAGAAGCCACCCCCGAGCTTGGAGAACTAAGACCTAGAAGGGTACACTCAAACAATACACAAACAAGCAAGGAAAAGCTCACAACAAACACATTCCCATCCCAAGGCTGAACTTCATCACATAATGTGATGTTTACATCGGTGGAAGTGGACCACATACCTTGAGGAGAACTACAAGATAGTAGACCATAGCTAGCTCATGGCAACCAAGAACACAACATAAGTCCATATTAACCCAACATCCTTATGACCCCCAAGGCATACATGCCATACTTTCTCCCCTTATGACCCCCAAATGCATAAACAAAACTATGCAGAAAGGGTCACATAAACAAACCCTTGAGATCACTCTCTTGAAGAGAGCCTCTCATTCTAAGGATATCAAACACCTTCCACCCCCAAGACCATTCTACCCTCCCAAGGGTAAGATAGCCTTGGATAGTCCCAAAACACAAGAGAATGCATAACAAAATGGAAGAAGAGTCACATAATATTTTCACAAATAAAATACAAGGGAAGGAACATCCACATTCAACAATATTTCACAAACAAGTTTTCAACATATAAGAAAGAAAATGAACCAACCTTGAATCTGCCAAAAATTCTATTCTAAAACTGGTTTTCAAAACTTCAAGGTCTCATCTCCAAAGATGGAGAGTGGGTGATTGACTTCCTAAGTCTCAATCTCTTTGCCTAAGAAGGCTTCTCTCACTTTTTCCAACCTCTTAGATAGAGGTAGAGGCTCCCATTGGTTGGTCTTCCCTAGGTATTACACACTCCCTAACCAAGGCACCTCAAGAAGAGGAATGGAAATGGGGAAGAGGAATGACACATACCAAGGAGGTTATCTAACCAAGGATGGCACTCCTAAAGATGAAATTCGGCCATCTTGGGAAAACCACTTTTTGGGGAGGTTAAACAAGTCCTAGGGGGTGGACACATGACCAAATTTAGCCCTCACCCATAGGTACCCCATAGGGCCCACTAAAAATGCTCTAAAACTGACTCTAGGAGTTGGTTTAACCCTTTGAAAGTCCACCCAAAGTTAACCTACGGGTCAACTCTGAGTTGACCCTCCTAATGGCTCACTACCCTAGATTTCTTGGAACCTTCAAGGATAATTTGGAAATATAACATTGGTAAAAAAATTAATCTCTCAAAAGGTGATAGGACAATGCCAACACAACATATAACATATGTGACAAGTGACACTACAAAAGGAATTCCACATCACAAATACACACATGGCAATTCTCTCATGTATGATTTAAACAAATTAATAAATAAAATTAAACACACATGGAAACATTTACGTTTACTAATAAAATATGATACATATGAGGTGTTGTCTCTCCAAATAGACAACCCCTGGTTTTACAAACGTACAGAGGTCTAGGCTTGATTCTCCATAATGTTTCCATGGTCACATGGATAATTTTCCTACGCATCTCAATTACACATTAGTACTTCGCAATAGCCTCATATAATATTAAACACATAAATAAGAATACAAATCAATCACTCTGCATACAATTGACATCACACAAATCAATTTACCATATAACAAAGCAATCCACATATTCAATTTATCTTAATCCTCATAAATGTTATCCATTCATAAGATATGCATCATATTTATAACATCATAATAAAGTCCTGCAAATCAAAATAAATGACATACACCATCTCAGTGTTATCCTATCCTAAGATCATATAAAATTTAATATCCATAATGCATAGAAATGAGACATCAATATATCAATGTTATCCAATCCTGGAATCATATAAAGTTCTATAGACATAATGCATAAAAATAAAGCATCCATAATAGTTCCAACATGAAAATCACGGAAATGCTAGGATGGGTCGGGGTAGGGCCTCACAGCATTGTAGACAAATATGACAAACATATATGCTTTGTTGTGAAAAGAGATGAAGTATGGATGGAGGCAGTTAGACCTAGAATTGTCTGGATAACCGAGATGGGTTATGAAGTAGACTCACACATCTTGAAATCTTATGCCAAGATACTCCTAGATGCTCCACCGAAACCCACTGAAAAGATCTTTGGTAATGCTAAAACTATAGAAAGTGATGTTACTATGCTGAAGCAGAGGAAGAAGATAGAAAACGAAAAAAAAAATGCTTCTTAGTTTGTTGAAACTGTTCATAAGAGATTACTAAAACTATCCAATGAAAGGTGTTGCTGAAAAAGAAAGAAAATCAGAACAACAACCGGTAGCACATATTTCTCCTATGGGCACCTCATTTGATTTTGACAATGATAAGGCTGCTAAATTCAAAAGGGTGGACAGAAAGAAAAGAAAACCCTCATCGGCACTTGCTCCATCACCAAAGAAATCTAGAACACTTAGGAAGAAACAATAGGTTGTGAGAGAGCCCAGTGGTCAGAAGAAGAAAGTCACACCAAAGAAGAAACCAAAACAAAATGAACCAGACACTCTTTCACTGGCAGAGCTAATAAATGAAATAATTTAAGAAAGAAATCTTAGTAATGTTAATAAATTCTATCATATTTTTATTGATTCAGATAAGGATACTATTAAGCAAAGTATAATTTTGTATCTGGACATATATAAGAAGGTTCTTATTGAGGTCATAGATGTTCTTCCTAATGATTTATACTTGAGAATTGAAGCAAAGAGAATGTCTATTATGGAATTAGATAAGAAACTAAAATTTGAGGCATTGTTAGTCATTCATCCTATTAATTATAAACAAAAAATAGATGATTTAATATCTAAAGCTAACAGGACTATTTTTTGTGAGTGGTCACCGACAAGTTAGTCTTATGGCCAGTAGAGTAAAAGAGATTGCAGATGAAACAATTGACAAATGGGATATATTCTTTGTTGAAAAGGATAAAAGGAAAGAGTTAATAAGGAGAAGGATTAATTCTTTGATAAAAAAATAAAGGACTATACAGGACAGATTGATTCATTGTTACCGGCACTAAATTCCACCATTCTGGAATACAAGGAATTGTACAGGGAATCATGCAAACCTCACCACCTAACAGAAGATATTGATAAGCAAATAAAGAAAACACAAAAATAAATTGATGACATTGCTAAGAATTGATTGGTTCTTTGGAACTAATATCAATTTTGGATCAAGAGATGGCTACTTATGATGAGAAGATTGAGAAACTGGAAAGAGAAAAAGCAAGGTTGAAGATGAAAACCTGGGAGTTAAAGAACAATCTTGGTCCTAGATTGGATAATTTGTTAACACACCAGAATGAGCTATCTAAGGCAACTATTCAAGGGGACAGGTCACTAGAGCAATATATGCATTATCTCACCAGAAAGATCCGACAGACAAAGACTATAATTTCTGACAGTACAAACTTTTTGCAAAGTCTTAACTTGGTTTTGGCAAATATTTTTCAAATTGTACTTAACTGGCTACAAGTTTCTAGGTAAATTTTGAATTTTTGATTATTTTGACATCCTTTGTCATTGATGTCAAAGGGGGAGTAGTGTAATGAGAAAAATATATAGAAGGAGATCACTAGAGATCACTTGCTCAGGGGGAGCACTCTTAGTTTTTGGACTTCAAATTTTGATATCAATTTTGATTTTTCTCATGAGTGTTGCCATCAATGCCAAAGGGGGAGATTGTTGGCATTATATACTCAGATGAGAATGGTTGATGTTTTCATTGATGGCAACCAACTAGCAACAAGGTTCAAAGGTTATATCGGCATTAGACTTCACCTACCAGCACTGACAGCCACTACAAGGTTTATTCACACTGGCATCCAGCTACACTGATAGCACATTATACTGGCAGTACAAGCCGCCTTGGAAATAATATTGTTTATGAGAAATATATTGTAATGTAATATTATTTGTATAGCCAAAATGATGTATTGTAAAGAATCATATATGTATGAGATCGTGTAGGTCATTTGTAATGTATTTATGTATATGATAGGTAATGTAAGGAAGCGGTAATATGTGAGGTTATGATAGCAAATAATTGTTCATGCACTTTGATGTATTTATCTTGAGAGCGAATAAGAGAAGAGAAGAGTGAGGCAAGTTTTTGGCAGAGGTATCAGACAAAGCTTAAATTGGTACTGAATCCAGCATTGCAGAAGCTATTTTGAGTAGTACATTGTTATTGGATTTAACCATCCACTTGTGTAGTCAGTGAGACTCCATTTTGGTATTGAACAGTGAACTCTAGGAAGTTGGCCTTCTTGCATGTGCAGACCCCTATTGTACTAAGTAATATTTATTCATATTGACCAGTGAGTAGATATTGTGGGTCACAAATCCCACCAAGGTTTTTCCCTTGTTGGTTTTCCTCGCCAAAAATATTTGTGTTATGGTGTGCATTGATGCTGATTCTTTTGTTTGTCTTTATTTCATTATTATTTGCTTATCGGTATATTAATTTGGATTGTAAAGTTGCAAATAAGTTTAAATCTTTCATCTACTGATTAGATACTGATTCACCCCCCCCCCTCTCAGTGTCTTTGGGTCTAACCAAATATCTAACAATAACCGATATTCTAAGGTTGTTTTAAAAAGGGAAAAGAAATTAGGAACCACTGATTCACCCACCTCTCAGTGCTAAATTGTGTTCAACAATGCTATGAGTCACAATGTATGATAGGACAAGTAGATAAAAGTTGTTTGTGGCATAGAAGGTTAGGTCACATAAGCTTTGACAACTTTGTTAAGGTAAGTAGAAAATATTATGTAAGGCACTTGATTCAGATTATCAAGCCAAGAAACACCATATGTGATGAGTGTTAGAGAGGCAAGAAAACTATGGTAAGCTTAAAGACAAAGGAATACTCAACTGCAAGCCCTTTCAAACTGGTGCAAACTAATTTATGTGGTCATGATAGGGCAAGAGAACTAAATGGTGAAAATTATTAGATGTTGCTCATAGATGAATTTTCAAGGATGGCATGGGTCACCATTCTGAATGATAAGTCACAACCATTCGAAAGGTTCAATTTTTTAGAAAAGTGGTTGAGAAAGAAAGTGGTTAGAAGCTGAAATGTTTGAGATCAAACTAAGGAGGTGAATTTACATCAAATGAATTTGAAGATTAGTTTGAGCTACATGGAATTAAGAGACAATACTCTACTGCTAGAACATCACCGCAAAATGGGGTTGTGGGAAGAAAGAATAGGACTTGACTAAAGAAATGGAAAGAATGATGTTTAATGACTCAGATCTGCACGATGTTTATTGGAAGGAGGCAGTCCACATAGCTGATTACACACTTAACAGGGTATAATTGGGAGTGACCAACAAAATGACACCATATGAACTATGGTATGACTAGAAACCCTCTGTCAAATACTTCAAATTTTTTGGAAGTAAATGTTTTATTAGAAGAGATGAGGATGGATTAGGAAGATTTGATGAAAGGTGTGATGAAGGCATATTTTTAGGCTACTCAACTCACAACAAGGTATACAAATGTTTCAACAAACATGTTAAGAAATTTTTTGAAATTATAAATGTACGAGTTTATGAAGACTTTCATAAAGGAAAGAAAAATATGGTACATCATATTGAGGAACCATGTGAAGAAGAAGTTACTAACAAGACCCCAAACAGATATGTGCAAAAGAACCATCCTGGAGATCAGATTATTAGAAACAAGAATGAAGGTGTACAAACAAGGAGAAGACATGCAAGAAACAATGAACAAGTAAATTTATGTCTCATGATCGAAATGGAACCAAGGAACCAGAGTGAAGTCAACAAGAGTAATAAATGGATGAAAGAAATGGAGGAATAATTGCAGCAGATTGGAAAGAATAAAACTTGGTATTTAGTATCAATGCCAACTGCTAAGAATTTCATTGGTACAAAGTGAATCTACAGGAATAAATTGAATGGAAATGGAAAAGTGATAAGGAACAAGGCCAAGCTTGTATGAAAAGGATATTCACAAGTGAAGGGCATAGATTTTGAAGAGACATTTGCCCCCGTTGCCAGACTTGAAGCCACTAGAAAAATTTTGTTAGTTTTAGCATACAAAGGTTATTAACTTTATCAAATAGATATATAATCTGCATTTCTAAATGGCAATATTGAAGAAGACATTTACATTCAGCAAGCTGAAGGATTTCAATTGTACGAGAATGAAGACTGTGTATGCAAATTAAGGAAAGCTTTGTAAGGTTTGAAGCAGGCACCTAGAGCATGGTACTTAGGCTGGACAAATATCTACATCAGAAAGGCTCCAGAAAGGGTTGTGCTAATAGCAACATATATTAACACATATGGTAATCTCATGATCATAGTTGTTGTGTATGTAGTTGATAATATATTTGTTGGAAATAAGGATGTCTTGTGTAAAGAATTTGTTGATCAAATGCAATCAAAGTTTTAAATGCCATTGTTAGGAGAGTTGTCATGCTTTCTTGGTTTGCAAATATCACAACTGAACAAGGGTTTATATATCCGAAACTAAGTATGCAAAATACATGTTGAAAAAGTTCCAATTGGAAGATTACAAGCTAGTTAGTACATGTTGATATTTTGGATATGATGATATGGTTTTGTCATTGATGTCAACACTTGTCATCACTTGTCAACACTTATTAGCACTTGGAGATCTTTGGTTATGTTCACCAGCAAGTCAGAGACTTATGCACAGTCACCGGTATTTGGTTCACCGACATATTATATTGTTCACCGACACTTGGAATGACTTGGAGACTACTTGGTTATGTTGAAGACATTATTTGATCGTGATTTGGTTATTGGTTTATTCAGGTTTGCATATATGTTGTTACCGACAAATAGGTCCAAGATATACACCAGTAGGCATATCTATTCCAGATCAGCATGGCATGTTATGGAGATAATTTATTATTATTGTAAATACATTCAGTCGACATCATGTATCGAATATTGTTTTATTTGTAATTAATTTTATTGTAATATCTTTTAGTGAGCCAACCTATTCAATTGGTCTTAGGTTATGGTATAAATTTAAAATCTCATTTGTGAGATTGATATGCGATTGAAAAAGGATTGTAAGAGGTTATATGCGAAAATAAGCAGAGCTATACACACAGATATCATTTGAAGGTTAAAGGAAGGTTTTTGTGAAGGCATTCAGAACTTAACTAGTACTGAATCTAGCATATGAAGATGTTATTTTAAGCAGTGAGCTCTAGGAAGCTAGCCTTTCTGTATGTGCAAACTCCATATTGTATACACATATTATCTGCAGTAGTATCATTTGATTGTGGGTAAGGCTTCCCACCGTGGTTTTTCCCCTTACAAGTTTTCCACGTACAAATATTTGTGTTATGTTTTATCAATGTTAATGTCTTTCTGTTTCATGCATTAATCTTTATTGGTACTGCAATTAATTGATAAGACTATCTACCGACATTAAGTTTGGTTTACCGACATTAAGCATTAAGTTTTGGTTAAGTTAATTTTGGTTGAATTTATTGGACAACTGATTCACCCCCCCCCCCCTCTTAGTTGTCTCTGGGACTTAACAATTGGTATCAAAGTCTAGTCCTCTTTTTTGCAGACCTTGATGGAACTAACTATGGCATATGGAAGATCAGGATGGAGACACATTTGAATTGCACTGGAAATGACATATGGGATGTTACAAAGAATGGCTATACTACTCCTACTCAAGGTCAACCTAATCCACCTAACTTGGATAAATATGAGAAAAATGATTGCAAAACAAGAGAAGCACTTTTGAGTGCATTGTCAGATTAGCAAGTCATGGGATTGTCAGAAAGATCTACTGGTAAAGCTATTTGGGACAAACTTGAATGCTTTCGGGTCAATTATGAAAATCTAAAAATGGAAGAAGATGAAAGAATTTCTGCTTTTATGGAAAGAGTAAATGAAATTGTTTTGGCTATACAATGTTGTGGAGGAACCTTAAGTGAAGATGAGATTGTTTCTAAAGTTTTAAGAGCTTTACCACCGACATATAAAATGAAATTTACTACTATAAATGAATTGAGAACAATGCCTAATGCGTCAGTATCTAGAGACACCTTGGTTGGAAAACTTTCAGCTTTTGAACTTGAGGAATTTGGTCCTGTTACTACTATTAAGATAGATCTAGCTTTCAAAGCATCATCATCATCTGAGAAATCTGATTGGAAAGCCTTTTATGCAAGAGAACTTGAAAAAAGCAAGAGAGAAAATGAAGAACTTGAAGAGATTGAAGCACTATTTGCAAGAAAATGCCTAAAGGTCAAATTGGAAGTAAGTATGAAGGTAAAGCACCCTTTAAATGTTTTAACTATAATAAGATTGGTCATATGGCTTCTAGATGTCCTAATAGACATGCAAGAATAAGAGAAGAAGCTAAGAGAACATATAAGCCTAACCCTAATTATCAGAAATACAAGTTTAAGAAGATTAGAGACAAATCTTGTTATTATGTTGATGAAGGAGTTACTGATGATTTTGATGAGGATCCGACAGACAATGGATGGGCTTTTCTTGCTATAACGGAAGATCAACCGACACGTATTGTTCAACCGATAGAGCAAACCTTGGAAGCTAAAGTTGAAGATAAGGATGAATGGATTATTGATTCAGGATGCTCACATCACATGACTGGTGATAAGAGTAAATTCTTAACCTTTCAGGAATACAATGGAGGTCTAGTAAGATTTGGAGATGATAAAGCTTATTTGATCAAAGGAAAAGGTACTATATCTTTTGATGGTAAGCACAATATTGATAATGTTTACTATGTTGAAGGTTTGAAGCATAATTTTTTGAGTGTTGGTCAATTAGTTGAAAAAAGATTTCAATTACAATTCAAGAATGGTAAATGCAAAATCTTAAACACAACTGGTTTGGAAATTGCAACTGATAATCAGACTAGAGGTAATATCTTTTATTTGAACAACAATGAGAAATCATGTTTGATTGCACATATTGTTGAAAGTTAGGTTACGGCATAAGAGACTTTGTCATGTAAATTTTGATTGCATTGTGAAAATCCATACAACTAAGGCAGTAAGAGATTTACCTAAGATTGTTAAACCTCACAATCTGGTATGTAAGGAATGCCAATTTGGAAAGCAAGTTAGAGTAACTTTCAAGAGTATTCTAGAGAAATCTAACAATGTTCTTGATTTAATTCACACTAATTTATGTGGTCTAGCAAGAACTAGAAGTATACAAGGAGATAGGTATTTTATGCTAATCATTGATGACTATTCTAGAATGTGTTGGGTTACTTTTCTCAGGGAGAAATTTGAAGCATTTGGGAAATTCAAACTATTCAAAGTGATGGTAGAGAATGAAACCGGCAAGAAAATTAAATGTTTCAGATCAGATCAAGGAGGTGAATTCACATCTAAGGAATTTAATACATTCTATGAAGTGAATGGGATCAGAAGATAGTTATCAGCACCCCGGACACCACAGCAAAATGGAGTTATTGAAAGGAAAAATGGAACTATCTTGGATGCAGCTAGAAGTATGATATTAGAAGAAAATCTACCTCATATATACTGGAGAGAAGCAGTCAATACATCAGTCTATACATTCAATAGAGTTCACATAAGAGGTGAAACCAGCAAGACCCTTCATGAACTATGGTTTGGTAATACTCCTACTCTTAAATATTTTAGAATATTTGGAAGTAAATCCTATATTAGAAGAGATGAGTATATTGGCAAATTTGATCCTAGAAGTGATGAAGGAATATTTCTTGGTTATTCATCTAAGAGCAAGGCATATATATATTTTAACAAGAGATTATAGAAAATTGTTGAGAGTGCAAATGTGAAGATTGATGAATAGTTTAGAGGAAATTCAAGGTACACAGACTCTGAACCAGCAATAGAGATAATCACAAATGAACCTACTATGAATACACCAGTACAAAATAGATATCTAGTTACACCGGCATCATCTAAAGATTCAACAGTCACTGAAGAACAACAACAAAGAGAAACACCCTAGTATGTAAGATTGAATCATTCTGAAGATCAGATAATTGGAAACAAAATTCAAGGAGTTATGACTAGAGTAAGATTGGCAAATGAAGAGGTATGTCTTATTTCTCAAATTGAACCTACATCAATTAATGAGGCATGTGAAGATAAATATTGGATTAAAGCTATGGAAGATGAATTGGAACAAATTGAAAGGAATAACACTTGGTCATTAGTTCCCCAGCCCAAAGACAAAAATGTAATTGGAACTAAATGGATTTTTAGAAATAAACTTAATGAAGATGGTAAGGTAATTAGAAACAAAGCAAGATTAGTGTGTAAGAGATATTCATCGAAAGAAGGAATTGATTACAATGAAACCTTTGCATCAGTAGCTAGAATTGAGGCAGTCAGACTTTTATTGGCTTTTACAGCACACAAGAACTATAAAGTATATCAAATGGATGTTAAATGTGCATTTCTGATTAGAGATCTTGAAGAAGAAGTTTATATTGAACAGCCCGATGGATTTTCTTTGGCAGATAACAAAGACATGGTTTGCATGCTAAGGAAAGCTTTATATGGACTAAAACAAGCTCCTAGAGCTTGGTATGCTAGATTGGACAAATATCTTTTGAAGCTTGGATATACTAAAGGTAATGTTGACAGCAATCTATACTACAAAGTGACTAGTGATGACATCTTGGTTATTGAAGTTTTTGTTGATTATATAATCTTTGGAGGAGAAGATTGATTGTGTAAAGACTTTTTTAACAAAATGCAACAAGAATTTGAAATGTCTATGATTGGAGAGATAAAATTCTTTTTAGGATTGTATATTCACAAACTGATAAAGGTATATTCCTATGTCAATACAAATACTTGAAGAAATTACTAAAGAAATTTGGCAT
Organism: Cryptomeria japonica; assembly: GCF_030272615.1. Taxonomy (NCBI): domain Eukaryota; kingdom Viridiplantae; phylum Streptophyta; class Pinopsida; order Cupressales; family Cupressaceae; genus Cryptomeria; species Cryptomeria japonica. The sequence continues at coordinate 205,198,502 of NC_081411.1, read as the reverse complement.
GGAAAACTCTAAACCGGTAAGCACACCTATGACTACAACTAACAAATTATCTTTGAAGGATGAATCAACACCTATTAATCCAATTAGATACAAGTCTATGATAGGAGGTTTATTGTATTTGACACAAACAAGACCTTATATTATGAATGCAGTATGTATTGTTTCAAGATTTAAGAGTAATCCTAAAGAAAATCATGAATCAGCAGTGAAAAGGATTTTTCAGTACTACAAGGCACTACAAATCTTGGTTTATTGTATCCTAGAGATGAAAATTTTGATTTATGTGTATACACAGATGCTAATTGGGCAGGAGATGTAGAAGACAAAAAAAGCACAACCGACGGAGCATTTTTTCTTGGTAGCAGACTAATTTCATGGTTGAGCAAGAAACAGAGTTGTACAAGTCTATCAACAATAGAATCAGAATATGTTGCAGCAACAACTAATTGTACACAGGTATTATGGATCAAACAAATGTTGAAGGACATAAAGGTAAAATGCAAGGAACCTATAACTATTTACTATGATAATATGGCAGCAATTGATGTATCAAAGGACTCGGTATTTCACTCAAAAACTAAACATGTTTCTATCAAATTCAATTTTTTGAAAGAGAATGTTGAAGAAAAAGAAATGAAATTGGTTTATGTGAATACTAAATAGCAAATTGTAGATATTTTTACAAATCCTTTGCCTAAGGAGACTTTTGAATACCTCAGAGAGAAGCTTGGAGTCCTAACCCCGTTGGTAGAGACTTAGACAGTTGATGTTTGTCATCAACTAGCAGAATTAAGAGAGAAACCTTTTATTCCAGCTCTGATGAGGAGAGCTACTTCTCAGGGGGAGTAGTTGGTATAATAAGTTGGTATTTTGTATTTGAATCTGGTTTTGTATTGCTTTGGCATTTGATGTCAAAGGGGGAGAGATATTATGGAAAAACATTTTTGAGGAGAGATATCTTTGTGGAGAGATTATTACTAGGGGAGAGGCATTATGTATTCTGATTTCTAGTTAATGATCCCTTGGGAAGATTGTTGATTTTTGGTTTTTGGCATTTTTGTTTTAACACTTTGATGGTTTTTGCATCTTGTGTTGCCATCAATGCCAAAGGGGGAGATTGTTGGTATTTTGTATATGTTGATATGGTTTTGTCATTGATGTCAACACTTGTCATCACTTGTCAACACTTATCAGTACTTGGAGATCTTTGGTTATGTTCACCCGCAAGTCAGAGACTTATGCACAGTCACTGGTATTTGGTTCACCAATAGATTATATTATTCACTGGCACTTGGAATGACTTGGAGACTACCTGGTTATGTTGAATACATTATTTGATCACTTGGTTTTGGCGATTTGGTTATTGGTTTATTTGGGTTTGCATATTTATTATTACCGGCAAATAGGTCTAGGATATACACTAACAGGCATATCTTACAGATCAGCATGATACGTTATGGAGATAATTTATTATTATTGTAAATACATTCAGCTGACATCATGCACCGAATATTGTTTTATTGTAATATCTTTTAGTGAGCCGACATATTCAATTGGTCTTAGGTGATGGTATAAATGTAAAATAAGGATTGTAAGAGGTTATATGTGAAAATAAGCAGAGCTATACATGCAGACATCATTTGAAGGTTAAAGGAAGGTTTTTGTGAAGGAAATTAGAACTTAACCGGTACTAAATCCAGCATATGAAGATGCTATTTTAAGTAGTACATTATCATTGTATTTGACCCTCCAATTGTAGTCAGTGTGAGTCTCATTTTGTGATTGAGCAGTGAGCTCTAGGCAGCTGGCCTTTCTGCATGTGCAGACTCCATATTGTATACACATACTATATGCAGTAGTATCATTTGATTGTGGGTAAGGCTTCCCACCATGGTTTTTTCCCTTACAGGGTTTCCATGTACAAATGTTTGTGTTATGTGTTGTGGATGTTCATGTCTTTCTATTTCATGCATTAATCTTTACCGGTAGTGCAATAAACTAATAAGACTGTCTATCAACATAAAGTTTGGTTTAATGGCATTAAGCATTAAGTTTTGGTTAAGTTAATTTTGATTGAATTTATTGGACAACTAATTCACCCCACCCCCCTCTTAGTTGTCTCCAAGACCTAACAATACACCCATGGTGACAACATGTAAATTAAGAAAAAGCAATGGGTCATGTAATGTAGATCAAACTATGTATAGATAAATGATTGGAATCTTGTTGTAACTAGCTACCTCTAGGCTTGACATAGTACAAGTATTGTGCATGGTTGCTAGATTTCAAGCTACCCCAAAGAAATCTCATGTGAATGTTGTGATAAGAAACTTTAGATATTTGCAAGGTACACTTGATTAAAGCTATGTAGATATTTGCAAGGTGAATGTAGATCAAACTATGTATAGATAAATGATTGGAATCTTGTTGTACCTAGCTACCTCTAGGCTTGACATAGTACAAGTACTGTGCATGGTTGCTAGATTTCAAGCTACCCCAAAGAAATCTCATGTGAATGTTGTGATAAGAAACTTTAGATATTTGCAAGGTACACCTGATTATTGTTTGTGGTATCCAAAGAATGATGACTTCACTTTACAAGCCCACATAGATGCAGATTGGGTAGGTTGTGTGGATGACAAGAAGAACATGAGTGGTGGAGTTTTCCTCCTTGGTGATAGATTGGTCTCATGGCATAACAAGAAACAAGAATCCATTTCTTTATCTACTACTGAGGTTGAATAAATATCTACTACTACATGTTGTTTACAATTTCTTTGGATAAAGTAGACACTCAAGGACATCTAAGTAGAGTATGTTGATCCAATCTCCATAAAATGTGACAACTCAAGTGCAATCAACATCTCCATAAACCCAGTCATGGACTCAAGAACAAAACATATAACAATCAAGTGTCATTTCTTGAGAGAGAAGGTAGCTGGAAAAGAATTCAAGGTTGAATATGTTAGTACTAGTGAGAAAGTGGCTAATATGTTTACAAAACCTCTTCCTGGTGATACTTTCGAATATTTGATACTAAAGTTGGGATTTGTCCCACTTTCTTTCAACACTTAACTAGATTTAGAGGTATGTGGTTCAGGGGGATCTTATTGCTTCACATTCTACATCCCTAAACTAATGTGTGCTCCCAAAGTGGTAGAGCACATTGATTTAGATTCTCAGGAGGATACAATCATTTCTAAACATAGTCAACAAAATGTTAGTTTATTGTAGATGCATAGGCACAATTGATGTATTTCAAGTCCATTGTGATTGAAACCATATTGTAGCATCCTAAAATTGCGACACTTGCAATTTCGACTACATTTGGGTCTTCACGATGGCGATGCAACACGGAACCTGAATGGAGACCTCGAAACTTGTTCATGACACCAAAAACTGCATTTCTCAACACCCTGGCCTGATCCTCCTTGCACCCTGCTACCCCTAGAGGTGGGACCATGGCGCCCAGCACCTTGGTCCTTCAGGACAAGGGCGCCTAGTGCCCTGGTCCCCCAGGACCATGGCACCCAGTGCCCTGGTCCCTGGCCCTATTTTGGGCCCGGTCTCTTATGGGGCTTCAGGTCTTTAAGTTTGCAAATTGGAAAATAATGTTTCCTGGTCGGCCTAAGGTTGGGAAAATCAGTCTATCAGCCCTAATTGACAAGTATATAAACTACATTTCCTCTCCCATTTTGGAGGATGGCAAAAAGGAGGCAGAAATGATATTCAAACATTCAAGCATTCAAGCATTCCTTCAAGCAATTGAGCATTCTAAGTCTCCATTCAAGGCTAAGTGTTGCATTCAAGACAAGGATTCAACCATTGAAGAGGAGATCACATACGACATACAATATACTACATACATTACACCTTCGCATGTAAGAATACAAACATTCTTACAAAAAGGTATCAGTACTTGTTTACATTACAAACATTTACATTTACAGCATTCTCATTTCTTGGTTAATTCTAAAACCGGGGTTTGACCTAAGGGCAAACCCCTCATTCCTAACCCCCCAATCGTCCTCTCTTTTCTGTGTGTAGGTTGCAGGTACACGGCTATAATTGAAGATCTGGAATCCTTGTGCAGAGACGAACAGATCCACCTTCATTTCGCAGATTTTTCGGAGGACCATGTGCACGCCAGGCGCCATCGTCCCATCAACTTTCACTCAAATTTGCAGAACAGCATTGTCTCGACATTTTACTGCTAATTCCAGGTCCGCAGCTTCATATCATATCCCTATCTCTGTTTATAAGCGAATATTTCCCACTTTACATGCATTCCTAGTTCAATCTTTCTATCTACATTTCTTTACAAAAGAGGGTATCCTTGATGTCTTAACCCTTGAAACTCATATAGAATCCAATCTTGCATTGCCTAGGATTGGATCTTGTGGGTTTCAACCCCTCTTTTGAATGTAAAGTCTCTCCTAAGTGAAAACCATCAACCCTAGTGACTCTCCCTTCTCTCTCCTTGGAGTTGGGGAGGGGAGAACGACTAGGGTTCGATTTTTCCGCTTTACATTTTGGTGAACCCGACATGAACATCCTCATTCTGATTATTCATGGTTAGATCTGAAAATTTTGCTTTCCTAAATTTCCATGTTTGATCTTTTGCAAATTTTAGAGGCTAATTGCATAAAAACCCTAAAATTTTCTTTTTAGTAATTAAACTTGTGAAATGTTGAATTGTTAATGCTTGTTTTAGATCTACCCTTCTATTGCAAATTGTCAATTCATATTTGTGCTTTAATTTTGAAAATTAAGTGGTTAAGTGTCAAAACCCTAATTTTTAAAACCTCCTTGATTCAACCTTTAACTCATAATTTCACTAATCAAAACACCTCCAAATCGGCTGTAATTTTGGATTCCGCAATAAAATCACAATATCTTTCATCCCTGAAAATTTGGAAAAAAGTTGCGAGGACCGTGTGCACCCCGAGCGCCATCGTCCCCGACATTTTTTCCGAAATTTCGAGAGCTAGATCTTACTGTATTTTTCTGCTAAAATCCAGAATTTTGGCTGATTTTATCAATTTTAACACTTTCAAAATTAAAGTCAAAGTTGGTCTAGCGATTGCTTGGATTGAGGCTTCTAATCATTCAAAAATTGTTGAAATTGAAATTTTTATCAAAATTGTGTTTCTTACAGTCCTAAATCTGAAAAGTGTGTTAGCATTCATTCGAAATTTCAATGTTTTATTCAAATTTTTGCAGTTTGTGACTTTTGAAATTAAGTGTTTAATTGCAACAACTTTGATTTCCACTTTCAAATTCGAATTTTGCATGAAATCGAGTCAACTTTTAAATTTCAAAACCTACATTGCTTTTAGTATTCCCTATAAAATCATAAAATTCAAAATTCTAGTTTCCCTCTCTTTTTCAAAATTCAAAATTTACATTTTTCAACAATCTTGGTAGGGTTCAATTTTGAGATTGTAACTCTAATTTGGCCTATCTACAGATCGTAAAATCACTCAATTTTTTCAGATTAGCTTTAAAATCATCATAACTTTCATCCCTGAAAATTTCGAAAAAAGTTGCGAGGACCATGTGCACTCCGTTCGCCACGGTCCTGGACAATTTTTCCAAAATTTCGGGAGATTGTCCTGATTGTATTTAACAGCTTAAATCTAGGAGATTGGCTGATTTTATTGAAATTTGCTACCTCTAAAATTCAAAATCTTCTCTCTCTCTTTAGTGCATGAGTTTTACAACAAAAAGTCCTACTTACACTATACCCGTTAGACGAAGCCTTAGAATTAAGTCTTTCCAAGGTTTAATTACTGAGGAGATGGAACCTAATTTGAATGGCCTTTTTAACGAGGACATGGGTAATTCCTCTAATCCTCTTAATGATGAAGAAGCTCTCCATGAGGTTTCTGTAGAACAACTTTCAAAATTGGATAACCAATTTGATGATTTTCGAGAATGGATGTCTCAAGAATACCCCGATAGCGAAGCTCTTTCATTAATTGAGGGTCTAAAACGTATGGTTCAAAGTGATAAGAATGGAATTGATATTTTGCATGGTATTGCACACATTGTGGATTCGAATGTGATGCCTATGAAGAGTTGTGCTGAAACTTTAGGTTATACACAACCTCCTACTCAAGTCAATCATTCTATTCCTTTGACGACTCCTATTGCTAGTATAGCTACTTTTACATCAAACATAATGACTACTTCAACTCAAGACATTCCTCCTATGATCACCAGTCATGGGGGCAATCCCTCTTCTTCAATCAACCCTCTTCTTTCATTCAATCCAACTTCTTCATTCATTCCTTCAATAAGTGTTCCTCTTATATCACCACAAATGAACATGACGCAAGGGGGCAATTCATTTAATCATTCCATTCCTCCTTGTAGTGTTCCTCCTGTCCAATCATCTCCTATGACTAACTATCATAGTGTCCCACCACCTTACTCTCTACCTTCTTTCAATAACATAACACCTCCATCACAATCTAACACATCTAATATGAACTCTTCGACTGAAATGACCATTAACAATCTTGCACAAACTGTCTCTTCTTTACAGCAACAAATTGCCTCTATGAATCAATCTAAGTTTAGTGTGCCCACATTTGATGTTGCGAGCCCACTTTCTCTTGACATTGTTCGAGCTATCCCCCCTAAACATGTTGAAATCCCGCATTTGGAGCTTTATAATGGTAAGGGTGACCCTCTAACACATGTTAAGACCTTTCAAACAATATGCACCGATTTTGCTTATGACCAAAGGTTGCTTGCAAAACTATTTACTAGAACATTAAGAGATAAAGCCTACAATGGTATTGCTCGTTGCCTTCTTATTCTATTACTTCTTTCGAACAACTTGCAAATGCTTTCATTCAACAATTTCAAAACAATATAAGTCCTAAAGTTACTTTGATTGATTTAATGCATTGTAAACAACGTGTTAAAGAAAAAGTGACTGATTTCATTGGTAGATATAAGCATTTGTCTGCTCAAATTTCCTTTCCAGTACCTGAAAATGATATTCAAAGAATCTTTATTTCTAATTTACAAAAAGACATTAGAGAAAAACTCCTGTTTTCTGAGTTTACTTCTTTCTAACAGTTGTGCGCAACTCTTCACAATTATCAACTGACTGTGAGTCATATGGAACAAGCAAATCCTATGGCTCCAAGTGATAAGGGTGATAGTAGTCAACAACCATTTGGAAAGTTTAAACCGAACAGAGAGTCCATTAAATTCAATGAAAACATCATCAACAACAATGTGAATGTGGCATCAGGTGTGCCTCCTATTTCTAAGTTTTTCAAGAAAGAAAGAAAGTTTACTCCTTTGAATGAATCATTGCATAGTATTATGAATAAGTTATTGGAACAAAATGTGCTTACTCTTCCTCCTATAAGGCAAATAGATCCTGCAAAGATTAACTCACCCTATTTTGATAACAAATCTTTTTGTCAATTTCATCGTCATCCTGGGCATGATACTGAAAAATGTTTTGCTTTAAAGGGTAAAATTCAAGATTTGATTGATAATAATACTATTTCTGTTTCTGGAGTGAATGATAAAGGCAACACATCTGTAGCTCCTCCTAACCAAAATCTTCAGATTTTTACTGATCCATTGCCTTCTCATACCTCTAATGCGATTGATACTACTGATTCCTCTGTCTCACCTGATGATCTTGTGTCTATGACTCCTAATGTGATTAACTTTGTGGAACAGCAGAAAATCCCTAAAGAGCCTTCCATCACATTTGATTCCAGTGAAACTATCAAGGCACCTGATGGTCCTTTATATATAGTTGCAAAAGTCAAAAATACACCTTGTCGTGGAGTGCTTATTGATCCTTCTTGTATGGTTAATATCATTACTGAAGAATTTCTTTTTACTTTGCAATTGAATCAAGTGATCTATGATGAAACAAATGTGGTTGTGAAACTATTTGATGCATTTTCTTCTCCTGCAATTGGTTCTATTACATTACCTATTGAAGTCCATAACAAATCCCTTGATGTGGACTTTGCTATTATTCCATCATCCGAACAATTTCATGTGAAGCTAGGCTATCCTTGGCTATCTTCCATGAAAGCTATTGCTTCTCCTATTCACAAGTGTTTGAAATTTCCCCACAATGGTGAAGTTGTTACTGTCAATCATAGTCTCTTTAAACCAACTGAAAGAACTTCTAGCGTTCCTATTGATTACTTTTGGCCTAAACAATTCCAATCTCTTCCACCGTGAAGTGATCATCTTTTCAAATCTTATCAAAAGTGGAAGAAAGATATGATCCTATCTCTAAGTGAACCTAGAACACCCAAACTTGATATTCCTATCATTCTTGAGAAGGAAGTTCTTCCTTTGAAAGATAAAACCAATGTCTTTCCCCAAGAAGATTCCCAACCCATCCCTATGGATGTAACTATGCCTATATCTAATAAACTTCCTAAAAGTAGACCTATACCTCCTCGTCATGATGGGCTTGGTCTCCTTCCTAAACCAAATATTCCTCCTTTGTATGGAGCAGTTCCTCCTCCTTCCTCTTATGGAGAGAAGAGACCTTCCTCTTCTCCTATTATTCAACCTAAGAGACCACAACCTAAACACCCAAGTGATAAGGATGAGAACATTCCTCCTCCTCAATCTCCTCAACTTCCTACTAAGACTAGACGAAATCGTTCTGCACGTGAATGCTGACGAAAGCATCATCTTAGAGCTTAGGCAGCTGCTTCTCAAACTTTGCAATCCTCAAAAACACCTTCAGCTAGTATTATTCCATTTTCTCCTCAGCTGACGATTGAGCCGAAATCTCCTAAACATAACATGCATGATGGTCTTGATCCTGTGCGAGTTAAAGATCCTATTTTTATAAATCTTGATGATGATATAGATGAAAATGTTATTCATGATGAAAATGTTACTTCTGTTCATTCTAATAGTGAATATGAATATGTTGATGTTGATAACCATTTATCTAACGCATTTTCTAAAGCACTTATCCTAGCTCCTAGACAAGAACACTGTGGCTTGGGATATGAACATAGCCCTTGTTTGGATCTTGTGATAGCTCCATCTACTGTGTTGGATGTTCCTCCTCTAGCGTGTTTCCTACCTTCCTGAAATACTGATCAGCAAGATCGGGGGGTAGATGACTTGCTAGACTAGTTTCATTAGCATAGCAGACTCTCTCCTCCTCTCTTTTGTTACTTCTTCTATGTGTTAGTCTCATTCTTCTATTTGTTGTCCTTAGTGTTGCCTACTTGAGGACGATGCAAAGCATTGAGATCTCTTTTGGTCTCTCTCATGTTGACTCAAAAGACACATGTGTTCCCTTCTTCTAGGTGACCTTCCTTGATTGGGGAATGAAGAACAATTATGCATACATACATATGATATACATGAATTATCATACAACATACTGACCCCGAGGAAAGCGAAGTCACCTTGTGCTTTGTGTTTTGTGTCTATTATCCTTGGGCTTATCTCACACTTTGGGGCTAAATCTTGGTGATAACGTGCTCCTTTCCTTTCCCATTTCTTATATGTATCACTACCTTAAAGCAATCACCCCCGGTGAGGCATGTGCGATCGCTTTAACATAGGGGGGCATACATCCCGTCCATATCTTTTCAAGATACTTGAAAATTTCTTGACAAATTTAGCTTTGCCTTGAAAATTTTTGATATCTTTCTTACATGACTCATAGTGAGGGAACCTTACTACTGATAGTCATGGTTCTCCCTCATGATCTTCCCTTTTACTTTGTCAATCAAAGTTGTAACATCCTTAGTCCACTGGGGGCTTGGTGTATCTTGCCTCCTTGACGTGGTGAAAGTCTTTCAATGTTGTTTCCTTGTACTTTACCGAAAGTATGAGCGTACGCTTATACTCCCGCTAAAGTGGGGGCTAAATGTAGCATCCTAAAATTGTGACACTTGCAATTTCAACTGCATTTGGGTCTTCACGATGGCGATGCAACACAAAACCTGAATGGAGACCCCGAAACTTGTTCATGACACCAAAAACTGTATTTCTCAGCACCCTGGCCTGATCCTCCTTGCACCTTGCTGCCCCTGGAGGTGGGACCATGGTGCCCAGCACCCTGGTCCTTCAAGACTAGGGCGCCCAGTGCCCTGGTCCCCCAGGACCATGGCACCCAGCGCCCTGGTCCCTGGCCCTATTTTGGGCCCGGTCTCTTATGGGGCTTCGGGTCTTTAAGTTTGCAAATTGGAAAATAATGTTTCCTGGTCGGCCTAAGGTCGGGAAAATCAGTCTATCAGCCCTAATTGACAAGTATATAAACTTATTTCCTCTCCCATTTTGGAGGATGGAAAAAAGGAGGCGGAAACGATATTCAAACATTCAAGCATTCAAGCATTCAAGCATTCAAGCATTCCTTCAAGCAATTGAGCATTCTAAGTCTCCATTCAAGGCTAAGTGTTGCATTCAAGACAAGGATTCAACCATTGAAGAGGAGATCACATACAACATACAACATACTACATACACTACACCTTCGCATGTAAGAATACAAACATTCTTACAACAAGGTATCAGTACTTGTTTACATTACAAACATTTACATTTACAGCATTCTCATTTCTTGGTTAATTCTAAAACCGGGGTTTGACCTAAGGGCAAACCCCTCATCCCTAACCCCCCAATTGTCCTCTCTTTTCTGTGTGTAGGTTGCAGGTACGTGGCTGTAATTGAAGATCTGGAATCCTTGTGCAGAGACGAACAGATCCACCTTCGTTTCGCGGATTTTTCGGAGGACCGTGTGCACGCCGGGCGCCATCGTCCCGTCAACTTTCACTCAAATTTGCAGAACAGCACCATCTCGACATTTTACTACTAATTCTAGGTCCGCAGCTTCATATCATATCCCTATCTCTGTTTATAAGCGAATATTTCCCACTTTACATGCATTCCTAGTTCAATCTTTCTATCTACATTTCTTTACAAAAGAGGGTATCCTTGATGTCTTAACCCTTGAAACTCATATAGAATCCAATCTTGCATTGTGTGGGATTGGATCTTGTGGGTTTCAACCCCTCTTTTGAATGTAAAGTCTCTCCTAAGTGAAAACCATCAACCCTAGTGACTCTCCGTTCTCTCTCCTTGGAGTTGGGGAGGGGAGAACGACTAGGGTTCGATTTTTCCGCTTTACACATATGTACAATGTAGTTGCCATAGGGGGAGTATTTCCAGCTAAGAAGAGGTAGGAGTTTTACAGTACCTTTTCCATTGTTGTCCAAGGGGGAGAAGAGTCATGAAGTTGAAATCAATTCAAAAGGGGGATATTGTTGGCACTAAGCTGTCATTGATGTCAACATGCACAGATGGGAGGCATATCTAGTTATTTATGAAAGGGGAGATGAGTTGTAGAAGAGATGAGTAGAAGAAATGTTGGTTTAAGTTGGATTCAAGTTGGTTTGGATTTGACATCAATGTTGGGAGCTTTTTCATATCAACTCTATAGTGTGATTCTTACCACTCCTTGTGTACCTGAGTTTATCACTGAGAGATGTCACTTCGGTAGGATGTCTTTACTATCTTTGTAGATCCATCAAGTCTTGTCGATCAAGCATTAGAAACATGCTCAACACCTTATAAATAAAGCATTTAAGTGCAGACTTTCCTTTCAATAAGACCCTTTTCAGTCTTGGACGACCTATAGTGTCTCTCTAATATTCTAGTCTTGATGAAGCATTTTGGTGAGAGATCCTCAAGTCTCTTTGGCGCCCTTGTATTTTGGTGTTACTTTGCCCTTAGAAACAACTCCTTCTAAGCTTAGCAATTATTTGGTGTCATGTCAATATCCTCTTTTCATTGTGATCTACAAGGTTTCTTTCAAATAAATTTTCTATTTTGATATGACTTGGTGTCTCGGCAAAATAGTTTTTGCTTCATGTCGCCCCTTGGTTGTGTAGTGATTGTCTTTGTTTCATTGTGACTTGAGATGTGTCTTGCTAATAAAGGTTTTTTTTGGTGTGACTTAGCATTTTCAAGAGAAATCAATTTTCCTCTTGCTAGCCCTTTGGATCTATAGTGATATGAATCTTTTTCATATGACATTGAACATGTCTTGTCGATAATGTTTCTTTTTTCAGTTTGACTTAGCCTTTCATTAGAACAAAATTTGCTTCTTGTGGGAAATTTGGGACTATTGGCATTATACACTCAGATGAGAATAGTTGATGTTGTCATTGATGGCAACCAACTAGTAACATGGTTCATAGGTTACACTGGCCATAGACATCATCTACCGGCACCTGTAGGCACAACAAGATTATTCTTACCGGCATCCAATCTACATCAACAAAAGATCTTACCGGCACTCTGAACTGACATGGAAATTATATTGTTTTATATTGTAATGTTATTGTATAGCCGACATGATGTATTGTAAAGACTCATATATGTATGAGATCTTATAGGTCATTTTGTAAGTATGTATGGTATGTAAGTTAAGTAAGGATATGTAATTAGGTAATGAATATGACAACAAATATCTGTATATGCATTTTGATGTAATAATTTTATGAGCGAATAAGAGAAGAGCAGAGTGAATAAAGGTTTATGGTAGAGGTATTTGTTGGCAATATTGCATTATCAATGAAATATTGTTGGCATTTTATAGGGATATTGAGAAGGTTGTTGATGATTATGGATATAACTGATTAAAGATGTTTTACTGTCTTGATATTATTATTTTGTCATCGATGTCAAGAAATTTATTTTCTAATTCAGTATGATGTTGCCATATCTTGAGAAGTATGATATGAAGATTATAAACATGTCGATAAAAGACATAGGAAAGAATATGATGAATAAGGGGATGAAGAAGGTATTCAATGGGCAACTACTACCGAGTCAGACAATGATGAGATCATGATGTTTTAGATTGTTTTAACATCATACATATGTTGTAAATTGTAAAGGTTAATAATATATAATGTTATCAAGCAAAGAACCTAATTGGTAAACCCTAAGGTTATCGCTATCGGTTAATGAAGGCAGAATGTCTACTGAGTGAAGTTTAGTATTCACCGAGTTGTTACCAAGTTGTAACTGAGCTATAACAAAATGCATTAAATGTTTACATGCGGTATTTAATGAAGGAAGCTGATGAGCTGGAGTGGATTAAATGATTGGTAAGTCGTGGAAGAAGTTTGTTAACGAATCTAAGGCAATGAAAAGTCGGCATGAAGATCTATAGCTCAGATTGAACCGCAATACCCTGGCACAAGTTCCAAGACTAGTATGCAAGTTCCAAGGTGGGGTAAAATATTTTCAAATCGAAAGATGCATTGAACCTGAACAAGATTGAAGATCTGATGGCTATGATTGATCATGGGAAATGTGATCTAGGATATTAAGCGGTTACATAATTGTTTATAAATAGGAAACTGTTGATAAACAATGTATGCGGGCAAGTGTATGCATAGGGATGCTACATAGTGATTACCGAGCATAGAATCTTGAAGACCTATTTGAATAACAGAGTATAGAAGCCCAGCAGATAGACAAGATTAGTTCTATGTCTAGATTGTATTGAACAAATAAGAATCTTCTTTATTTAGATGTGAAGTTGCAAATAGATTTTTATTACTATTATTTTGTGAAAGTGACAAAAAATCTCTTAACCGAGTGGACTTAACAGTCTTATATGTAAACCCTCTAGCAAGGTGACATTATGAATGAGTGTTTGAAATCCTTTAACAAGGTCACTTCTAACAAAGTAAAGATCCTAACAGATCTAAGGGAAATCCCTTAACCGGGTCACATCTTGCAATGTGTTTGTAATCTTTAACAAGATTTGCTTTTAAACGAGCATACTCTAGAAGAGTATATTTCTTAGTGGGTCTGAAATCCCATAGTGGTTTTTCCCTATTTGGGTTTCCACATTAAATTTGGTGTTATGAGGTTTATATTGTTCATATGCTTTTGAGTTTGCATGTGTTAACTATTTTGGTTATATTACTGATATATATGTTACTGAGGTTGAATCTAATGTTTTTTATGGATGATTAGGTTTGTATGATTCACACCCCCCCTCTCATCTTGTTGGCTATTGGATCTGTACTTATATTAAGTATCAGAACTATCAATTGGTATCAGAGCTTTGGACTCCAGAAGGAAAGTTTAAAGGCACTTGAGTTAAAGATCCAAAGATGTATAAGAGGGATGCACCGAAGCTAAACAAGTCAAGTTTCTCTACATGGTAGAAAAGGATGAAGCTACATCTATCAGGAGTTGGAGAATATGTTGTATACTATTTGGAGAATGATTTTGTTGCACCGAGCACCTATCCATTGAATATGGAAGAGATAAGGGCAAAGCAAGAACATATTCAAGCAATGATTGAAATAACATCTGCATTGATCGATTCAAAGTTTAATGATCTAGAAGGCTATAATGATGCAAAGGCAATGTGGGATAAGCTCATATCAATATATGGAGGAGATGAACATGTTCAAAGAGAAAAAGTAGATAGTCTGAGAGGACAACTTGAATCTGTGAGGATGATTGAAGGTGAGAACATAATTCAGTATAGTACAAGACTAAAGGAGATTGTCAATCAAATCAAAGGAGCAGGTACAACTATTGAAGAAAAGGATATAACAAGTAAGTTGTTGAGAACCCTTCTACCAACTTATGCAATCCGAGTCTCTACATTCAATGAATTGAGGTCTGTACCTAATATGTCAGTTTCTTTAGATGCTACTATTGGTAGGCTACATGCATTTGAGTTAAGTAATTTTGATAATAGTGGATCTTCAGTAAATAAAGTTGAACCTGCATTTAGTTCTTTTCATCTTGATGAATCTAATGATTACAATGAAAGAAAATATAAGTACCCTAAAGGAGATCATAGTGGAGCAAGTGAAAGATTTCGGAAGAACATGGAAGAAGTACACAAACTGTATGAAGAAATCAGAAAGCAAGAAGAGTTTGAAGCACTATTAGCCAAAAGGTTACTGAGAGGCAAAGGTAAGTATAAAGGAAAACTACCTTTGAAATGTTTCAATTGTGATAAGATAGGACATATGGCTTCTAACTGTCCTGACAAAGATTTTACTGAAAGAAGAGATTACCGAGATAATAGACAGAAAGATAATCATTACAGAGGACACCGAGACTTCAGAAGAAGAGATAGAAAGACATGCCTAATAGTTGATGAGGAATCTAACGATGATAAATTAGATGAGACTGATGCAAAGGAAATAGTTTATGTGGATATCAAGGATGGATCAGATGAAGAAAGGTATGAAGAAAAAGCCCTAATATCTCACATAAATAGTAATGATTCTTGGATTATAGATAGTGGATGCTCACATCATATGACAGGAGATAAACACAAGTTTGTTATATTAGAAGATTATGATGGAGGCTATTTTATATTTGGTAATGATGCACCATGTCTGGTAAGAGGTAAAGGATCTATAACACTTCTTGATAATGCAAGATGCAATGATGTTTATTGGGTTGAAGGTTTGAAATACAATTTGTTGAGTGTAGCATAGCTAAACAACACAGGTTACCGAATATAATTTCAGAAAGGAATTGTCAAAGTTCATGACAAAAATGGAAAGTTATCTGCTACCAGGACACAAACAAAAGGTAATACATTTCACCTTGACTCAACTCGGAATGAGTGTTTGCATGCAAAGATTGATGATACTTGGTTATGGAATAAAAGGTTTTGTCATGTCAATTTTGATAATCTTATCAAAATAAGTAAGAAGCACAGAGTAAGAGGTCTACCGAGCCTTGAAAAACCTGAGAATGCTATGTGCCGAGGATGCCAGATGGGTAAGATGACAAAATCAAGCTTTACAAGTAAGTCCTACACTTCTAAGGGAATTTTAGATCTAGTGCACACTGATCTTTATGGTCCTATGAAAGTTCAAAGTTATTATGGTGATAAGTATTTCATATTATTTGTGGATGACTATTCAAGGATGATGTCAGTAATGTTTTTAAAGGAAAAATCAGAAGCTTTTCGAATGTTTAAATGGTACAAGGCAAGAGTTGAAAATCAAACAGGAAGACAACTGAAATGTCTTAGATTGGATAGAGGAGGAGAGTTCACATCTGATGAGTTCAACTTATTTTGCAATGATCATGGTATTAAAAGACAAGTTTCTACATCGAGAACTCCATAGCAGAATGGAATAGCTGAAAGAAGAAACAGATCTATTGTGGATTGTACTAGAACACCGATGATTGAAAAGAAGGTGCCACAAACATTTTGGAGAGAAGCAATAAGCATAGTTGTTTACACCTTGAACCGAGTTCAATTGAAGAAAGAAAGAAATGATGAAGGAAATTCCAAGGAACCAGAAGACTATGATGAATTTGTTTATGTTCAACTGAGAAGTCCTACCAAGAAGACTGTTGAAGAAAATGAAGAGAATATCTAGTTATCGAGTGATGAAGAAGATCATACAGAGCCTACCGAGCTTGTATTAGCCAAGTATGTCAGAAGACATCATGCACCAGGTCAGATTATAGGAGATAAGGATGATCCAGTGATGACAAGGAACAAACTGAGACTGAACACATGCTTGATACCTAAATTTGAATTGAGAATAGTAAAAGAGGCATTTAACAGTGAAGACTGGGTAAATACTATGATAGAAGAGATTGATCAAATCAAGAAGAATGACACATGGACACTAATCCCAAGACTAAAGGACAAAAATGTAATCGGTACAAAGTGGATTTTCAGAAACAAGCTAAATGAAAAGGGTGAAGTCATTCGAAACAAAGCAAGACTAGTTTGCACAGGTTATGCTCAAGAAGAAGGAATTGATTATGGTGAAACTTGTGCACCTGTTGCTAGACTTGAAGGAGTTAGAAAATTGTTGGCCTATGCTGCTTTCAAGAACTTCAAGATATATCAAATGAATGTCAAATCTGCATTTCTGAATGGAATATTAGAAGAAGAAGTTTTCATTGAACAACCTGAAGGATTTGTTGAAGACAATAATAAAGATCAGGTATGTAAATTGAACAAAGCTTTATATGGTTTGAAACAAGCACCAAGAGCATGGTATGAAAGATTGCACTCTTATTTGATTAAGATTAGTTTTATAAGGACAAGTGAGAACAACAACATGTACATGAAGAATGATGAAAATGGAATACTGATCTCAGCCATATTTGTTGATGATATTATATTTTGTGGAAATGACTCTTTATGCAAGAACTTTGAAAATGAAATGAGCAAAGAATTTGAGATGTCATTAGTCGATGAGATAGAGTATTTTACAGGTTTACAGATACTACAAATGAAAAATGAGATTTTCATTACTCAATCCAAGTACATAAGGGAAATCTTGAAGAAATTTGGAATGGATGATTCAAAACCAGTAAGTACTCCTATGACTACCAACTGCAAATTATCAAAGAATGATGAATTTGCATCTGTTGATGAGACACTCTACCGATCCATGATTGGAAAAATACAATATGTTGTTCACAGCAGACCAGATATAGCACATACAGTAGGTATAGTTGCAAGATTCTTTGTAGATCCTAAGGAAACACACGTGACAACAATCAAAAGAATTGTTAGATACTTGAAAGGCATAGAGGATTATGGCTTAGTATATCAGAAAGCAAATGATTTTGATTTAAAAGTTTATACTGATGCTGATTGGGCAAGCAACATTGATGACAGAAAAAGCACAAGTGGAGGAGCTTTCTTTTTAGGAGAAAGACTAGTGAGTTGGCTTAGCAAGAAACAAGGATGTGTTTCACAGTCAATAGTAGAAGCTGAATACATTGCTGCAACATTGAATTGTACCAACATTGCATGGATCAAACAACTATTAGGAGGTATAAATGAGAAAGTTATCGAGCCAGTAACTATATTCTGTGACAATACTAGTGCCATTAATATTTCAAAGAATCCTGTTATGCACTCTAGGACAAAGCACATATCTATCAAATATCATTATCTTAAAGAAGAAGCTCAAGAGAAGAAAGTGGTGTTGGAGTATGTTAGCACAAAGGAGCAAATAGCAGATATCTTCACCAAGCCACTACCAAAGGACACTTTTGAATATCTTAGAAGTAAGTTAGGGGTCCTACCCCTATCTTCTACTCACTAACCGAGTTTGGTAAAAGCATCAATTTGATGACTCTAATGAATATCTTTTGGCAGTTGATGCTGAGTTATACACTTTAGGATGTTTTCTAAAGGTGTACAGGACATAATACAGGAAATATTACAGGGAACAGGAATTGAAGACAAAATGCTCTAACTGAGACTCAGTTGATACACAACAACAGGAAATAACTTCTTACAGAAAGAAATTATGTTTTAGTTCTTTACTTTTTGGCATTGTTGTCAAACGAAGAGAAGACCTACAAAGGGGGAGAAGACTACTATGAAGCAGAGATGACTGAGAGAAGACCTATCAGGGGAGAAGACTAAGAGAAAACTACAGATTGGAAAGAAGACAGAAATGAGGAGAAGTCTAATGTATGGGGGAGAGCATTTCAGCATTTCAGCATTTTAGAATCACAGCAATCCGAATCTATTAAGGTCAAATCAATTAGTTTTTCTATCAATGCCAAAGGGGGAAATTGTTGGCATTTTATAAGGATATTGAGAAGGTTGTTGATGATTATGGATATAATTGATTAAAGATGTTTTACTATCTTGATATTATTATTTTGTCATTGATGTCAAGAAATTGATTTTTTAATTCAGTATGATGTTGCCATATCTTGAGAAGTATGATATGAATATTATAAAGATGTCGGTAAGAGACATAGGAAAGAATATGATGAATAAGGGGATGAAGAAGGTATTCAATGGGCAACTACTACCGAGTCAGACAATGATGAGATCATGATGTTTTAGATTGTTTTAACATCATACATATGTTGTAAATTGTAAAGATTAATACTATACTATGTTATCAAGCAAAGAACCTAGTCCGTAAACCCTAAGGAACCTAGTCCGTAAACCCTAAGGTTATCGCTATCATTTAATGAAGGCAGAATGTCTACCGAGTGAAGTTTAGTATTCACTGAGTTGTTACCAAGTTGTAACTGAGCTATAAAAGAATGCATTAAATGTTTACATGTGGTATTTAATGAAGGAAGTTGATGAGCTGGAGCGGATTAAATAATTGGTAAGTTGTGGAAGAAGTTTGTTAACGAATCTAAGGCAATGAAAAGTCGGCATGAAGATCTACAGCTCAGATTGAACTGCAATACCTTGGCACAAGTTCCAAGACTCATATGCAAGTTCCAAGGTGGGGTAAAACATTTTCAGATCAAAAGATGCATTGAACCTGGACAAGATTGAAGATCTGATGGCTATGATTGATCATGGGAAATGTGATCTAGGAGATTAAGCGGTTACATAATTGTTTATAAATAGGAAACTGTTGATAAACAATGTATGCGGGCAAGTGTATGCACAGGGATGCTACATAGTGATTACCAAGCATAGAAGCTTGAAGACCTGTTTGAAGAATAGAGTATAGAAGCCCAACAGATAGACAAGATTAGTTCTATGTCTAGATTGTATTGAACAAATAAGAATCTGCTTTAGCATTTTAGATGTGAAGTTGCAGATATATTTTTATTACTGTTATTTTGTGAAAGTGACAAAAAATCTCTTAACTGAGTGGACTTAACAGTCTTATATGTAAACCCTCTAGCAAGGTGACATTTTGATTGAGTATTTGAAATCCTTTAACAAGGTCACTTTTAACAAAGTGATGATCCTAACAGATCTGAGGGAAATCTGTTAACTGGGTCACGTCTAGCAATGTGTTTGTAATCTTTAATAGGATTTTCTTTTAACTGAGCATACTCTAGAAGAGTATATTTCTTAGTGGGTCTGAAATCCCATAGTGGTTTTCCCTATTTGGGTTTCCACGTTAAATCTAGTGTTATGAGGTTTATATTGTCTATATGCTTTTGATTTTGCATTTTTAACAATTTTGGTTATATTACTAATATATATGTTACCGAGGTTGAATCTAATGTTTTTATGGATGATTAAGTTTGTATGATTCACCCCCCCTCTCATCTTGTTGGCTATTGGATCTTTACTTAGATTAAGTATCAGAACTATCAGTATTTGACAGAGCTTAAACCGGTATTGAATCCAGCATTGTAGATGTTCTTTTGAGTAGTACATTGTCATTGGATTTAATCATCCAATCTTGTAGTCAGTGTGAGTCCTTTTTCTGATTGCGCAATGAGCTCTAGGCTATTGGCCTTCCTACATGTGTAGGCCCCTATTGTATAAGTAATATTTATTCATATTGGCCAGTGAGTAAATATTGTGGGTCACAAATCCCACTGAGATTTTTCCCCTACCGGGTTTCCTCACCCAAAATATCTATGTTATGGTGTGCATTGATGGTTATACTATTATTTCTCTTTATTTATTTTTTTCTTGTTTACTAGTGTATTAATTTGGGTTATAAAGTTGCAAACAAGTTTAAATCTTTTTGTTTACCTATTAGACATTGATTCACCCCCCACCCCCTCTTAGTTTCTTTGGGACTAATCAAGTATCTAATAATTGGTATCAGAGCCTAGTCCTCTATTTTTAGAAGCCTAACAGTTTGAGGAAGATTCTAAAACCGGTACTGATGGAAAGTTTGAGACAACAGTTGGAAGGAGATCTTGGAGATTTTGATGCAGAAAAATTGAAGAACATCAAACTGGAAGATGAACTTAGAAGTGCTCTAGAATTTATCAAAGCACTTTAAGGTAACTTGGCTATAGCAAAGAATAAGAGAAAAGAACTATGTGTGCAATTGCAAACTCAAGATGATGAAGAAAAAGAAACTCTCAGAAATATTGCAGACAAATTGAGACAAGAGAACAGTAATATGAAGAATGAGATGCAATATTTAACTATGAGACTATGCAAGGATATTGAAGATAGAAAGAGGAATGAAGAAGATCTAGCCAGAAGACTAAATGAAAGATCAGATCAATCTAAAAGGACTAGTTATGAAAATGATATGCTTAAAACTGATTTGATTCACATGCAACATGACAAAGAGGAACTTTTGAGACAATTTAGACCTTTGGAAAGTGAGTTGGTCACTGCAAATGAATACAAAAAGAAATTCAAGAAGAGTTTAGATAATCTTGATGATATGTTGAAAAGTCAGAAACCTGATGGACAAACAATTAGACTTGCATTTGAACATGGAGAAAGTTCCGGGACTGCAAACAATCATGATCACAACAAAACAATAAGGAAACATAATGCTTATAAATTTAATGGGAAATGTTTTAATTGCAACAAATTTGGTCATAGAGCAAATCAGTGCAGATTTATGAATAATCAGAATACAAACTTACGCATCAGTCAATGATCCAAATGTAATAAAAATGGTCATAACTCAGACAATCATAGAATGAATGTGAAATGCTATGCTTGTGGTATATTTGGACATTTATCTAATCAATGCAGAACTCAAACCAGTCAAGGTTATGGAAAGGCTATTCAGAGAAACAATGTAACTTGTTATGCATGTAACAAGATTCGGCATATTGCAAAATTTTGTAGAAGAAAGACTATACCGGAAAACAATAAATGATGTAATAAAAAAGGCAAAGAGAAGGTAACTAAATCAAGCAAGAATTTTCAAAACAAAGGATTAGGAAGAGAGATCAGAGAGGAGATGAATCTATCACTGCAGCGGCAGAATAGGATAATCCTGCACCAGCAGAAGATTCTTCATCTAACTAAGGAATAATCCTTAGGGGTAATGCAAAAAATTTAATATCATGCATTTACCCTCGATTGATGGTAAGAAGTTAAATTTCTTCTTTAGTGATAGATATGTGGAGTCTTCACTTCACCGGTGAAGCATTTATTGCAGTTTTAAGTCAAATTTTGGCTATAAAGGCATTGTAACCTCTCATTTCAATTCACCAAGAATCCAAGCATTCGAAGAGATTGAAGTTGAGAAAAGGAATTCTAAAGGTGAAGCAGAAAAGGTCTTTTAAGACCATTCAATAATTTCACAGTTAAAAGTTATTTATCTTTCGCAATGGCATCTTCATCTTTTGTTCCCGAAATCATAGCAAACCCTACCATTGTGGAAAACATTAAATGACCTAGACTCATTTTCAAGATCATTCCTAAGATATCAAAATAGGATGATTCTATTGGTACATTCTCTAAAATCCTGAAAGGAGTCGCATTTACTGAAGACTCTAGGGCATACATACATTGTTACATAGAAAGTTTAGGGTCTGAAGATTTGATGAACATGTATATGAATGTAATCACTGACAAGAATGGGGTAGTGAAAATAGAACATAAGGCATTTGAGAATTTAAGTTTCATAGATATCCTCCATATGCCAGAATTCTCAGATGAAGTCATCTGCTATGTCCTTAGCAAGGTTCATAGAGAATTTATGTGGTTGGACTCAGTATTTAAGATAACCAAGGAATCTATTAGGGTTGTTACTGGTTTACCCTCCATTGGTTCTAGACCTGACAAGAAGAAGAAAATCCCTAACAAGGAAGTTATGAGCTTAACCAGAGCCACATTTGACAACTAATCACTTAGGGTTAATGACATAAAGGATAAAAGTGTTAAATTTTCTAACATGGTCATTGGATATAAAGTTGGTCACACAAATAGATTGAATTTTGTATCTAGTTCATGCATTCATCATACACATGAGATGATATTGAACAATGCAAAGATTGATATTTGTGAATGGTTAATGGATGAACTATTAGAGAATTTGCATAAGATCAAAGGTGATAAGAAAGGAACCTTCAAATTTGGAAGTTTGTTAGTGTGTTTAATGCTTTACTTTTCAAAAGAGGTCCCTGGCATAGGTCACAAGGATTTTGCCTATGATATTTCTATTGGAAAACAGATAAAGGAGGCAATTACTGATATGGGAGCTAATAGTGATGAGTTGGTTAAAGATTACTTTAAGAATTTCCAAACTAAAATGAAACAAAGGGAAAGGATTTCATAGAGCATCGTAGATAAATATGACAAACAAATATGCTTTGTAGTGAAGAGAGATGAAATCTGGATGGAAGCAATTAGACTGAAAATAGTATGGATTACTGAAATAGGATATGAGGTGGAATCTCACATCTTGGACTCATATGCAGAAATACTCCTAGATGCTCCATCAAAACCAACAAAGACAATATTTGGTAATGCTAAAACAATTGAAAGTGATGTATCTATGATGAAGTAGAGAAAGAAAAGAGACAAATTCATGAAAGATGCTTCTAAAATGGTAAAAGATGTTACAAAAGGTTTGATGAATCTTAGAGGTACTGTTGCTAGTATGACAAAAAGTCAATCGGAGTAGATACCAATAGCTCACATTTCCCCTATGCCTACTTCCTCTTATTTTGACAATGACAGGGCAACTGAATTCAAGACAGTGGACAGGAAGAAAAGAAAACCCTCATCAACACCTCCTCCATCTCCCAAGAAGACAAGAACTCAAAGAAAGAAACAACAAGTTGTAAGAGAGCCTAGTATTATGAAGAAGAAGGTAACTCCAAAGAAGAAATTAGAACCTAAGGCACCAGATACTCTTACACTGGAAGAGTGATCAATGAAGTCACACAAGAAGGTAACCTTAGTAATGTGAATAAACTTTATCATTCTTTCAAGGATTCAGATAAAGACACTATACAAGAAAGAATAATTTTGTACCTTGACATATACAAGAAATTTCTTATTGAGGTTGTAGATGATTTGCCTAATGATTTATATTTGAGGTTAGAAGCCAAAAGAATGTCGGTAATGGAATTAGACAAGAAATTAAAAGTAGAGGCTCTACTTGTTGTACATCTTGTTAATTCCAAACAGGAAATTGAAGACTTAATATCAGAAGAAAATAAAATAGTTTTTGTGAGTGGTCACCGATAGGTTAGCCTTATGGTAGGTAGAGTGAAAGAAATAGCTGATGAAATGACAGACAAATGGGGTATATTTTTTATGGAAAAAGAGAAGAAAGAAGAAAAGGATAGATAGAAAATGGATGTCTTTTGCAAAGGTATATCAAAAGGATAAAGGTAAAGGTAAAATCGGTAGTGCACCTTATATCACGGTCAAGGATAACCTTCCTCCACCAGCACAAGACACCCAAACAATAACTGCAGAGACACCGGCATAACCTGACAGTCAACTGGAAGAGAAGGTAGAAGAAATAACACAAGATGACACTAATCTGGATTCAAACATTCTTTTTACTATGGATGTGGACACTAAGGATTTCAACATTGTCATGGATAAGGAAACCATAGAGGTAAATCAAACTGAAGCTACAAATATTGAGATCTTTGAGTCGTTGGTCAACACTATTGACTCTCAGAACATTCAGATACCATCCCATATGCTACATAGCTTAACATTGAGAAACCGGTAGAAGTAGAAAAAAGAAGTGTTAGGACCCGGAGGCAACTGAGAAGGGGGGGGGGGGGTGAATTAGTTGTCTATTAATTTCAACCCAAACATAACTTAATCAAACTTGATGCATATTACCTATAAACTAAACTTAATGTCGGTTGATAGTTTAACAGTTAATAACAATACCGGTGAAGCTTAATGCATGAAACAAAAAGAGAGACAACATCAAAAACACATAACACAAATATTTGTACGTGGAAACCCTGTAAGGGGAAAAACCAAGGTGGGAAACCTTACCCACAATCAGATGATATTATTGCAAGATAGTATGTGTGTACAAATGGGGTCTCCACATGCAGAAAGGCCAGCTGCCTAGAGCTAACTTGATACAAAGCCCTCCTCGTTACCTGCCAAACTCCTCCAAATGTATGACACTGACCCCTTAACACATGGATGGGATCCTATGAAGGCAAGGTTGTACAACTTTAGTAGAATCTTCTCAACATCTCCAAGACCCTCTCTTACTCAATTAGGGATATCTTGCTACAACACACTCCATGGTACCTCCAAGGGTTAGAAATTAGTTTCAAATTGGTTTTTGGTCATACAAAATTCTCCAAGTTCAAACAAAGTACCAGTGGCAAGGGTATCTACTCATTCCTTAACAAACTCACTCAACTAGGCCTAATCACTTGTAGCCCTATTTAGCGGGTAAAGGGACCTTCAGTTCAGATTTTCCAAAACAACTTGGTAAAAAAATTATGGATTCAAATGCCCTTTTGGAAGCTATACAAGTCCCCAAAAGGAAGGGTGAAGGTCTAGAAAATAAAGGTCTTTGCCGGTAGGAATTTGATTGTCCTAGAAGGGCTAATTATGTCTCTTTTGTGAAGCAACTATAGTTAGATGAATGAACCTTTGGGTTAAAATCCCATGGGAATGTTGGGAAAAATAAATCAATAGGGATTCCAGGGTTACACGCTTGGAAGCATCGCCATTTGCACACAAGGTGATTTTGTTTGTTCAAGGTCTAGGTAGCCACATAGAGATGTGTACCTAGGGTCACTTCAAACACTTCTCTCCCTTGCTCCTCTTGCAAAACACTCTTAGAAATATAAAATAAATTTACCATACTTTCATTTCACCAAATCCCATGAGCCTCAGATTGGTAAAGTGCAAGATATGGCCATGAATGAGGAAAAACCCAAGGTAAACCTTGGTTTTCTAGGTACCTACAGCAAAACTTCAATATCAAGAGAAACACACACAATCAAGTCTCCAAATAAAAACTAAAATAGAGTCAACTATCCTTTCAAATCAATTCACATCATTGGGAATGGATCCCAATTCGTACAAAACTATACCACGGACCAAAACTCCAAAATTGCAAGAAAACTCAGAATTCTATTGGTTTGTTTGCATCAATACTCTTCTCTATACAATCAACCCCTTGGAAAATAGATCCTCACGGTGTATAAACAATTCCTCAACTAATCTCAACTGAAAATCAAGAGGTTAGAGCCATTGGAGAAGTTTCAAATTAAAAAAATGTAAAAAGTGCATAAAAGTTGCTCATGACAACTTTTGTAAAAGTTGTCAAAATGTCATCTTTCACCTCCTAATGCCTTGGGTCAAGTTAAACCCCTCCTAAAACATCTTAAAACACTCAAAACCAACACATTGGATCCGTATTGTACAAAATTCCTAATTGGCTCATAGAAATGCCAAAATAGGAGATTGGCTCACAAGATGGGATTCATTATTACAAACATATAAATCATGATTAAAAACCTATATAAAACATCCTAAAGATGTTATTAATGCCTTATCCTCATCAGATTCTATCATGCCATCTTGAAGGGTTTTATGAGGTGCTCCTGCACCATACTCCTCGGAAGAAGAAATCTCAAGTCCACTTGAGATGAGAGTCTGCAGGTTGGCACCATGATCTTTGATATGTTGCTTTGTCATCCAGACTACTTCAGTATCAGGTTGTCCTTTCCAAGCCACTAAATACTCCATGTAAAATTTATTCCTAGTTCACTTGGCAACCCTAGTATCTAGAACCTTATACAACTTTGGTGGTTCATGTTTTGGAATGTCATCATCAGCAATAGCCTGCATTGTGTCTTCACTTGCATCAACACTACACTTATAAACTGTTAAGTTACAAACATTAAAAATAGGTTACAGACCAAGATTGGATGGTAGTTCAAGTTCATAGGCATTTGAACCACATTTCTTCAAGATTTGGTAGGGGCCAATCTTTCTTTGCATCAGCTTTGTGTATCTTCCTTTTCAAAGTCTTTCATTCTTCAAGTGAACCCACACCAAGTATCCTACATCAAACTGAACATCTCTCTTCTTTTTGTCAGCATGAGCTTTATATCTTTCTACAGATTGTTGCCGATGAATCTTCATGTGGTCATGGATCTCTTGTATACCAATAGCAAAGGTTTCTCCATCTACACTAATGGGCTCTCCTTGAGGTATCTCTCTCAACTCCAGCACACCTCTTGGGTGGATGCCATAGATAATATGAAAAGGTGACTTACTGGTACTCCTATTCACTATATCATTATAGGATAATTTTTCCTAAGATAGTATACTATCCCACCTTTCTCCATGTTGTCTAGTAAAACACCTTAAGATATTCCCTAGTGATCTATTTATAACTTCAGTTTGACCATTTGTTTGGGGATGGTAGGCTGAGGAGAAGGATAAATTCATACCAAGTTTCTTTCAAAAGGTCCTCCAAAAGTGACCAACAAATTTTACATCCCTATGAGAGACAATGGTTAAAGGTAATTCATGTATCCGAACAATCTCCTTAAAGATCAAATCTGCTACATAAGAAGCATCACAAGTTGTTTTGCATGGCAAGAAATGTGCCAACTTACTGAACCTACCCACCACTATAAAAACAATATCATATCCTTTCTTTGTCCTAGGCAATCCTAAAAAAAATCCATACTTATGCTTTCCCATGGTCTTGAATGTATGGGTAAAGGCTAGTATAAACCTACATTGGTGGACTTTCCTTTTGCCTTTTGGTAGATCACACGTGTCTCCACAAATATCCTAGCATTTGTCTATAGTTTGGGCCAAAAATAGTGTCTTTTTACCAAATCTAATGTCTTTTCAAGACCAAAATGTCCTGCCGTTGCTCCACAATGTTTTTCCTTAATGATATTCAGTCTCATAGAGCATTTGGGTATGCAAAGTTGTGCACCCTTAAACAACAATCCATTTTGAATCAAAAATTTAGAATACTCAACATAAAATCATCCATCAAATGAAGTACATACCTTGTAGGCCTCTCCAAAATCTTCATCATCTCCATACATGGTTTTCAAAGAGCCTATTCCAACACTCTCCAACTGAATTTGATTTGTAGTTAGGACTCTTCTACTCAAAGCATCTGCCACCTTATTCCTGACTCCTTTCTAATTCTTAAGAATGAAAGTGAAAGCTTGTAGTGTCTCTACCCATTTCATGTGCCAGTGATTCAATTTTTCTTGACTGTTTATGAAGCTAAGGGCTTGATTGTCTGTGAAAACTATGAATTCTTTTGGTAGCAAGTAGTGTCTCCACTTTTTCAAGGATTGGACTAGAGCATACGACTCTAGGTCATAAGATGAATATCTTCTCTTTTCCCCATTCAACTTCCCACTGAAGAAAGAAATTGGTCTTCCTTCTTGACTGAGCACTACTCCAATGGCCATATGACTAGCATCACATTCTACCTGAAAGATCTTGTTGAAGTCAGGTAGGGAAAGGACTAGTTGTTCTGCAACTTTTCTCTTCAATGTTTCAAAAGAGTTATCTGCTACTTCCATCCAGCTTGCAATTTTGTCCTCCCTTTATTGTATCAAGCATAGGGGCACAAATATGACTAAATCCTCTTATAAACATCCTATAGAAGGTAGCTAAGCCATGGAAACTCCTAACATCATTCATTGTCCTAGGTGTAGGCCAAGACAATATGGTACTCACCTTTTCTTGATCCATTTTCAATTCACCATATGAGATCACAAATCCCAAGTAAATGATCTCTTCCTGCATAAAGAAACACTTTTCCAAGTTTATCATTAATTGTTCTTCATATAATCTCCCTACGACCAGGTCTAGATGCTTTAGATGTTCTCCTTTGGTTTGACTAAAAACTTGAATGTCATCTAGGTAGACTATAACAAATTTCCCTATGAAAAATCCTCAAGACTTCATTCATTAACCTCATAAAGGTACTAGGTGCATTGGATAAGCCAAAGGGAATGAATTTCCACTCATATAACCCCTCATTTGTTTTAAAGGCAGTTTTCCATTCATCTCCCGACCTAATCCTAATCTGGTGATAGCCACTTTTTAAATCATTTTTTGTAAAATATCTAGCACCCCCCAAACAATCTAACAAATCCTTAATCCTAGGCATTGGAAACCTATACCTGATAGTAATCTTGTTGATAGCTCTTGAATTGGTGCAAATCCTCCAAGTGCCTTCCGTTTTGGGTGCCAATACTGCAAGGACTGCACATGGGCTCAAACTTTTTCCAATTAATCCAGATTCCAACAATTCTTCAACCTATTTTGCCATCTCAACATTTTGATCCGGTGTGAGCTTGTATGTTGCTTTATTAGGCAATATGGATCTAGGTATAAGGTCTATACAATGGTTTATGTCCCTTATGGGAGATAGTGACCTTGGCATGCCATCAGAGATGACACCCTTGTATCTATCTAGTAGCTACTGTACTACAGGGTCAATCAACCTCAATCTATCCTCTTTATTCTCCTCAGAACTCTCCACCTTTGTTAGTGTTGGAATAGGGATAAGGGCATAATAGACCATGCCTTCATTTTCCATTTTCTTCATGAACTTCTTCCCTCCTAATATCAACACCTTGGCTTCCTTTTGTTTGGTTTCCTCCTCACTCTTTATTAAAGGTAGCAACTCAATTACCTTACCATCCTTGGTAATGGAATATGTATTTCTAGTACCACCATGTTGTGCCTTCAAATCAAACTACCATGGTCTTCCAAATAGGAGATGACAAGCATCCATCTTTACAATGTCAAACATCAACCTATCTCTATAAGTTCCAATTTGAAATTCTACCCAAGCTTGCTCTTCCACAACGGCTTGTTGTCCTTGTGTGAGCCATGAGACCTTGTAGGGTCAAGGGTGGGGTAGTTTCCTTAATTTCAGTTTCTCCACCATCTCTAGAGACACAAAGTTCTTAGTTGAACTGAAATCTATTAGGACCTTGCAGACTTTTCCACTTGCTTTCCAAGTGGTCTTGAATAGAGATTTCCCCTGTGGGGGTTCTCTATCAGACATCCTCATAGTGGTTACTATTCTTCTGATCATCAAGGCTTCACCTCTTTCAGGGTATCCATAATTGTCAGGGGTATCGATACTTTATTATGTATTTGCACTTGCCACACTTTGGCAGTCAGCCTCTAAAATCAGGTTACTTCTTCTTTCTCCTATGGAACTAGTAGGCTTCTTCAGGCATCTATTAGCCATGTGTCCTTCTTGATTGTAGTTATAACATCTAATTGGACCTCTACCTTGAGATCTCCCTCTGAATGGTGGTCTTCTTCCTCTAAAATTACCTCTCTGATTATATCCTCCATTGTTATTGAAACTTATCTCTCCTTTATTGCCTTCTTGACTGGTTTCACTTTGATTTCCAAAGCCATTTCCTTTGCTTCTGAAAAAATTTCTTCCAGCCCTCTATTGTCTTCCTCTTCCTTTATTATTCTTCTCTTGTCTCCTTTTGATCTTCTCTTCCACCTTGATAGCAAGTTGATGGCATCTACCAATGGTATCCGGGCTAAGAAGGTTCAATTCTTCTTGAATATTATACCTTGATCCATTTAGGTATCGGGCAAATTTCTCACTCTCTTCCTCTTTTGTTTTTGACTTCATGCATAGCCTTTGGAACTCCTCTATATATGAGTTCACATCCATCTCTTTCTACTTGATATTTTGTCTCCTCTTATGGAGTTGTATTTCATAGTCTCTGGGTACATAGGCCTCTTTGATTAAGGTAACCATCCTCTTCCAAGAAACAATCTTGGGCTTATTGTCCTTCTCTCTTTCCTCTTAGACAAAGTTCCACCAAGTTAGGGCTGCTCCCTTCAACTTGGACTTAGTAATCTTCACCTTCTGGTGTCCTAGAATGTCTTCACCCTCAAGGAAACTATACAAGGATTCTATCCAATCCATCACAACATCTAGTTCCATCTTCCCAGTGAAAGTTGGCAGATCAATCTTCTACTCCATGGTTCTCCTCTTCATGGATTTGAGGGCATTAAGGAAGTGCCTCTGATCAGGAGGAATCGCCTCTTCCTCTGGCATAGGGATCTCATCCTCATCCCCTTCATCACAACTACCAGTGCCTCCATCTTTCTTTCCATTTCCTTTGCCTCTCAACCTCTCTAGCTCCCTCTACATTGCCTTGCAAGCAATGGCCTACTCTCTTACAATCTTTGCCAATTCCATGTTGGTGATTGGTCCTCTAGGGACCTCTTCTTCTTATCCCTCTGACATCTCTCAATTTTCTTTTACCAAAGTTGTTACTAGCTCTGATACCACTTAATGTAGAGCCCTCCTAATTACCTACCAAGCACCTCCAAATGTATGACACTAACCCCTTAACACATGGATAGGATCCTATTGGGGAAATGCTCTACAACTTTAGTACAATCTTCTCAACATCTCCAAGACCCTCTCTTACTCAATTAGGGGTATCTTGATACAACACACTCCATGGTACCTCCAAGGGTTACAAATCATTTTCACACTGGTTTTGGGTAATACAAAACTCCCCAAGTTCAAACAAAGCACCAGTGTCTAGGGTACCTACTCATTCCTTAAGAAACTCACTCAATTAGGCCTAGTCGCTTGTAGCCCTATTTAGCGGGTAAAGGGAAGTTCAGTTCAGATTTTCCCAAACACCTTGTTAAACAAATTATGGATTCAAATACCCTTTTGTAAGTTATACAAGTCCCCAAAAGGAAGGGTCAAGGTCTGGAAAATAAAGGTCTTTTCTGGTAGAAATTTGACTATCCAAGAAGGGCTAATTAGGTCTCTGTTGTGAAGAAACTATACTCAGATGAATGAACTGGTGGGTTAAAATCCCATGGGAATATTGGGAAACATAAATCAATAGGGAGTCCAGGGTTACACACCTGGAAGCATCGCCTTTTGCACACAAGGTGATTTTGTTTGTTCAAGGTCTAGGTAGCCACATAGAGATGTCTACCTACGGTTGCTTCAAACACTTCTCTCCCTTGCCCCTCCTGAAAAAAACTCTTAGAACTCTAAAATAAATTTACCATACTTTCCTTTCACCAGATTCCATGAGCCTTAGATTGGTAAAGTGCAAGATATGGCCATGAATGAGGAAAAACCCAAGATAAACCCTGGTTTTTTGGGTACCTGCAACAAAACTTCAATATTAGAAGAAACACACACAATCATGTCTCCAAATCAAAACCAAAATAGATTCAAATCTCCTCTCAAACAAATTCAAATAATTGGGAATGGATCCCAATTTGTACAGAACCGTACCACAGACCAAAACTCCAGAATTGCAGGAAAACTCAGAATTCTATTGGTTTGTTTGCATCAATACTCTTCTCCGTACAATCACCCCCTTGTAAAATAGATCCTTAAGGTGTATAAACCATACCTCAACTGCTCTCAACCTAAAATCAAATTAAAAAAATGCAAAAAGTGCATAAAAGTTGCTCATGACAACTTTTGACAACTTTTATAAAAGTTGTCAAAATGTCATCTTTCGCCTCCTAATGCCTTCGGTCCAGTTCAAACCCTCCTAAAACATTTTAAAACACTCAAAACCAACACATTGGATCCCTATTATCCAAACGTCCTAATTGGCTCATAGAAATGCCAAAATAGGAGTTTGGCTCACAAGATGGGATTCATTTTTACAAACATATAATGCATGTTTAAAAACCTATATAAAACATCTTAAAGACATTGTTAATGACTTATCGTCCCTTATCAAAGTCTTTCATGTCATCTTGAAGGGTTTGATAAGGTGCTCCTACACCATCACTGCTCAAATGGGAGTTGCAATGACTATAGTAGGATGGTTAAAGACTAGATAATGTATTGCTCAAAATAACATCTTCATATGTTGGATTCAATACCCGTTAAGTTCTGATTACCTCCTTCATACCTTCCTTGAATCTTTAAATGATGTCTGCGTGAGTAGCTCTACTTATATTCACATATACCAAATATTACAACCTTAAAATACCATATTACATTCCATTTTTTCACATAATCTTACAAATGAGATCTTACATATATACCAAAATCTCAGACCAAATGTGTAGGTCAACTCACTAAGAATATTACAATTAAATCAATTACAAATGAATCAATATGAGATGCATCATGTCAGCTCAATGCATTTACAATAATAACCAATCAATAAATCATCTCCATAACGTGTCGTGCTAATCTGGAATAGATAACGCATGCTGGTCCATAACCTAGACCAATTTTGCTGGTAACAACAAATATGCCAACTCGATTAGACCAATAACCAAATAACCAAAACAAGTGTCCAAACCATGTCTTCAACATAACCAAGTAATCTCTAGATGATAATAGATCATCCTCTGTGTCGGTGAATAATATGACCTGCCATTGAGCCAAATACCAATGACTATGCATAAGTCACTGAACATATCGGTGAACATATTGTGCTGGTTCAACATAACTAAAGATCTCCTGAAAGATAAGTCTTGTTAAGTGTTGGCATCAATGACAAAACCAATGCAACACATCCATAATACCAACAATCTCCCCCTTTGGCATTGATGAAAACACAAGATGGAAAAACATCTAAGTGCCAAAGTCAGAATGCCAAAAAACCAAAAACCAACAATCTCTTGAAGAGATCAATTACCAAAAATCAAAATACAAAATATCTCTCCCCCTGGGATAATGATTCCAAAATACAAAGTTTTTCCATAGATAGCTCTCCCCCTTTGACATCAAATGCCAAAGAAATACAAAAACTGGATACAACCAATTCATAGAACTTATTACAAATACCAACTACTCCCCCTGAGAAGTAGTTCTCCTCCATCATAGCCGGAAAAAAAGTTTCTCTGTTAATTTTTGTCGGTCTGATGCCAATCTCCAACTATCTAAGTCTCTATCAATGAGGGTATTACCCCCAGCTTCTCTCTGAGATATTCAAAGGCTTCTTTAGGTAAAGGCTTTGTAAAGATATCTGCAATCTGCTCTTTAGTATTCACGTAAACCAATTTCACTTCCTTTGCTTCAACATTCTCTTTTAGAAAATTGTATTTGATAGAAACATGTTTAGTTTTATAGTTAAATACCAAATTCTTTGATATATCAATTGCCGCTGAATTATCACAATAAATGATTATAGGCTCTTTGCATTTTACCTTTATGTCCTTAAACATTTGTTTAATTCATAATACCTAAGTACAATTAGTTGCAGCTGTAACATATTCTGATTCTCCTATTGATAATGATGTACTACTCTGTTTCTTTCTCAACCATTAAATCAATCTGCTACCAAGAAAGAATGCTCCGTCGATGGTGCTCTTTTTGTTATCTACATCTCCTGGCCAATTTGCATCGTTGTATGCACATAAATCAAATTTTTTATCTTTAGGATACCATAAGCCAAGATTTTTCGTGCCTTGTAGATACCAAAAAATCCTTTTCACTGTTGATTCATGATTTTCCTTAGGATTACTCTGAAATCTTGAAACAATACATACTGCATTCATAATACCAGGTCTTGTTTGTGTGAAATACAGTAAACCTCCAATCATAGATTTATATCTTGTTGGATTAACAAGGGCCAAATCATCCTTTAGTGATAGTTTATCAGTTGTAGTCATAAAAGTACCTACTGGTTTAGAATTTTCCATACCAAATTTATTTAGTAGTTCCTTCAAGTACTTTGATTGACATATGAATATACCTTTATTAGTCTGTGAAATCTACAATCCTAAAAAGAATTTTATCTCCCCAATCATAGGCATTTCAAATTCTTCATGCATCCTATTAGAAAAATCCTTACACAATCCATCTTCTCCTCCAAAAATGATATCATCAAGAAAAAAATCAATAACCAAGATGTCATCATTAGTCACTTTGAAATATAAGTTGTTGTCAGCATTACCTTTAGTGTAACCAAGTTTCAAATATATTTGTCCAATCTATCATACCAAGCTCTAGGAGCTTGCTTCAATCCATATAAAGCTTTCCTTAACCTGTAAAATATATCTTTGTCATTTGTCAAAGAAAATCCATCAGGTTGTTCAATGTAAACTCCCTCTTAAAGATTACCATTTAGAAATGCACATTTAACATCCATTTGATATACTTTATAGTTCTCGTGTGTTGCAAATGCAAGATATAGTCTGACTGCCTCAATTCTAGCTACCGGTGCAAAGGTTTCAATGTAAGAAATTCCCTTTTTCCTGTGAATATCCCTTACACACTAATCTTTCTTTGTTTATGATTACCTTACCATATTCATTTAGTTTATTTCTAAATACCCATTTAGTTCCAATTACATTTTTATTTTTAGGCCAGGTAACCAATGTCCATGTGTTATTCTTTTCAATTTGTTCCAATTCATCTTCCATAGCTTTAATCCAATGTTTATCTTGACATGCCTCAAAAATAGATGCTAGTTCAATTTGAGAAATTAAGCATACTTCTTCATTTTTTAGTCTTCCTCTTGTCATTACACCTTGATACTTATTTCCAATTATCTAACTTTCAGAGTGATTCAATCTTACATACCTAGGTTTATTCACTTGTTGGTGTTCTTCAGTCACTATGGAATTATCTGATGATGTTGGTGTGACTGGATCTACATTTTTTACCAGTGCACTCAGTTTTGGTTCATCTATGATAGTCTCAATTGCCGGTTCATAATATATAGATCTTGAATTACCTCTAAATTGTTCATCTATCTTCACAATTGCACTCTCAATGATTTTCTGCAATCTTTTATTAAAACATCTATATCCCTTGCTCTTAGATGAATAACCAAGAAATATTCCTCCATCACTTCTACGATCAAATTTACCTGCATACTCATCTCTCCTAATATAACATTTACTTCCAAATATTCTAAAATATTTAAGAGTAGGAGATTACCAAACCATAGTTCATGAGGGGTCTTACTAGTTTCACCTTTGATGTAAACTCTGTTGAATATGTAAACCAATGTATTCAGTGCTTGTCTCCAATACACATGAGGTAGGTTTTCTTTCAGATATCATGCTTCTAGCTGCATCCAGAATAGTTATGCTCTTTCTTTCCACAACTCCATCCTACTAGGGTGTCCTAGGTGCTGATAGTTGTCTTCTAATTTCATTCACTTCACAAAATGTATTAAATTCCTTATATGTAATTCACCTCCTTGATCTGATCTTAAACATTTATTTTTTTACCGGTTTCATTTTCTAACCATTTCCTTGAATAGTTTGAATTTCCCAAAAGCTTTTGATTTCTCCCTGAGAAAAGTAACCCAACACATTCTAGAATAATCATCAATGATTAGCATAAAATATATATCTCCTTGTAGACTTCTAGTTCTTGCTGGACCACATAAATCAGTATGAATTAAATCAAGAACATTATTGGATTTCTCTGGAATACTCTTAAAAGTTGTTCTAATTTGCTTTCCAAATTGACGTTCCTTAC
Organism: Cryptomeria japonica; assembly: GCF_030272615.1. Lineage (NCBI taxonomy): Eukaryota > Viridiplantae > Streptophyta > Pinopsida > Cupressales > Cupressaceae > Cryptomeria > Cryptomeria japonica. Next base: position 205,162,365 of record NC_081411.1, on the reverse strand, counting down.
ATACTAGATTGTGAGGTTTTACAATCTTAGGTAAATCCCTTACTGCCTTAGTTGTACTGATCTTTACAATGCAATCAAAATTTGCATGACAAAGTCTCTTATGCCATAACCAACTTTCATCAATATGTGCAATCAAGCATGTCTTCTCATTGTTATTCAAATGAAAGATATTACCTCTAGTCTGATTACCGGTTCCAATTTCCAAACCAGTTATGTTCAAGATTTTGCATTTACCATTATTGAATTGTAACTAAAATCCTTTTTCAACTAATTGACCAACACTCAAAAGATTATGCTTCAAACCTTCAGCATAATAAACACTGTCAATATTGTGCTTACCATCAAAACATATAGTACATTTTCCTCTGATCAAACAAGCTTTATCATCCCCAAATATTATTAGACCTCCATTGTATTCTTGAAAAGTTAAGAATTTACTTTCATCACAAGTCATATGATGTGAACATCCAGAATCAATGATCCATTCATCCTTTTCTTCAATTGTAGCTGCCAGGGAATGCTCTACCAATTGTACAGTAGGTGTCGATTGATCTTTTGTTATTGCAATAAATTCCCATCCATTGTCTGTCGATTCCTCATCAGAATCATCAGTAACTCCTTCATTAGCATAGCAACATGATTTTTCTCTATTCTTCTTAAATCTGTATCTCTGATATTTAGGGTTAGGCTTGTATGTTCTTTTAGCTTCTTCTCTCAATCTTGCATGTCTATCAAGACACTTAGATGCCATATGACCAATTTTATTGCAATTAAAATATTTAAATGGTGCTTTACCTTCATACTTACTTCCAATTGGACCTTTAGGCATTTTCCTTGCGAATAGTGCTTCAAGTTCTTCCAGTTCTTCATTTTCCTTTCTAATGTCTTCAAGTTCTTTTGCATAAAGTGCTTTCCAATTAGATTTATCTAATGATGATGATGATGATGATGCAGATGATGATGATGCTTTGAAGGATAAATCTATCTTAATTGTAGCAACAAGACCAAATTCATCAAGCTCAAAAGATGAAAGTATTCCAACAAAAGTATCTCTTGATACTGATGTATTAGGCATTGTTCTCAATTCATTAATAGTCGTTACTTTCATTTTGTACACCGGTGGCAATGCTCTTAAAACTTTAGAAACAATCTCATCTTTACTTAAGGATCCTCCACAACATTGTATACCCAAAAAAAATTCATTAACTCTTTCCATAAAAGCAGAAATTCTTTCATCTTCTTCTTTTTTCAAATTTTCATGCCTGACCCGAAAGCATTCCAGTTTTGCAATTTTGACAGTGGTATCTCCTTCATTCAATGTCTCCAATTTATCCCAGATAGCTTTAGCAGTAGATCATTCTGATAATCCCATGATTCGCTGATCTGACAAGGCGCTCAAAAGGGCTTCTCTTGCTTTGCAATCATTCTCTTGATCTTTAGCCAAATTTGGTGGATTAGGTTGACTCTATGTAGGACCAACATAGCCATTCTTTATAACATCCCATATGTCTCTTCCAAAGAAATTCAGATGTGTCTCCATTTTGATATTCCATATATCATAGTTAGTTCCAAAGTTTCAGACTGTCTTTCCTGAAGAAGTTAGTTGCCATAGAATCTCCTCAAGTTGTTAAACTTCTCCAAGAAGAGGACTTGGCTCTGATACCAATTGTTAGGACTTGAAGGCAACTGATAGGGGGGGTGAATAAGTTGTCTATTAATTTCAACCCAAATATAACTTAATCAAACTTGATGCATAATACTGGTAAACTAAACTTAATGTTGGTTGACAGTTTAATAGTTAATAACAATATCGGTGAAGCTTAATGCATGAAACGGAAAGAGAAACAACATCCACAACACATAACATAGATATTAATATGTGGAAACCTTGTAACGGAAAAAACCACAGTGGGAAACCTTACCCACAATCAGATGATACTACTATAGATAGTAGGTGTGTACAAATGGGGTCTACACATGCAGAAAGGCCAACTACCTAGGGCTCACTACTCAAATGCGAGTCGCAATGACTACAATAGGATGGTTAAATCCTAGATAATGTACTGCTCAAAATAGCATCTTCATATGATGGATTCAGTATCGGTTAAGGTCTGATTATCTCCTTCATACCTTCCTTGAATCTTCAAATGATGTCTACATGAGTAGCTCTACTTATATTCACATATATCAAATATCACAACCTTACCATACCATATTACATTCCATTCTCCACATAATCTCACAAATGAGATCTTACATATATACCAAAACCTAAGACCAAATGTGTAGGTTGGCTCACTAAGAATATTACAATTAAATCAATTACAAATAAATCAATATGTGATTCATCATGTCGGCTCAATGCATTTACAATAGTAACCAATCAATAAATCAACTCCATAACATGTTGTGTTGATCTGCAATAGATAACGCATGCCGGTCCATAACCTAGACCAATTTTGCTGGTAACAACAAATATGCCAACTCGATTAGACCAATAACCAAATCACCAAAACAAGTATCCAAACCATGTCTTTAACATAACCAAGTAATCTCCAAATGGTAACAGATCATCCTCAGTGTTGGTGAATGATAAAACCTGCCAGTGAACCAAATACTAGTGACTGTGCATAAGTCAAAGAACATGTCGGTGAACATAGTGTGCCGGTTCAACATAATGAAAGATCTCTAGAAAGATAAGTGTTGATAAGTGTTGACATCAATGACAAAACCAATACAACACATCCATAATACCAACAAGAAGCACAAACCGAATCTGGAAAAGGACAAAAACAGAGTATAGCTAAATCAGCAGTCAGCAAGGCAAAGAGCAAGGATGATGGTAAAGTTGAAAACAAAATTGAAACACGGAGTGAGCAAAAAGAAGAAACAATGAATAATGAAAAGGTCAATAATGGAAATAAGATAACATTAGAGGTTAATGTGCAGACATCCAAAGGTGAGAAGAAACCCACTGTAGAACGTCACACTCCACCTAGCACATCCACTATGGATTACAGACCCACAAATGTAATAGATGTACTTTTGGATTTCATAAAGAGGATCACAGATTGCAATGCCTTAGCATTTAAGGTCAGTGATGATACATTACCTATTTTGAAAATGATTGCACCAGATTGTAAGATATATCATATTGATGGATCTTTAGGTAAATTGGACACATTTTCTAAATTCATTGCTTCAAATATTCTAATGGTAGACAAAATTAAGGAAGAGACATTTAAAGAAAGGGTGAACAAGGAGAAAGGTGAATTCTTTGATAAAACTATTAAAGATTGTACTGAGTATATTGATTCTTTGTTACTGGTACTTAATTCCACTATTTTGGAATATAAAGAATTGTATAAGGAAGCATGCAAGCCTCATCACCTAACATAGCACATTGAGGAAGAGATAAAGAAAACACAAAAAGAGATTGATGATATAGCAGACAACATGATAGGTTCTTGAGAACTTACTTCAATTTTTTATCAAGAAATGACAATTTTTGAAGAAAAGATTGAAAAATTAGAAAAGGAAAAAGCAAGGATAAGAATGAAGGCCTGGGAGCTGAAAAATAAACTTGGTCCTAGATTGGGCAACCTTATAAAATAGCAGATTGAGTTGTCTGTTGGTCACCAAAATTGGTTAACTCAAGTACACCTACAATTGATCTATGAAATAGCCAATTTCAATCTATGAAAACCTCAGGGCCTGGACAACATAACAAGGATATGAATCCTTCTACTCTTCAGGCTCTGCAAAACCTAGGTGGGTATACCTTTGATGCTTAAAATTAAACCCATTACACACAAGACAACATCAACAAAAGAAGATTAATCTCAAAAGGTTCAAAAACAAGGAGGGTACTGTAGATGGGCTAGATCAACACTTACAACTCAACAATGTTTTGAATCATGAGATGGATGGACACTACCATAGAACATAAAATAAAAGATATTCTGATTTTGGATTTTAAAATGATGTTCTGACAATCCTTCTGTCGTGCCCAAACTTTAGGGCACAAAAACGGAACAACAAATTTTTTTTTTGACGTCATGAACTCGCTAAAGATCCTAATATATAACAACTGTATTTAAGGTTTTGTCTTTTCTAGGATGTAAATAAACTTACTTACTAAGGTTAAGTTAAAAATCCAACTCGAGCGAGTGACTTGATTGGTGGAGATTAATTTGCATTGTGGATTAGTTAGCTAGCTCAATTACCTAAGACGAGTCGTCGCTAATTACACCAAGGGATAATTGGCTATCTTAACGTATTAAATCATTCCAGGTCATATAATGATATTGCTAATGATTATTTGATGCTTATATAAAATTTATTATACGCATCCACCCGATGAGGGTTTCAATTTACTACAATGTCATTTGCCCACTAAAACCGACAATAAGCTAAGGCCAATTCTGATTTTCCCTAAACCCCTTGATTTTGTCAATTAATTTTCAATCCGACCAAAAATCGATCTCAAGGGCTTAAGGTTCCTAAATTTTACAAATCCCTCCTTCATAAATTTTCCTAACGTCCAATGATATGGGGGGGGTAAGTCCATTGATTAATTAAATATATTGCTGGGTTAAACGTATAGTTTATCCAACTATAGTAATCCTTTAGTATTAACCCCCTTGAATTAATTAAAATTAAATTTCTAAAGAATGAGGACATATAATAATTCAAATATTAAATTAACCCCTATTATCAAAAGTGTAAAAACCCCATAACAATCCAATTATTAAATTTGTCCCCAAATATATACATTAAAATCAGGGTTCAAAATTCCATAATATTTCAATTATAAACTTAACCCCAAATTATATACTAAAACCTAACTTTAAATTTCCAATTTAAATTCCTTTTTTATATATATATATATATATATATATATATAAAATCACATTATAAATTCTTAAATTCTAACCCTCATTATAAATTAAAAATCAAATTTAATGTTCCAATCTAAATCTCCTATATATATATATATATATATATATATATCTAATTACCTAAAATGCTAACCCTAACCCGAAATTGGGTTAGGGTTGCTTTTCTATATTTTACCTCTTATTTTATTTCCTCTTTACCATTTTATACCCTAACCCGAATGGGTTAGGGTTTTATACTACCCCTTTTTCTTTATTTTGCTTTCTTTCTTTTTTTTTGTTTTGGAATGTGACTGCAGGTACGGAGGCGGAGGGTTTCATGCAGGGAGAGGCGGAGGTTTTCACAGGGTTTCGGGCACCGCTGTGCATACGCACAGTGGCGGCAGCGCCGCCCACTGTGTGTACACACAGTGGCGGACGGCATAGCCGCCGCCCACTGTGTATACACACAGTGGCGGGCGTCGTTCATTGTGCGTAGCACAATGGCGGGCGTCGTTCACTGTGCGTAGCACAGTGGCGGCCGCGACCGCCCACTGTGTTACACACAGTGCGGTGCCCTTCGGCGCCGTCCACTGTGTGTAGCACAGTGGTTCGGCCGTGGCCGTCCACTGTGTTGCACACAGTGGCTCGCGTGACTTTGCTTCCCTTTTTTTTTTGCAACATTTTCAATAAATTTCGTGGGTTGATAAAAATGGTATAAGATGTAGTTTTTTTTTTGAATTTCAAATGTATATTATGTATATTATATATATATATATATATATATATATATATAATATGCATAGTATCATTTATGAATATGAAGATATTTTCTTCTACAGGCATCCACAGAGCATGACTTTAGATTGCAGAATATATATATATATAGGATAAAAGGGTTTATTCTGCATTATATTTTATATGATTTGTAATAGAGGTGCACAGGATTCAGAATACATGTTTTTGTTTCTTTTTAATTTCGTTGTTACAGAGGTATACATATATAGGATATCTTATATATATATATTTCCTATATATATAGGTATATATTTTCAATATATATACTTATATACATATAGAAATAGATATATGACTAAATGTTGAAGTAATAGGGTTAAAAACCCTTATATCGTTTTGAGATTTTAAACATCTACATTCTGTTTTTTTTTTTTTGTTTTCTAACAGCATTTAGAATAGATCTATTTTCTTCTTCTTCCTTTTATTTAAAATTTTCTACAGAAATAAAACAAATTCTGTTTACCCCCCCTTTTTTTTCAGTCATAAAATAACAGAAATCTAAATTGTGCAAATTAATAGTGAGAAATAAAAACAATACTAGTTCTCTCTTTTCTTTTTAAAACAGTCATAAAATTACAGAATTTACACTATGCAATAAATAATAACCCTACTGCATTTCTTTTTCTTTTCCTTACTAATGCAATAAATAAACTAGTGAATAGTAAATAAGGAATTCTAGTGCATTTTTCTTTTTCTGTTTCTTTCCTTTAATAATGCAGTTAATAACAAGAGAATAGACTAGATTTAAAATGTAGACTACAGCAAACACTATAGACATCAAAACATAAAATGAAATTTACATTGTTTTTTCCAGAATGATAGTTACAATAACCCAAATAAGAAAATGGGTAGGAAATCTAAACAGTCATCTTTCTCTAATTTTTACACAGAAAATAAAAATTACATTTATTTAAATAGAAACAGAATCATTTTAAGCCCTATATTTACATATGCACTTTCTCTTCCTTTTTTTTTTTCTTTTTTTGCTACAAATCATAAGGTTACATTTCTTTCTTCTTTTCTGCATTTAAATAAAAATCTGAAATCTGAAATAGAAGTCTGCAACACAAAATCTGCAACTCCTAGTCTTTTTCCCCAAGCCACCTGCAAGTAAAGTTTTTAGGATTGTGACCATGGGATGCTCACCTCCCAGCCTAGGCTTACCAGAAGCCACCCCCAAGCTAGGAGAACCAAGACCTAGACGGGTTACAATCAGGCAATACAACACAACAATAGGGAAAACACACAACACATACACTTTCCCATCCCAAGCTACACTTTCACCACACTTGGGGTGATCAATCTACGGGTGGAAGTGGACCAAGTACCATTGGGGAGACTGCAGCCAAAAATATAACACAAGCCACCTCATGGCAACACAAAATACTCAATCAGAATTCATCCCAACCACCTTATGCCCCCCAAAGGCTCAAAACCATTCCTCTCCCCTTATGACCCCCAAATGCATACAGAAGGCTATGCAGCAAGGGTCACAAAGGATACCCTTGAGATCACTCTCCTTAACGAGAGCCTCTCACCCAAGGCTATCATGCTTCTTCCACCCCAAGATCATCCTACTCTCCCAAGAGTAGAAGATCTTGGACACTCCCAAAACAAGAACACAAAACAGAAAAACATAGAAATGAAACTACACATTATTTTCTTCAACACACAATTTACATACACACTTTCTTTACAAGCATTTCTTTCCTTCTACAAACAACATAACTAACATAAACAACAAGAACAAGAGGAGATAACAACCAACCTTATTCTGCCAATAGGTATGCTAAATTTAGTTGGAGATGAGCTGCCCAATCCACACAACTTTCTCCAATTCCTTGGCCCCCAAATTCCTCTAATTCCTAAAACTGGTTTTTTTTTCTTCCAAGTTTTTTTCCAAAAATCTCCAAGAATGGAGAGTGGGTGATTAGCTCACTAAGCTTCCATTCTTAGCCTAAGAAGGCCTCTCTCACTCCTTCCAACCTCTTGGATAGTGTGAGAGATCTCCCATTGGGTTGGTCTTCCCTAGGTCTTACACACTCCCTAACCTAGGTGTCTAGAGAAGGGAAATGGAATGGGGAAGAGGGATTACTATCTCCAAGAAGGTTCTCCTTCCAAGGATGGCACTCCTATAGATGGAATTCGTCCATCTTGGGAAAACCACTTTTTTGGGTGGTTAAACAAGTCCTAAGGGAAAGACACATGGCCAATTTTGGCCTTCACCCATAGGTACCCCATGAGGCCTAATAGAAAAGCTCTAAAATTGACTCTAGGAGTTGATTTGACCTTCAGAAAGTCCACCTGAAGTTAACCTACGGGTCAACTCTGAGTTGACCTTCCTTGTGGCTCTCTAACCTAGATTTCTTGGTTCCTTCAAGGATAATTAGGGGATATAACCATTAACAAAAATAAAACTTTCAAAAAGGTGACATGACAATTGCCAACACAACATACTACATAGGTGTCAAGTGGCACTACAAAATAATTCCACATCACCATAAACACATGGCAATTGTCCCTCAAACAATTTAAATAATCTAATAAATACAAATTACACTCATGCAACATTTTACATTTACGAAATAAAATACAGTACATACGGGGTGTTGTCTCTCCAAATAGACAACCCCTGGTTTTACTAACGCACATTGGCCTAGGCTTGATTCTCCCTAATATTTCCATGGTCACATGGATATTTTCCTGCACATCTCAATTTAAACATTAGTACTTCCCAAATAGCCTCATATAATATATAAAATCACATAATCAGAATACAATACATTCATTCTACAAAGACTTGACATTATGAAATATAATTTGTCACAATTCAAAGCAATTTCCTCATAATCCTCAAAATTTGATCCATCTACAAGATATGCAAATATTTTTCTAACATTATAACAATTCCTGAAATTCAGATAATAATCTGCATCATCACAATATTACCCTAATCTAGCATCATATAATACTTTATAATCCACAAGGCATAGAAATGAAGCATCCACATATATCAATGTTACCAAAATCGTGGAATCATGAAAAGTTCGATATCCATAGTGTGTCAAAACTAGCATCCAAAATAGTTCCAAAATGAAAATAACTGAAAAGATAGGATGGGTCGGGGTAGGGCCTCACACCTTCAATGTTACAAAAGACCAGTGCCTTATTTAGGCCACCGAGTCATGCATAAAACTAGAAGAGAAATCTCAGATGCAAGCTACTCTCAACATTAAATTTTCATGTATGAATGCATTATATTAATACAATCCTCTGCTCTGTCACAAAACCATACTTATATATCGAATATACATTCAAAATCATTAAAGTTGGGTTTCAGGATTTAAATTCTTCCTTTTAGAATACCCAAAAGGAAAACATTACACTCTTAGAGAAGGCTAAAACAAACAATTCCAAATTATCCTTGACAATATGAAATTGTATGAATCTGAATACATTTTTGGAGACAATTCTATGGAAAATCACACATGCCTTGCATATGTGTAAACCTGCAAACTGAAACAAAACCTATAGCAAAGACAAAACTGGAAACCCAGAAAAACACACTGTCATTTGCAAGAATAAAAAGATGCCATCATTGGAACCTACAATTTAAGATTTCTCCCTTGGTGAAAAATTCCAAAAACTTGAAACCCTTACAAATGAGAAGAAATGGGAATATGAAGGAGGGGGGAAAAAACCAGAATGCATCAGAAGTTGCCATGTATCCCCTTTTCCCTAACTACAAAAATATCTCCTCTTCTTCCCATGGAAACTTCTCTCAAAATATCTCATTTTTGCTGAAACAAACCATGTTATTGACTTCCTTGTCTTGAGAGCTTTCCGATGATATATAATACTTGCCTTTTCAGGTAAAAAATACCCTTTGAGAGAATTAATCTTGAATGCAGACCCATCATTTAAATTTTTCATTTTTCTTCAATAGTTAGGACTTTACATTTAATTTTAATTTTTTGGTCCATTTTTACTCTTGACACCCTACCATGTGGCAGCCTGTGATTCATTCGTGACACCACCTTTCACCACCTGGGATGACACCTCACCAATCTGCCACTTGGCTACCACTGGACATGCCTTGCAGACCGCCACATGTATGCCACTAGACTGCCACCTCATTGGGATCCACTAGCTCACCTACCACCTGGATCTACAAGCTCATCTTTCACCATTTCGCGAAGGGTAACCTTCATGCATCTTCACTTTGTGAAACAACATCAATCGCTGATCACCATCAAACTTGCTCGATCTTTAATTTTAGTCGTCTGATCGCCTCAAACTTGCATGTTCTTTAATTCGTTCTTTCATTGCAAAAATCTCTCACCTCGGGAACCATGCACATGTCGGGTCCACCTGGTCACCCGCTAGCCTCCTCGCCTCAGGATTCACACATGCACACGTAGGGTCCACAGGGTACCCAGCCAAAACCTTGCATCAAAAGCCTTCAATGCACTATGGATGGGTACATTCTTAGTTCTAAACACCAAAACATCCCTCTGCCCAGCCAATGTGGGATAATAGATTATGCCTAGAAATGCATTTTTTTAGCAATTTCTGAGTGTTTTAATGGTGCCTTACAACTGCCAATGACATTTTCTTTAAGTTTCAAAGCTCCTCCATTTTTAATTGGCATGTGAAGGGAAGATGCTAGCAAATACACCTGCTAATTCACTGTTTGGGAGATTATTATGTCCTTTTACAACCACGCAGGTGAAGACTGGTTTCAACGTCTTGCAATGACATTTGCTTGAAATTTAATGTCTGCTCCACATACCACACTGCACTATTTTCCTTCCACCACGCCATCACTCCAACCTCCTTCCACCATGTAGAGGGAAGAATCTGGAAAAGTCGCTAACTTTGGCTTTACACCTTCCATTGCATTGCATTGAAATTTTAAAGGGTTGCAAATACATGGGAGAGATTCGTGGCTTTGCACCTACTAGTTTACATTTGGCTAAATGTTTCTACAGCCTTTCAACATACTCCAGTTCACACGCAGGAAAGGGAAGAAATGGTGGTGGCTGCCAATTGAATTTGTAGAAAGTTAAAATGGTAACCACGCCACACACATGTTTGGCAATACACCTGCCAATGCGTTTGCTTAGGAGTTTTTAAAAATGCCTTCAACTCCACTTCTACTTCACGGCAGGGAGGACATTAGCAAGGGTTGTGTCATTTACTGGAAGTTATTGAATTTTGGCCTCTCCACCACTCATGCGCAACCTGGCAATGCATTTGCCTGGGGTTTCAAATGAAGATATCTATTGTTGCCTTTTCTCATGGGCAAGGTTTGATGCATTAAACTAGCTTTTTTCCTGCCAACAACATTTTGCCTGAGAGTTTATAAAACCACTTCCACACCAAGCACCACGCTTTACTCTTGTTGCTGCATTCTATTAAAAGTTTCTGAAGCTTTTCTAGCCATCACATGGCAGGAAGGAGGATGTTGGCTAGGCTTTATGCCTGCCAATGTATTTACTTGGAAATTTTTAAGACTTATTACCATATTGTAGAAGGATTTAACAATACACCTATCAATTTGCATTTGCTTGAGGGTTTCTAAAACATTATCAACAATTATATATTGTGCATTTGTTGAAAGTTTTTTGTAAACCATCACCCTCCATTTCATAGCTAGGGAATTAGCAAAGGTTGTGGAATTAATTTTAGACCAATGAGATTTTCTGTTAGAGTTCCATTTGGCATATACTCGTATACCAACATCTTTTCTAGCTGCTTAGTGAAAAAACCAATGAGCCCTGTCGAGCTCTTTTGGTAGCTACCATTTCACCTTCTGACAATATTGCCATTTTAACACTGCAGCTGAACACCTATCCCAAACTCCATGAATCTCTTCTTTTCAATGATATAAATTCCATTCCTTCATAGTTAAATCATATAAACATATGATTGCAAAATAACAATTTAAACCTTGACTAAAAGGGCACATGAAATTACACGTCAGGTTGGACCTCCGACTAAAAAAAAAATTGTTTTCATGCAACTGACCATTGAAAACACCTTAGGAACCTCAAACATGCCTCTGGAATTGATTGGCATAGTTTTCTGATCATTAAACGAAGTTTCGCAACTTTCAGGCGCTTGTGCCACATTTTCGCATTTAATCCCATAGACAAAATTTTCAATCTAGTCAAAACATCTTTCTGGACTTCACAAAGTAATAGGCGTACTGTCTAATATACAAACATTAACTCTGCCAAGCCATTTCTCAAAGATGAATCCCGAGTGAAGAAATATTTACGGTCAAAGATGACCAAATGGCTCTGTCAACACAGTGGACCTGATAAAATCAATGTGCAGGGACCTCAAAGTGCCTTTCTTAAAAATATCAAATGATCTCCGTAGACCCCCAAATATGGGGTATAGGTACCTTGAAGTACAGAGAACACCTTGGAATGCTCAGTTTGACCAAAAGGTTGACTGGGTGCAAATGGTGAGTTCATGAAAATAGCCACTTAAAAAGATGTAGCAATGAAAATGTAGAAAATTGAATGAAGTGGCTCAAGAAATCATCTTGGAAAACTGATCAAACGGATTCATAAAGACTTGAAACTTGGCATGGAGGCACACTTATATGCATACAATTCAATTCACTTTGAATTTTAGCATAAAGATCAACTGGTCAAAAGGTATAGGAGCTTGAAGTAGGGTACTTAATAAAATCTATATTTGCACCTGACATGCACTTTCAGCTCACCTCTTGAAATGGGTACCTGATAAATTGATCCAAACTGAATTCAGAAAGTTGCACAACACTTCATAGGTCAAATAAAAGGTGTAGAACAATTTTCCAAAGCCTTACCTCTTGATGATTAACTGGCTCCATTTTACATGCCCTCAAAGTAGGCCTATCTGAATGAGATTAGGTGGTCAATTGAAAGTGCATATGCAAAATTTTGAAATGGGCCTCAAAACTTGACTCAAATTTTATGAGTCCCAACACTGTCTAAAGCAACAATTCAAGGAGAAAGATCACCAGAGCAACAAATGCATTATCTGAATAGTATGATCCAACAAACTGAAACCATTATTTCTAACAACACCAAATTTATGCAGTGTCTTAATCTGATTTGGTGGATATCTTTCAGATTGTACATAACTGGATATAGGCTTTGAGGTAAATTTTGAATTCTTTGACTCTTTTTTTGAAATCCTTTGTCATTGATGTCAAAGGGGGAGTAGCAATGTGGAGAAAAATGTACAGAAGAGATCATTTTCTCAGGGGGAGCACTCCAATTTTTGGATAAGTTTTGGAATTCATTTTTGGATATTAGTTTTTGGATTTTTCTCATGAGTGTTTCCATCAATGCCAAAGGGGGAGATTGTTGTCATTATACACTCAGATGAGAATAGTTGATGTTGTCATTGATGGCAACCAACTGGTAACACAATTCACAGGTTACACCGACAATAGACATCATCTACCTGCATCAGCAGGCATAACAAGATTATTCTCACCAACATCCAATGTACACCGACAGAAGATCTTATCGACACTCTGAGCCGACATGGAAATTATATTGTTTTGTATTGTAATATTAATGTATAGCCGACATGATGTATTATAAATACTCATATATGTATGAGATCTTATGGGTCATTTTGTAAGTATGTATGGTATGTAAGCAAAGTAAGGATATGTAATTAGGTAATGAATATGAGAGAGAATATATGTATATGCATTTTGATGTAATAATTTTATGAGCGAATAAGAGAAAAGTAGAGCGAAGAAAGGTTTATGGCAGAGGTATTTGACACAGCTTAAACCGGTACTGAATCTAGCATTACAGATGCTATTTTGAGGAGTGCATTGTCATTAGATTTAATCATCCAATCTTGTAGTCAATGTGACTCATTTTTATGATTGAGCAGTGAGCTCTAGGCTATTGGCCTTTCTGCATGTGCAAGCCCCTATTCTATAAGTAATATGTATTCATATTGGCCTCTGTGTAAATATTGTGAGTCACAAATCCCACTAAGGTTTTTCCCCTACCGGGTTTCCTTGCCAAAAATATTTGTGTTATGGTGTGCATTGATGGTTATACTATTATTTCTCTTTATTACTTTATTGCTTGTTTTACCAATATATTAATTTGGGTTATAAAGTAGCAAAAAGTTTAAATCTTTTGTTTACTAGTTAGACACTGATTCACCCCCCCCTCCCTCTCAGTGTCTTTGTGACTGATCAAGTATCTAACAGGGACAATGATTCTTTTTCATTGTGATACATGTGGAGTCTTGGGAAAATGCCTCTAATAGATAGGATAAGCCAAATGACATATTTTCTCACCACATTGTGAATTTCAATACATAAGTAGTCCATGTGGATAGTTCACCAAGGTTGACCCCAATGGCACAAAGGGAGACATTGAGGACTTGGAGATACTAAATTAATCAATTTTCATTTGGATGAAAGTTGAGGCATTTCTAATAGAGATGGGTTACTTTGACACACCAAACATGGCAGTTTGTAGTCCAATCAAAATTGATCGCAAATAGAGATGAAAAAAAGGATGCATTTAATAGAGATCAAGTTGCAGACTATTTAGTTGCTCCAAAAGACCTAAAGATATTTAATCAATGAGATATAACAACCATTAGAATATTAAAAAATCTCTGGTTGACAAGACATCAAGGCAAATGAGCAGGTGAAGAGTACTAAATGTAGTAGTCATATTTCAAGGTTCGATCTAAAAAATAGAGGAAGATACAATTAATGATGGTGGCCAAGTAGGATATAGGAAATATTTCCTGGAAGCTTGAAAAGACTACTCTTGAATTTTATTTTGGAGGGAAAGTCTTTGAGGTACAAAGATGACTACTAAGTGTAGTAATGATGCAAACAAATTAGCAAAGTGAATGAGTAGGGTGAAAATAGGGAAAAAGAGCAAAAACTAGAGATAGAAGATGATAGACTTATAAAGCACTGAGAGGGGGGGTGAATCAGTGATAGAAAAAACAATACCACATTAAACACAGGCTGGTAAAAACAATTAACCAATTTACTTAAAACTATGTGTGCGATCCAAAGTGATATTAAAGAATCCATAATAAATAAAACATCCACCATAACACAAGTGTCTATATGTGGAAAACCCAACTAGGAAAAACCACCATGAGATTAGACTCACAAGTTAGCTATCTATAGTAATAGGTAACTCACTGATTAAGCTCTACAAAGTACTCTACTAGTACTGAATCCTATTAAAGATCCCAATGCCTTGTTAGGAGCTATACCTAGTTAAAGGTAGTACCCTATTAGGAGTAACCTCAGTAGAGGATTTCAAACCCAAACTAATGGATCACCTGGTTAGAGGATTTTTACAATGAATCTTGTTAGAGATTACCCAGTTAGGGAATTTGACTGTTGTAGTGATTAGAAAACAACAAGGGGTGTGATATACAAATAACACATCTTGTTGGTATAGATCCTCTTCTGCTCACTCAATACTGCATCACCAACATACTCTGCAACTCCTTCAATAAATCATATCAACTTATCACTTGTATCTCGCATTCTTAAAAATAGTTCATCACAATGTCATTTTATAGATATTATTTTTCATGTCGGCTCAAGAAATTCATCACAATTTCCTAGGTGCAGTGTATCAAAATAATCTTTTATAACACATCACAGATTACCGCCAAACTTGTCTGTTAGGGATAACTCATCATGACCAGTGATAACTCATCGCTTCCTTGTTGATCTCCACAGTATCTCCAAACTATTGTCATTGAAAATGACCAAAACCAATGTCATTCTTGCATATACTAGTTGTCTACATATACCGGTTAGACACCTTCAAACCGGTTGGACTTCTCTATACAAATGATATCGGTTTGCAATACTAAGACTTGGGAGTAGTATCGGTTTTTCTTAACTAAGATGACTATGACAATGTGAACATATGTATGTGTATATATGTGCCATCAATGACAACACATAAATCCATCTATTAAAAAAATCATCATCAAGCCAACAATCTCCCCCATTGGCATTGATGGCAACACTTAGAAAATTTTACAACTTTAGAACTAAGTGTGCTTACAGAAATTGTACACAAATTTCTACTCCCCCTTAATAGTAAAGTTCTACACCCCCTTAATAGTACATACAAAATTTTCACAACACATACATATTTCTACTCCCCCTTTGACAACAATGCCAAATTGAAAAGTAAAGTGCATATATATTATATCAAAATTTGCATCAAAAACTACAAATACATAAATATAAGAGTTTTTCAAGGAGTGTTCAATGCAATTTTTAGGAAAATGTCACTGAAAGTAATCTTCATCTGAGTAAAATCATTATCCCATGTTTCCAATAATGTTTCAGTGATCTCAATAGTTGTCATAACTTGTGCAGCGAATTCTTCCATTGCATCCGCTATGGTCATTTCTGGGGTCAATAAAACCGCTTCTGCATCCTTGTATGCCCATTGTAAGATGTCCACATTAGGTCTCAACTGGTTTTTGAGTTCCTTCAAGGATCTGAGTTTCTTAGCCTATTCAAAATCATAAACATCTAACCGATGCTACAAAACATCAACTGATTTACCAAATTCCAAGGCTGAATCCTATAATGATATGTAATCATTGCATATCTTCTCCAATTCCTTTTCTATCTCTTCTCACCTCTTATTCAAATCAGAATAGAAAAATGAAACATTAGATGTATAGGCCAAAATCCTTCCTCTAGTTTCAACAACAATTTTCAAAAGATCTTTATTTATAGATAAAGTAATCTTCCCTTTATCAATATTTGTCATTAGTTTCTCTCCCCTCTTCTTTTTGTAATTCTTTACTGCTAAGGTTTGGGCTGCTTCTTCAAGTGTTTTCAATTGGTCAATAGTATTAGCAACCAATTGGCCAAGCTTGCCGATAGGGGTAGTGTCATGCCCAACTTTTGGGCACGAACGGAAAATTTTTATTTTTTTTTAAAATACTTAACTAATTAATGACTTACCTAACTAATATAGCTAACTTAATTAAAATATCCAACTACGCACGAATAACTTAAATAAAGTAATGCAACTTGTTGGTCTTAACTATGTCTCAATTAAACCAAGCAACTAAATTTAATGAGTCAAAAATAACCTATGTTAAAAACGAGCCATTATCTCCCCAACTAGTGAACATTAATCTTCTATTAAATGGTTAAATTCTCAAATAAGAAAATTTCTAACTAAATATAAGATTTCTAAAATAAGATAAAAACTTACTATAGTTCATCTACCCCGTGGGTCAAATATTAATTCTCAGAATAGAGGGGCCAACATAGTAGGTTTTATCCTCTAAAATTTACCCTCCCAAAATATAAAATCTCTCTCTCTCCTTTATTGATTTATTTATTTCTTATTATTTTTTTTATTTTTTTTTACTTTATTAAATTGCTCTTACATTTATCAATATTTTAAGAGAAAACCTTACTTAACCTTACTATTAGCTATTTGATTCCAATGAATGTCAAAATTCAACCACATATAAATATATAAAAATATTCACATATCTATATATATTTTAATCTATACTTTTATACACCACTCTTTAATTATATTTTCTCAAGGAGAGTGTGGTTTTATCTTTTTTTTAAAATTATCCAACCCCATGAGAAGATTGCCCAACCCTGAGTTTAGGGTTAGGGCAAATTAACCAACCCCCTTTTTATTTTATTTCTTTTCTTTCCAACCCTGTGTGCGTGTGTGTGATTGTGTGCAGGGTGGGTCGGCAGACGAGAAGCAGCGCACAGGGGCGGACTGAGCCAAACCCCCCTATACTTTCGAGCATGTTTTACTGGTAGTGGGCGAAGAGAGTTAAGCTTTCTTTTTAACTCGGCGTAGAGGGAGGGAAGCGGGGCGGAGACACCCGTTCGGGCGGAGAAGGGTTTACCAAACACACCGCAGCGCGGGGGAAGCAAAGAGGAGGCGGAGTGGGGGAAAGCCGGCAACGCGGGCACTGCCGGATGCGGATGGGGCCGCCCGTAGGCTGCGGCTTCCGCAGGCTGCAGACGTCGCCGCCCGCAGGCTGCGGGTTCCGCAGGCTGTGGGCGCCACCGCCCTTGGCCGCGCCCCGCCGCTACAAATGCACACGGTTTTATTTAAACAAAAAAAACATTTTTTGCTATGTTAAAACAACGTTAAACCCAGCAAATTTTATAATGTGATTTTTTTTTTTTAATCGGTGGTGATGATATGTGATCTGTACACAACATAGGATTTTCTTTTATATATATATATATAAATATATATATATATATATATATATTCATATATATATATATATGTATTTACATATTTTAATAAGTCTTTTTTTTTTGGGTTTAAAAGATGAACAGGCATTACATGCTTTTTTAAAAGGGCAGGAACAGAATGATTTGTATATATAAATATTTAGATATATATATATATATATATATATGTATATATACATATATATATATATATGTATATATATATATATATATTGGCTTAATTAGCAAGAGGGTTAGTTTCCTCTTTTTTTTTGAAACAGATTCTTCTAATGATACTTAATGTTTAAATTTGTATATAAATATATATATATATATATATATATATATATATATATATATATATATATATATTTATATTTGTATATGGTTAATTGTTACTCAAGTAAGCACATTTCTTTTAAAACACTAACAAGGTATTCTATTTAGCAAATAACAATGTAATCTTTTTGAATAACAAAATAAACCTAAAACTAACTGTTTTTTTTTTGAAAGGGAAAATAGACTACTATAGAAAATTTTTATTTCTGCTATTCAAAGAGAAATACATAACTGGTTTATTTATTTGCAGCAGCTTAATAACATAAGGAACATGCAGTAATAAACTACATCTAGGTGCAGAAATCTTAAATTTGCATTTGATAAAAAAAAAATTTCTTTTATTTTCCCTTTTGTAAATCAAGAAGATTCATACCCTATTTAGTACATTCCTTCACTCCTTTGCAACACTAACTAGAGTGAGAACAACATACATATTATTTTTTTTTGAAATCTAAATACAAGTAAATATGAACACAAAGATTTTGGCAATAAAACATTTACATTTTCCTTTCCATGGAATAGGAATACATTGCTTTACTTTTTGGAAAAAAAAATACAACATTGACTATCTCTTTCTTTTACAAGCTAACATTGAATACATAATCCTCTTTCCTTGTAAATGACACAATCTAGCTCTTTTGTTTTTCTTTTTTTTTTTTAAAAAAAAAAACTCTTTTCTGCAACACAAAAACAAAAACTTAGTCCTTCATTCCTTCTTTTCCCATCCCATGCAACCTACTATAAAACACATCTTGGACCATCGAGAGCTCACCTCCCAGCCTAGGCTTACTAGAAGCCACCACCGAGCTTGGAGAACCAAGCACTAGACGGGTTAAAAACAAGCAACTCCACTACAAACATAGGAAGACATTCACATACAAATTTCCCATCCCAAGCTACACTTTCACCACATTCATGGTGACTCTTCCATAGGTGGAAGTGGACCAAGTACCAATGGGGAGATTTGCAAGCCAAACACAACACAAGCCACCTCATGGCAATACAAATGCAACAAAATACATCCACAATCCTTATGCCCCCCAAAAAGGCTCAAGGCCATATTTACTCCCCTTATGACCCCCAAATGCATACACAAGGCTATGCAACAAGGGTCACAAAGGACAACCTTGAGATCACTCTCCATAAGGAGAGCCTCTCACCCATGGCTATCATACTCCTTCCACCCCAAGATCTTCCTACCCTCCCAAGAGTAGGTGATCTTGGACACTCCCAAAAACAACAAGAACACAAAACAAAACACATAGAAAAGAAAACTACACATTCTTAACTTCAACAAAAACTTCATAAAACACTTTCTTTCAAGCAACTCTTTTCTTTTACAAAACAACATAAACTAACACATACAACATAACAAGAGGAGATAAGAAGAAACCAACCTTATTCTGCCAATAGGTATGCTAAAATTAGTTGGGGATGAGCTGCCCAATTCCACACTAACTTTCTCCAAACTCCACCAAAAGTGTTATTCTCCTACTAACTTTTCAAAACAAGCATAATCTCCAAGAATGGAGAGTGGGTGACTACTCACTAAGTCTCCAAATTCTTGCCTAAGAAGGCCTCTCACACACTTCCCAACCCCTTGGGTGAGGTGTGAGTTCCCATTGGTTGCCCTTCCCAAACTCTTACACATTACCAAAATTGGAAAGGGAAAAGGTGGAAGAAGATGGGGAAGAGAGTTTGACATCAAAAGAGAAGGTTGTTTATCCTAGGAGGAACTTTCTAAGTTGAATTTTCGTTCATTTTGGAAACACCACTTTTTGAAGTGACTAAATAGTCACATGGGAGAAGCCACGTGTTGCAAAATACCCCTAACCCATAGGTATACCCTTGGGACCTTTGGAAAAGCCTTAAAACTGACCCTAGGAGTCCATTAATTCCATGTGTGACAATATAAAAATCACACATGGAATTTGTCTCTTCTAGGATTACACATATACATATAAACTAATTTTAACACTCAAGCATTATACACTTCACAAATTAGATACATTACAATGGGGTGTTGTCTCTCCAAATAGAAAACTCCCGGCTTAACAAATGCACATTGGTCTATGCTTGGTTCTCCATATAAATTCCATGGTCTCATGGATAATTTTCCTACGCATCTCAATTAACACATTAGTAATTCCAAATCATCACAATTATACATAATCAAATACATGGATTCCATTACACATCAAACACTCATACATTTGGCAACAATAATTCAATATCTCATTCGTTCAAATTTAATTTCACATAAGCAATTAACATAATTTTCCAAAATTGAACCACTCATAAATAAGCATCATTTTTCTATCATCAAAATAAAATCCTGCAAATTTCCAATAATGACATTCACCACCATAATGTAATTCTATTCTAGTAACATATCTAAAGTTTCATAATCATCATGCATGAAATAAAGCATCAACATATGTCAGTGTGATCCAAATCATGGAATCATATAAGTTCTAAGTCCATAAAGCATAAAATAAAGCATCCATAATAGTCTCAATATGCAAATAACTGAAAATGTCAAACTGAGTCGGGGTAGGGCCTCAGACCCTCCCCCTCTAGGCATGAACTTCCTCCTAGAGTTCATCAAAAAGGTGGGGGTACTGTGATCTCATAAGTGCTGCATCCTCCCATGAGGCTATGACCTCATCATAGCAATCCCACTAGACCCTAACCTGGTCCAGCTCTCGCCCTCGAAGGCTCAGCATCCGGCGTGCCAAAATGTGAATGGGCTCCAAAGCTAGCTGCCCGTCTGACTCCACCTGCAAGGCATCCCAATCTAGAATATGAGACTCATCATAGATATACTTCCTCAAAACTGAAACATGAAACACATCGTGGATGCGTGACAGGCTAGGTGGCAATGCTAAGCGGTAGGCAACTGGCCCTATCCTCTCAAGGATCTCAAATAGTCCTACAAATCGAGGTGCGAGCTTAGAACCCTTTCCATAATGGATTGGACTCTTATGCGGTCGCACTCTCAAGAAGACTCTGTCTCCAACTGAGTAGCTACGATCAACCCTCTTTGCATCTGCATATTTCTTCTGTCTATCCTGTGCCTCTCTAAGACGCTGCCTAATCAAATCCACCTGCTGCTCCATATCCCGGACTATCTCTGGACCAATATTAACTCTGTCCTCTATGCGGGGTCAACTCAATGGTGTCCTACAAGGCCTGCCATATAATGCTTGATAGGGTGGCATCCCCAAGGATGTGTGATGCCCATTGTTATAGGCAAACTCCACTAAGGGAAGATACTCTTCCCATCTGGTCTGGTGATCCATGACATACATGCGAAGCATATCCTCTAACACCTGATTAACTCTCTATGTCTGGCCATCTGTCTCCAGATGATAGGCTGTACAGAAATTGAGCTTGGTACCCATAGCTACCTGTAATGCCTTCCAAAAAGAAGAAGTGAAGAGGGAATCCCTGTCGGAGATGATCTTACGTGGAACACCATGAAGTCTGACAATGTCTTGCAGAAATACCTGTGCTACTGCTGGTGCTATGAAGGTGGTATGAACTGGTGAAAAGTGAGCCACTTTGGTCAACTTGTCAACCGTCACCAAGATGGCATCATGGCGGCGAGATGACATAGGGAGACCAATGATGAAATCCATGGATATAGTGTCCCACTTCCACTCTAGTATAGCATGAGATTGGAGCAACCCACCTGGATGGCGGTGCTCCGCCTTGACTCTCTGACACTCAAGGCATCGGGCTACCAACTCGGCAATAAGCTATCGCATTCCTGGCCAATGGTATAGTTCTCTCAAGTTTGCATGCAACTTCTTGACCCCGGGATGCACTGCATAAGGAGCTCTATGAGCCTCTGTGATAATGAACTCCCGCAATCCCTCGGAAGAAGGTACATAAATGTGCCCTCTATGGCGTAATAAACCATCGGACTCTAAGGAATAATCCACATATTTCCCTTCTAAAGTTTCCTGAGATCGAATAGCCTGGCAAACCTCTAAATACCATCTGTCCTCTGACAATCGTTGCATGATCCGATCTCTTAAATCCGTGCTCATAGACATGGTGTATACCTCGTGACGTCTCCTACTCAAAGCATCTGCAACTATATTTTCTTTCCCTTTGATGTAGTGAACGTCAAAATCATACTCACACAAGAATTCCATCCATCTCCTCTGACGTGCATTAAGGTTCGGCCGAGTAAATATGTACTGAAGGCTCTGATGGTCTGAGTGCAACTCAAAGTGATGACCCAAAAGGAAATGTCTCCATCTCGCAAGTGCATGCACTATGGCTGCAAGCTTAAGGTCACGAGTAGGGTAATTAAGCTCGTGAGTCTTGAGTTTCCTAGACTCAAAGGCTATAGCTCTGCCATTCTGCATAAGTACTGCTCCTAAACCCTCTAGGGAAGCATCTGTGCAAACCATGAAATCAGCTGATGGATCTGGTACTACAAGGATAGGTGCGGTAGTAAGTGCCTTTTTAAGTTCCTGAAAGGCCTTCTCGCACATCTCCGTCCACTCAAACTTCTTCCCTTTGCACTGAAGAGAAGTGATAGGATGAGCAACTCTAGAGAATCCCTCAACAAAACGTCGGTAATAACTTGCCAAGCCCATGAAGCTCCTGACCTCTGTCACACTGGTGGGTGTTGGCCACTCCATAATGGCTCTGATCTTTGATGGGTCTACTGAGATCCCATCACCGGATATAACATGACCAAGGTACTTGATCTCAGTTTTAAAGAAAGCACACTTCGACAAACTGCCATACAACTGATTTTCCCTCAAACAACGCAAAACCTGTCTCAAGTGTTCCTCATGTTCCTCCTCATTCCGTGAATATATCAAAATGTCGTCGAGAAACACAATCACAAAGCGGTCGAGAAATATACGGAATACTCCATTCATGAGACTCATAAAAACGGCTGGGGCATTCATAAGACCGAATGGGACCACGGTGAACTCATAGTGGCCATATCTAGTGCGAAATGTAGTCTTGTGGATATCACTTTCCACTATCCTCAACTGATGGTACCCTGACTTTAGATCAATCTTGGAAAATACTTTGGCACCTTGAAGTTGGTCAAATAAATCGTCGATCCTGGGCAATGGATATCGGTTCTTGATGGTTACTTTGTTCAACTGACGGTAGTCCATGCATAATCGGAGAGATCCATCCTTCTTCTTCACGAAGATGACTGGTGCACCCCAAGGGGATACACTAGGACGAATGTGGCCCTTCTCTAGGAGTTCCTCAAGCGGAATATTGAGCTCATTAAGTTCATTTGTGGTCATTCTATATGGTGCTCTTAAAATCGGTTCGGCTCCTGGAACAAGGTCTATATGAAAATCAATCTCTCTACGGGGCGGCATACCAGGTAACTCTGAAGGAAATACATCTGAGAATTCCCTAAGGATAGGATGGTCATCAATAGATGGTTCTTTTTCCTCTTATTCTTCTCTATCACTAATGGTGATGGCAAATAACTGACATCCCTTTCGCATGCTCCGCTTAAGCTGCATGGCGGAGATCATTTGAAGAGACACGGGACTCTAAATTCTAGTGATCACTACAGGAGAGCCTTGATAATCCTCACACTCAATCCTTTTTAGGTGACAATCCATCTTGGCTCTGTGGGAATAAAGCCAATCCATGCCAAGTACGACGCCATATGATCCAAGTGGTGTAACTCTAAGGTCTACTAAGGTGGTGGTATTACCAATCTGAATCTGACAACCCTTAACCTCTGATTCCTTGCCATCTGACCCTGAGGACACTCTCTCGCCATGTGTCCCATGGCTCCACATGTGAAGCAAGTTCCTCATGCCTGAAACTGCACTCCCTGTGGTCTGGAGAAAGACTGTCCCCCTGTCCTACTAGAACCACTGTACCCACCTCTAGAGGACTGCTGAGTCCTAGCTGGAGGTGTGTAAGGAGCTTGAGATCTCTGATCTCGCCTCTGACCCTGTGACTGCCACTGCTTGGGCTTTGGGCCCTACTGACTCTGCGGAGGCCTTTGCCTCAGGGTTTACTGCGACTGCTGCGGAGGAGGGGGTTTGGAGAACCCCGATGAGTGCCTGTTGTTACCTTTCCAATGGGGTTTCTAGAACCCATAAGTCTGTGGTGAAGAGTTACGGTTCTGGAACCGATCCTTCAAGTCATGTGGTCTGGCCTGAATCTCCTCGGCTATCAAAGCCTTCTCCACGGCAACTCGGAGGCTTCCTGGAGCGGCCATTCTCACTGGTCCTGCTATGCCGGAATTCAATCCTCTGATAAATCGGTTGACAAGAAGCTTTTCATCTTTCAGGTAGTCTACATAAGGTAAGAGTTCAAAGAACTTGTTCTCATACTGTGTCACTGACAGACCCTTCTACTGAAGGTCATGAAACTCATCCACCCTACGCTATCTGAAATGCTCTGATAAGTACCTCTCTCTGAACCTCTCTGTGAAAATCTCCCAAGTGAGGGTCTCTATCTCTAAGCCACACTTATATTCTTCCTGTCTCCACCATGTGGATGTTGTTCCTCGCAATAGGTGAACCGCTGCACGTGCTTTTAGATTGCTCTCATAAGAGCGCAATGCAAAGCACCTATCTAGGCTTAAAAGCCATGCCTCTACCTCTACCCCATCGGTAGATCCCCCAAATGATGGTGGCTGAAGACGCATAACCTCTCTGATTAGATCCCCTGGATCTCGACGTGCCCTCTCAATATACACTGGTGCTACGACTGGAGGTGGTGCTGGTAGGTGAATGGGTTCGGGCTCATGTCCAGCCTAACTCTCTACGAGATTAGGAGGTGGACTCCTACTCCATTCCCGTTCTACTATTCTATGACTTCCTGAGTTCTGGTTCTCAACATTATGATCTACTGCTAGAAGCTTATCCTGTACTAGTCCAATCAGGTTCTGAAGAGCTACCAAGATGTCTCAGTTTAGGTCAACTGATTGCTCGGGAGGAGCTGCTGGGTTCACTTCCTGGACCGATTCCTCCCTAATGACCTCTTCGCGTGCCATGCGTGCATGCCTAGGGCCTCTACCACGTTTGTGAGCTTGTCGCGTAGTTGGAGGCATCCTTTTTAAGAAAATAAAATAAAATGAAATAAATAACTTAATTTTAGGAGAAAGTATTTTAGCTAATTTTAAAAATAAAATTAAATACAATTTAGTTAATTAAATAATTATAGCGAAACGTAATGGAGTAAGGTTCCCAGTGTTGGCAACCTTGCTCTGATACCAAAATGTCATGCCCAACTTTTGGGCACGAACGGAAAATTTTTATTTTTTTTTAAAATACTTAACTAATTAACGACTTACCTAACTAATATAGCTAACTTAATTAAAATATCCAACTACGTACGAATAACTTAAATAAAGTAATGCAACTTGTTGGTCTTAACTATGTCTCAATTAAACCAAGCAACTAAATTTAATGAGTCAAAAATAACCTATGTTAAAAATGACCCATTATCCCCCCAACTAGTGAACATTAATCTTCTATTAAATGGTTAAATTCTCAAATAAGAAAATTTCTAACTAAATCTAAGATTTCTAAAATAAGATAAAAACTTACTATAGTTCATCCACCCCGTGGGTCAAATATTAATTCTCAGAATAGAGGGGCCAACATAGTAGGTTTTATCCTCTAAAATTTACCCTCCCAAAATATAAAATCTCTCTCTCTCCTTTATTGATTTATTTATTTCTTATAATTTTTTAATTTTTTTTTTACTTTATTAAATTTCTCTTACATTTATCAATAATTTAAGAGAAAACCTTACTTAACCTTACTATTAGCTATTTGATTCCAATGAATGTCGAAATTAAACCACATATAAATATATAAAACTATTCACATATCTATATATATTTTAATCTATACTTTTATACACCACTCTTTAATTATATTTTCTCAAGGAGAGTGTGGTTTTATCTTTTTTTTTAAATTATCCAACCCCATAAGAAGATTGCCCAACCCCGAGATTAGGGTTAGGGCAAATTAACCAACCCCCTTTTTATTTTATTTCTTTTCTTTCCAACCCTGTGTGCGTGTGTGTGATTGTGTGCAGGGTGGGTAGGTGGCCGAGAAGCAGCGTGCAAGGGGCGGACCGAGCCAAACACCCCTATACTTTTGAGCATGTTTTAATGGTAGTGGGCGGAGAGAGTTAAGCTTTCTTTTTAACTCGGCGTAGAGGGAGGGAAGTGGGGCGGAGACACCCGTTCGAGTGGAGAAGGGTTTACCAAACACACCGCAGCGCGGGGGAAGCAAAGAGGAGGCGGAGCGGGGGAAAGCCGCCAGCGCGGGCACCGCCGGTTGCGGATGGCGCCGCCCGCAGGCTGCGGCTCTCGCAGTTTGCGGACGTCGCCGCCCGCAAGCTGCGGGTTCCGCAGGCTGCGGGCGCCACCGCCCTTGGCCGTGCCCCGCCGCTACAAATGCACACGGTTTTATTTAAACAAAAAAAACGTTTTTTGCTGTGTTAAAACAACGTTAAACCCAGCAAATTTTATAATGTGGTTTTTTTTTTTTTATCGGTGGTGATGATATGTGATTTGTACACAACATAGGATTTTCTTTTATATATATATATAAATATATATATATATATAAATATATATATATATATAAATATATATATATATATATATATATTCATATATATATATATATGTATTTACATATTTTAATAAGTCTTTTTTTTTGGGGTTTAAAAGATGAACAGGCATTACATGCCTTTTTAAAAGGGCAGGAACAGAATGATTTGTATATATAAATATTTAGATATATATATATATATATGTATATATACATATATATATATATATAAGCTTAATTAGCAAGAGGGTTAGTTTCCTTTTTTTTTTGTAGTAAAACCAGATCTGTAAATATATCTTTTTTTTTGAAACAGATTCTTCTAATGATACTTAATGTTTAAATTTCTATATATATATATATATATATATATATATATATATATATATATATATATATATATATATATATATATATATATTTGTATATGGTTAATTGTTACTCAAGTAAGCACATTTTTTTTAAAACACTAACAAGGTATTCTATTTAGCAAATAACAATGTAATCTTTTTGAATAACAAAATAAACCTAAAACTAAGTGTTTTTTTTTTTAAAAGGGAAAATAGACTACTATAAAAAAAATTTATTTCTGCTATTCAAAGAGAAATACATAAGTGGTTTATTTATTTGCAGCAGCTTAATAACATAAGGAACATGCAGTAATAAACTACATCTAGGTGCAGAAATCTTAAATTTGCATTTGATAAAAAAAAAATTTCTTTTATTTTCCCTTTTGTAAATCAAGAAGATTCATACCCTATTTAGTACATTCCTTCACTCCTTTGCAACACTAACTAGAGTGAGAACAACATACATATTATTTTTTTTTGAAATCTAAATACAAGTAAATATGAACACAAAGATTTTGGCAATAAAACATTTACATTTTCCTTTCCATGGAATAGGAATACATTGCTTTACTTTTTGGAAAAATAAATACAACATTGACTATCTCTTTCTTTTACAAGCTAACATTGAATACATAATCCTCTTTCCTTGTAAATAACACAATCTAGCTCTTTTTTTTTTTTTTTTTTTAAAAAACTCTTTTCTGCAACACAAAAACAGCAACTTAGTCCTTCATTCCTTCTTTTCCCATCTCATGCAACCTGCAATAAAACACATATTGGACCATGGAGAGCTCACCTCCTAGCCTAGGCTTACTAGAAGCCACCCCCGAGCTTGGAGAACCAAGCACTAGACGGGTTAAAAACAAGCAACTCCACTACAAACATAGGAAGACATTCACATACAAATTTCCCATCCCAAGCTACACTTTCACCACATTCATGGTGACTCTTCCATGGGTGGAAGTGGACCAAGTACCAATGGGGAGATTTGCAAGCCAAACACAACACAAGCCACCTCATGGCAATACAAATGCAACAAAATACTTCCACAATCCTTATGCCCCCCAAAAAGGCTCAAGGCCATATTTACTCCCCTTATGACCCCCAAATGCATACACAAGGCTATGCAACAAGGGTCACAAAGGACAACCTTGAGATCACTCTCCATAAGGAGAGCCTCTCACCCATGGCTGTCATACTCCTTCCACCCCAAGATCTTCCTACCCTCCCAAGAGTAGGAGATCTTGGACACTCCCAAAACCAACAAGAACACAAAACAAAACACATAGAAAAGAAAACTACACATTCTTAACTTCAACAAAAACTTCATAAAACACTTTCTTTCAAGCAACTCTTTTCTTTTACAAAACAACATAAACTAACACATACAACATAACAAGAGGAGATAAGAAGAAACCAATCTTATTCTGCCAATAGGTATGCTAAAATTAGTTGGGGATGAGCTGCCCAATTCCACACTAACTTTCTCCAAACTCCACCAAAAGTGCTATTCTCCTACTAACTTTTCAAAACAAGCATAATCTCCAAGAATGGAGAGTGGGTGATTACTCACTAAGTCTCCAAATTCTTGCCTAAGAAGGCCTCTCACACACTTCCCAACCCCTTGGGTGAGGTGTGAGTTCCCATTGGTTGCCCTTCCCAAACTCTTACACATTACCAAAATTGGAAAGGGAAAAGGTGGAAGAAGATGGGGAAGAGAGTTTGACATCAAAAGAGAAGGTTGTCTATCCTAGGAGGAACTTTCTAAGTTGAATTTTCGTTCATCTTGGAAACACCACTTTTTGAAGTGACTAAATAGTCACATGGGAGAAGCCACATGTTGCAAAATACCCCTAACCCATAGGTATACCCTTGGGACCTTTGGAAAAGCCTTAAAAATGACCCTAGGAGTCCATTAAACCCTTTGGAAACCCAACTGAAGTTTACCTATGGGTCAAACTTGAGTTGACCACTCCCAAGACTCCCTACCCAAGGCAAATTTGGGACCACACTCATATTTTTGAATGGCTTTGATAGAAACTAAACTACCTCCAAGAGACAAGTCCAAATCAATGACACTAATCAGCACATGTGTCAAGTGACACAATAAAAATACAATATAAAAATCACACATGGAATTTGTCTCTTGTAGGATTACACATATACATATAAACTAATTTTAACACTCAAGCATTATACACTTCACAAATAAGATACATTACAATGGGGTGTTGTCTCTCCAAATAGACAACTCCCGGCTTAACAAATGCACATTGGTCTAGGCTTGGTTCTCCATATAAATTCCATGGTCTCATGGATAATTTTCCTGCGCATCTCAATTAACACATTAGTAATTCCAAATCATCACAATTATACATAATCAAATACATGGATTCCATTACACATCAAACACTCATACATTTGGCAACAATAATTCAATATCTCATTCGTTCAAATTTAATTTCACATAAGCAATTAACATAATTTTCCAAAATTGAACCACTCATAAATAAGCATCATTTTTCTATCATCAAAATAAAATCCTGCAAATTTCCAATAATGACATTCACCACCATAATGTAATTCTATTCTAGTAACATATCTAAAGTTTCATAATCATCATGCATGAAATAAAGCATCAACATATGTCAGTGTGATCCAAAGCATGGAATCATATCAGTTCTAAGTCCATAAAGCATAAAATAAAGCATCCATAATAGTCTCAATATGCAAATAACTGAAAATGTCAAACTGAGTCGGGGTAGGGCCTCAGACCCTCCCCCTCTAGGCATGAACTTCCTCCTAGAGTTCATCAAAAAGGTGGGGGTATTGTGATCTCATAAGTGCTGCATCCTCCCATGAGGCTGTGACCTCATCATAGCAATCCCACTGGACCCTAACCTGGTCCAGCTCTCGCCCTCGAAGGCTCAGCATCCGGCGTGCCAAAATGCGAATGGGCTCCAAAGCTAGCTGCCCGTCTGACTCCACCTGCAAGGCATCCCAATCTAGAATATGAGACTCATCATAGATATACTTCCTCAAAACTGAAACATGAAACACATCGTGGATGCGTGATAGGATAGGTGGCAATGCTAAGCAGTAGGCAACTAGCCCTATCCTCTCAAGGATCTCAAATGGTCCTACAAATCAAGGTGCGAGCTTAGAACCCTTTCCATAACGGATTGGACTCTTATGCGGTCGCACTCTCAAGAAGACTCTGTCTCCAACTGAGTAGCTACGATCAACCCTCTTTGCATCTGCATATTTGTTCTGTCTATCCTGTGCCTCTCTAAGACGCTGCCTAATCAAATCCACCTGCTGCTCCATATCCCGAACTATCTCTGGACGAATAGCAACTCTGTCCTCTATGCGGTCCCAACTCAATGGTGTCCTAGAAGGCCTGCCATATAATGCTTGATAGGGTGGCATCCCCAAGGACGTGTGATGCCCATTGTTATAGGCAAACTCCACTAAGGGAAGATACTCTTCCCATCTGGTTTGGCGATCCATGACATACATGCGAAGCATATCCTCTAACACCTGATTAACTCTCTATGTCTGGCCATCCGTCTCCAGATGATACGCTGTACTGAAATTGAGCTTGGTACCCATAGCTGCCTGTAATGCCTTCCAAAAAGAAGAAGTGAAGAGGGAATCCCTGTCGGAGATGATCTTACATGGAACACCATGAAGTCTGACAATGTCTCACAGAAACACCTGTGCTACTGCTGGTGCTGTGAAGGTGGTACGAACTGGTGAAAAGTGAGCCACTTTGGTCAACTTGTCAACCATCACCAAGATGGCATCATGGTGCCGAGATGACATAGGGAGACCAATGATGAAATCCATGGATATAGTGTTCCACTTCCACTCTGGTATAGCATGAGATTGGAGCAACCCACCTGGATGGCGGTGCTCCGCCTTGACTCTCTGACACTCAAGGCATCGGGCTACCAACTCGGCAATAAGCTGTCGTATTCCTGGCCAATGGTATAGTTCTCTCAAGTCTGCATGCAACTTCTTGACCCTGGGATGCACTGCTTAAGGAGCTCTATGAGCCTCTGTGATAATGAACTCCCGCAATCCCCCGGAAGAAGGTACATAGATGCGCCCTCTATGGCGTAATAAACCATCGGACTCTAAGGAATAATCCACATATTTCCCTTCTAAAGTTTCCTGAGATCGAATAGCCTGGCAAACCTCTAAATACCATCTGTCCTCTGGCAATCGCTGCATGATCCGATCTCTCAAATCCGTGCTCATAGACATGGTGTATACCTCGTGACGTCTCCTACTCAAACAATCTGCAACTACATTTTCTTTCCCTTTGATGTAGTGAACGTCAAAATCATACTCACACAAGAATTCCATCCATCTCCTCTAACGTGCATTAAGGTTCGGCCGAGTAAATATGTACTGAAGGCTCTGATGGTCTGAGTGCAACTCAAAGTGATGACCCAAAAGGAAATGTCTCCATCTCACAAGTCCATGCACTACGGCTGCAAGCTCAATGTCATGAGTAGGGTAATTAAGCTCGTGAGTCTTGAGTTTCCTAGACTCAAAGGCTATAGCTCTGCCATTCTGCATAAGTACTGCTCCTAAACCCTCTAGGGAAGCATCTGTACAAACCATGAAATTAGCTGATGGATCTGCTACTACAAGGATAGGTGCGGTAGTAAGTGCCTTTTTAAGTTCCTGAAAGGCCTTCTCGCACTTCTCCGTGCACTCAAACTTCTTCCCTTTGCGCTGAAGAGAAGTGATAGGATGAGCAACTCTAGAGAATCCCTCAACAAAACGTCGGTAATAACTTGCCAAGCCCATGAAGCTCCTGACCTCTATCACACTGGTGGGTGTTGGCCACTCCATAATGGCTCTGATCTTTGATGGGTCTACTGAGATCCCATCACCGGATATAACATGACCAAGGTACTTGATCTCAGTTTTAAAGAAAGCACACTTCGACAAACTGCCATACAACTGATTTTCCCTCAAACAACGTAAAACCTGTCTCAAGTGTTCCTCATGTTCCTCCTCATTCCGTAAATATATCAAAATGTCATCGAGAAACACAATCACAAAGCGGTCGAGAAATATACGGAATACTCCATTCATGAGACTCATAAAAACTGTTGCGGCATTCATAAGACCGAATGGGACCACGGTGAAATCATAGTGGCCATATCTAGTGCGAAATGCGGTCTTGTGGATATCACTTTCCACTATCCTCAACTAATGGTACCCTGACTTTAGATCAATCATGGAAAATACTTTGGCACCTTGAAGTTGGTCAAATAAATCGTCGATCCTGGGCAATGGATATCGGTTCTTGATGGTTACTTTGTTCAACTGACGGTAGTCCATGCATAATCGGAGAGATCCATCCTTCTTCTTCACGAAGATGACTGGTGCACCCCAAGGGGATACACTAGGGCGAATGTGGCCCTTCTCTAGGAGTTCCTCAAGCTGGATCTTGAGCTCATTAAGTTCATTTGTGGTCATTCTATATGGTGCTCTTGAAATCGGTTCGGCTCCTGGAACAAGGTCTATATGAAAATCAATCTCTCTACGGGGCGGCATACCAGGTAACTCTGAAGGAAATACATCTGAGAATTCCCTAAGGATAGGGTGGTCATCAATAGATGGTTCTTTTTCCTCTTCTTCTTCTCTATCGCTAATGGTGATGGCAAATAACTGACATCCCTTTCGCATGCTCCGCTTAACATGCATGGCGGAGATCATGCGAAGAGACACGGGTCTCTAAATTCCAGTGATCACTATAGGAGAGCCTTGATCATCCTCACACTCGATCCTTTTTAGGTGACAATCCATCTTGGCTGTGTGGGCATAAAGCCAATCCATGCCAAGTACGACGCCATATGATCCAAGTGGTGTAACTCTAAGGTCTACTAAGGTGGTGGTATTACCAATCTGAATCTGACAACCCTTAACCTCTGATTCCCTGCCATCTGACCCTGAGGACACTCTCTCGCCATGTGTCCCATGGCTCCACATGTGAAGCAAGCGCCTCTTGCCTGGAACTTCACTCCCTGTGGTCTGGAGAAAGACTGTCCCCCTGTCCTACTAGAACCACTATACCCACCTCTAGAGGACTGCTGAGTCCTAGCCAGAGGTGTGTAAGGAGCCTGAGATCTCTGATCTCGCCTCTGACCCTGTGACTGCCACTACTTGGGCTTCAGGCCCTACTGACTCTGCGGAGGCCTTTGCCTCTGGTTTTGCTGTGACTGCTGCGGAGGAGGGGGTTTGGAGAACCCCGATGAGTGCCTGTTGTTACCTTTCCAATGGGGTTTCTGGAACCCATAAGTCTGTGGTGAAGGGTTACGGTTCTGGAACCGATCCTTCGAGTCATGTGGTCTGGCCTGAATCTCCTCGGCTATCAAAGCCTTCTGCACGGCAACTCGGAGGCTTCCTGGAGCGGCCATTCTCACTGGTCCTGCTAGGCCGGAATTCAATCCTCTGATAAATCGGTTGACGAGAAGCTTTTCATCTTTCAGGTAGTCTACATAAGGTAAGAGTTCAAAGAACTTGTTCTCATACTGTGTCACTGACAGACCCTTCTGCTGAAGGTCATGAAACTCATCCACCCTATGCTATCTGAAATGCTCTGATAAGTACGTCTCTCTGAACCTCTCTGTGAAAATCTCCCAAGTGAGGGTCTCTATCTCTAAGCCACACTTATATTCTTCCTGTCTCCACCATGTGGATGCTGTTCCTCGCAATAGGTGAACCGCTGCACGTGCTTTTAGATTGCTCTCATAAAAGCGCAATGCAAAGCACCTATCTAGGCTTAAAAGCCATGCCTCTACCTCTACCCCATCGGTAGATCCCCCAAATGATGGTGGCTGAAGACGCATAACCTCTCTGATTAGATCCCCTAGATCTCGACGTGCCCTCTCAATATACACTGGTGCTACGACTGGAGGTGGTGCTGGTAGGTGAATGGGTTCGGGCTCATGCCGAGCCTGACTCTCTACGAGATTAGGAGGTGGACTCCTACTCCATTCCCGTTTTACTATTCTATGTCTTCCTGAGTTCTGGTTCTCAACATTATGATCTACTGCTGGAAGCTTATCCTCTACTAGTCCAATCAGGTTCTGAAGAGCTACCAAGATGTCTCAGTTTAGGTCAACTGATTGCTCGGGAGGAGCTGCTGGGTTCACTTCCTGGACCGATTCCTCCCTAATGACCTCTTTGTGTGCCATGCGTGCACGCCTAGGGCCTCTACCACGTTTGTGAGCTTGTCGCGTAGTTGGAGGCATCATTTTTAAGAAAATAAAATAAAATGAAATAAATAACTTAATTTTAGGAGAAAGTATTTTAGCTAATTTTTAAAATAAAATTAAATACAATTTAATTAATTAAATAATTATAGCGAAACGTAATGGAGTAAAGTTCCTAGTGTTGGCAACCTTGCTCTGATACCAAAATGTCATGCCCAACTTTTAGGCACGAACGGAAAATTTTTATTTTTTTTTAAAATACTTAACTAATTAACGACTTACCTAACTAATATAGCTAACATAATTAAAATATCCAACTACGTACGAATAACTTAAATAAAGTAATGCAACTTGTTGGTCTTAACTATGTCTCAATTAAACCAAGCAACTAAATTTAATAAGTCAAAATGAACCTATGTTAAAAACGAGCCATTATCTTCCCAACTACTGAACATTAATCTTCTATTAAATGGTTAAATTCTCAAATAAGAAAATTTCTAACTAAATACAAGATTTCTAAAATAAGATAAAAACTTACTATAGTTCATCCACCCCGTGGGTCAAATATTAATTCTCAGAATAGAGGGGCCAACATAGTAGGTTTTATCCTCTAAAATTTACCCTCCCAAAATATAAAATCTCTCTCTCTCCTTTATTGATTTATTTATTTCTTATAATTTTTTTATTTTTTTTTTACTTTATTAAATTGCTCTTACATTTATCAATAATTTAAGAGAAAACCTTACTTAACCTTACTATTAGCTATTTGATTCCAATGAATGTCGAAATTAAACCACATATAAATATATAAAAATATTCACATATCTATATATATTTTAATCTATACTTTTATACACCACTCTTTAATTATATTTTCTCAAGGAGAGTGTGGTTTTATCTTTTTTTTTAAATTATCCAACCCCATGAGAAGATTGCCCAACCCCGAGATTAGGGTTAGGGCAAATTAACCAACCCCCTTTTTATTTTATTTCTTTTCTTTCAAACCCTGTGTGCGTGTGTGTGATTGTGTGCAGGGTGGGTCGGTGGCCGAGAAGCAGCGCGCAGGGGCGGACCGAGCCAAACCCCCCTATACTTTCGAGCATGTTTTACTGGTAGTGGGCGGAGAGAGTTAAGCTTTCTTTTTAACTCGGCGTAGAGGGAGGGAAGCGGGGCAGAGACACCCGTTCGGGCGGAGAAGGGTTTACCGAACACACCGCAGTGCGGGGGAAGCAAAGAGGAGGCGGAGCGGGGGAAAGCCGGCAGCGCGGGCACCGCCGGCTGCGGACGGCGCCGCCCGCAGGCTGTGGCTCTCGCAGTCTGCGGACGTCGCCGCCCGCAAGCTGCGGGTTCCGCAGGCTGCGGGCGCCACCGCCCTTGGCCGCGCCCCGCCGCTACAAATGCACACGGTTTTATTTAAACAAAAAAAATGTTTTTTGCTGTGTTAAAACAACGTTAAACCCAGCAAATTTTATAATGTGGTTTTTTTTTTTTAATCGGTGGTGATGATATGTGATCTGTACACAACATAGGATTTTCTTTTATATATATATATAAATATATATATATATATATATATATATATATTCATATATATATATATATATATATGTATTTACATATTTTAATAAGTCTTTTTTTTTTGGGTTTAAAAGATGAACAGGCATTACATGCCTTTTTAAAAGGGCAGGAACAGAATGATTTGTGTATATAAATATTTAGATATATATATATGTATATATATATACATATATATATATATATATATATATTAGCTTAATTAGCAAGAGGGTTAGTTTCCTCTTTTTTTTTGTAGTAAAACCAGATCTGTAAATATATCTTTTTTTTTGAAACTGATTCTTCTAATGATACTTAATGTTTAAATTTCTATATATATATATATATATATATATATATATATATATATATATATATTTATATTTGTATATGGTTAATTGTTACTCAAGTAAGCACATTTTTTTTAAAACACTAACAAGGTATTCTATTTAGCAAATAACAATGTAATCTTTTTGAATAACAAAATAAACCTAAAACTAACTGTTTTTTTTTTTCAAAGGGAAAATAGACTACTATAAAAAAAATTTATTTCTGCTATTCAAAGAGAAATACATAACTGGTTTATTTATTTGCAGCAGCTTAATAACATAAGGAACATGCAGTAATAAACTACATCTAGGTGCAGAAATCTTAAATTTGCATTTGATAAAAAAAAAAATTCTTTTATTTTCCCTTTTGTAAATCAAGAAGATTCATACCCTATTTAGTACATTCCTTCACTCCTTTGCAACACTAACTAGAGTGAGAACAACATACATATTATTTTTTTTTGAAATCTAAATACAAGTAAATATGAACACAAAGATTTTGGCAATAAAACATTTACATTTTCCTTTCCATGGAATAGGAATACATTGCTTTACTTTTTGGAAAAATAAATACAACATTGACTATCTCTTTCTTTTACAAGCTAACATTGAATACATAATCCTCTTTCCTTGTAAATAACACAATCTAGCTCTTTTTTTTTTTTTTTTTTTTTTTTTAAACTTTTTTCTGCAACACAAAAACAGCAACTTAGTCCTTCATTCCTTCTTTTCCCATCCCATGCAACCTGCAATAAAACACATCTTGGACCATGGAGAGCTCACCTCCCAGCCTAGGCTTACTAGAAGCCACCCCCGAGCTTGGAGAACCAAGCACTAGATGGGTTACAAACAAGCAACTCCACTACAAACATAGGAAGACATTCACATACAAATTTCCCATCCCAAGCTACACTTTCACCACATTCATGGTGACTCTTCTATGGGTGGAAGTGGACCAAGTACCAATGGGGAGATTTGCAAGCCAAACACAACACAAGCCACCTCATGGCAATACAAATGCAACAAAATACTTCCACAATCCTTATGCCCCCCAAAAAGGCTCAAGGCCATATTTACTCCCCTTATGACCCCCAAATGCATACACAAGGCTATGCAATAAGGGTCACAAAGGACAACCTTGAGATCACTCTCCATAAGGAGAGCCTCTCACCCATGGCTGTCATACTCCTTCCACCCCAAGATCTTCCTACCTTCCCAAGAGTAGGAGATCTTGGACACTTCCAAAAACAACAAGAACACAAAACAAAACACATAGAAAAGAAAACTACACATTCTTAACTTCAACAAAAACTTCATAAAACACTTTCTTTGAAGCAACTCTTTTCTTTTACAAAATAACATAAACTAACACATACAACATAACAAGAGGAGATAAGAAGAAACCAACCTTATTCTGCCAATAGGTATGCTAAAATTAGTTGGGGATGAGCTGCCCAATTCCACACTAACTTTCTCCAAACTCCACCAAAAGTGCTATTCTCCTACTAACTTTTCAAAACAAGCATAATCTCCAAGAATGGAGAGTGGGTGATTACTCACTAAGTTTCCAAATTCTTGCCTAAGAAGGCCTCTCACACACTTCCCAACCCCTTTGGTGAGGTGTGAGTTCCCATTGGTTACCCTTCCCAAACTCTTACACATTACCAAAATTGGAAAGGGAAAAGGTGGAAGAAGATGGGGAAGAGAGTTTGACATCAAAAGAGAAGGTTGTCTATCCTAGGAGGAACTTTCTAAGTTGAATTTTCGTTCATCTTGGAAACACCACTTTTTGAAGTGACTAAATAGTCACATGGGAGAAGCCACATGTTGCAAAATACCCCTAACCCATAGGTATACCCTTGGGACCTTTGGAAAAGCCTTAAAACTGACCCTAGGAGTCCATTAAACCCTTTGGAAACCCAACTGAAGTTTACCTACGGGTCAAACTTGAGTTGACCACTCCCAAGACTCCCTACCCAAGGCAAATTTCGGACCACACTCATGTTTTTGAATGGCTTTGGTAGAAACAAAACTCCCTCCAAGAGACACGTCCAAATCAATGACACTAATCAGCACATGTGTCAAGTGACACAAAAAAAATACAATATAAAAATCACACATGGAATTTGTCTCTTGTAGGATTACACATATACATATAAACTAATTTTAACACTCAGGCATTATACACTTCACAAATAAGATACATTACAATGGGGTGTTGTCTCTCCAAATAGACAACTCCCAGCTTAACAAATGCACATTGGTCTAGGCTTGGTTCTCCATATAAATTCCATGGTCTCATGGATAATTTTTTTGCGCATCTCAATTAACACATTAGTAATTCCAAATCATCACAATTATACATAATCAATCACATGGATTCCATTACACATCAAACACTCATACATTTGGCAACAATAATTCAATATCTCATTCGTTCAAATTCAATTTCACATAAGCAATTAACATAATTTTCCAAAATGGAACCACTCATAAATAAGCATCATTTTTCTATCATCAAAATAAAATCCTGGAAATTTCCAATAATGACATTCACCACCATAATGTAATTCTATTCTAGTAACATATCTAAAGTTTCATAATCATCATGCATGAAATAAAGCATCAACATATGTCAGTGTGATCCAAATCATGGAATCATATAAGTTCTAAGTCCATAAAGCATAAAATAAAGCATCTATAATAGTCTCAATATGCAAATAACTGAAAATGTCAAACTGAGTCAGGGTAGGGCCTCACAGGTAGTCAAATTGCCAGTGTCAGTCTCTGGTAGGAGACTTGATAGGATGTCAACAACAATTTGTATAGTTTTTGCTTCTTTTTTTTCTCTTTTAACCTTTTCTTTTGAGCCTGAGATTGCATAATAGAAGCAATCTCCATGAGTTTAGATGCACTCATATTATCTACATCTATAGGTCCTTTGATGCTTATTGAGTCATCCTCATCATCAATTTGCTACTTTGCCTTTGCTTTTTCCTTTTCAATTGTTTGCTGTACTATCTTCCCCTCTGTTTTCTCTTTCTCTTCATCCTTTTTCTTTTTAGTTTCTTTCACTTCAACCTCTTTCTCCGGTTTCTCTCTCTTCCTCTATTTGTTTTTCCTATGTAGCTGTAGTAACCGATGGTAGTTGATTTTCAGGTGGAGGTTGAATATCCACACTAGGTTCATTGATTGGTGCTTCAGTTGCTTCCTATGTATTAATAATGACTGGTTGTTGTACAAGTTCCTTAACTGGTTCAATGATATTACCAGTTGTATCAATAGTGTCCTGGATTTCATCAGTATCATTGACAAAGAAAATAACTGGTGGAGAAGTTGTGGCATCCTTATTCTTAATAGGATAGACAACATCCGGTGTAATAATCTCTTCTTCATCTATCTCTAGTGGAGCTCCAATCTCTATTTGATCAGTTTTATTTTTATGAGACTCCAATTGCCCATGCATCCTTTGAATGTCTTTAGCTTTTCGGTGAGTATCATCTTCAACAAATTAAATCTTTCTAGCCAATAAATTCAATCTTCTTGACTTATAATGAAACTGTCCTTTGAAATTATCAAGCAATGCTAATAATTCATCTCTAGGTAACTTGGAAAACTATTGAATGGAGACTCTATCAATAATTTCTTTATCCTATTCTATAGTCATTTTCCACTTATTTGCAAGAATAAAATACAAATAAGAAGAAATGTCCTTTTCAATATCCTGAGGCAACCGATTGTATTGACACAGATGGTTGATTACCTCTTGAACAATTTGTTATTTCTATCCATCATCAAATGAATCAAAACACTATTTCACATTATCAAACCATTTCTTCCCTAATGTTTTTAAGTTCCTCTCAAAATCAATCATAGGCTTGTATGATGTGACATTAATAGAAGTACTTTTCTTTGATATGTCTCCTACTAGTTTGGCTTTTTTACCAGTCACTTTCATATTCTTTGGTTCCTCTTCAGTGTCAGTATCCTTAGATTCTATTTGAAGAATGAGTTGTCTACCTCTCTTGTTTGTTGCATTCTTCTTCTTTGCATATACTTTGGGTACCGGTTCCTTTCTGACTTGAATACTTCTTGTCATCCTTGTACCAGTAGTGACTGAAGGTGTTTGCTCAACTTTCTTCTTTTTCTCTTTGGTACTATTGGGTTGAGGAGGTGCAATCCTTTATTGGTAAGTTCCCAGTCTTTTCTTCTTCTTATCCTTGGGAGATGCCAAAAGTTTGTTGGCATAACCGATTAATAATTCATAGTTGACTTCATAACTCATTTCTTCCATCTCTTCTTCCCTCGATTCAACAACCTCCATTAGGCAAAAGTCAGTGGTAACTATGAAACAAATGTCATTTGCAAAGTGTTTCACTACTTCATCAGGTAGCCTTAACCTCATGCTCATCTTCTTTTCAAATTCATTCAAATATTTGTTAATGGCAACAGGAAATGTGTACTTCATAGCCTTAATATTGTTCTTGATTTGGGTTGTAACCAGTGTGTCCTTCGACCATTCAATGTCATCAATTCTTGGTAAGAAATTATGAAAGTAAAAGAATAGACCAATCAATAATTGACCATATTTAAATGTTTGACTATTGTCACTCTTGATTAATTTTAAGTTCAACATCAATTGGCTTCTCATTGCCTCGCATAAGTCATAATCTAAATTCTTTTCTATCATTTTGTGGGTTGCATGCACAACAACAGATGGCACATTGTTCAGTCTGCTGGAATGAAATATTCGATAGGAAATCATAATAGTTGCATATCGGGTTGTTGGATCTTTAATGTTGTTGACCAAAATTGCACGATCGTCAACAGTGGTCTGAATCAGTGCAATCACAATATCTTTTGAAATTGTCCTCAATTTTGGTACTTCATCGGTTTGCCAGAAACTAGTCACTGCATGAATTTCTTCCTTTGTGATTGTGTGCAACCTGTCAAGATACATATTCTCTCCATGTGTTGTTCACCAAAAGTGATAACCCAAGACACCTATAAATCTATCTATGAGATAGCCAATCTCAATCAATGAAACACTTCAGCGCTGGGATAACATAACATATGATCCTAATGATCTTCCTGCACTTCCGGTTCTGCTAGACCTAGGGGGGACACCCTTTTGATGCATTGAATACAACAATCACAAACATAAGACTGCATCAACAATGAGCAGACAAACCATTCCACAAGCTCACCAAATTAGGTAACATGTACAGATGGGCTGGATCTTATACAAATAATAGGTGAAATAGAGCTTTGGAAGGATAGAACATTAACCCCTAAACATAAAGGGAAATAGATTTGTCTTTTAAAATGTATATCTGAGACCATTCCCAAATCTGTCAAAGACTAGTGCCTTGTTCATTGGGTAGCAGAGTCACTCACAGAACTACAAATATGAATCATAGATGCAAGTTGTTTTTCCTTACAACATATCCCTGCACTAATACCTTGTACTAATGCATTACTCAATCCATTCATAAAATTATCAGATTTGGGACACATTCCATTGTTTATGATTGATTATAGAATATAAACTCTTCATTGAAGAATGCCTACAAACAATCATACAATCTCCTTGAGATGACAAATTATAAGCCTCCTTGAGGATTCAATTCATAACAATTAAATTCATACACAGAGACAATATCATGGGAAGTTACTCATGCCTGACACAAGCAAGACCTACAACTAAGATCACATTTACAACAATGCATTGCAATCCTCTATACCCTAAAACAAACCAAAAACATTTACAAATTTGGTTCTTGACATTCAGAAAGTGGAAGCCATCAAATCTGGAGCATTTTCCAAATTTCTGGAACCCTTACAACTGAGAAGAATTGGGAATAAAAAGGGAGAG
The DNA here is from genome assembly GCF_030272615.1 of Cryptomeria japonica. Classification (NCBI taxonomy): domain Eukaryota; kingdom Viridiplantae; phylum Streptophyta; class Pinopsida; order Cupressales; family Cupressaceae; genus Cryptomeria; species Cryptomeria japonica. The sequence continues at coordinate 205,120,146 of NC_081411.1, read as the reverse complement.
GGAACCAAATCAAATCTGCAACTGAATTGCCAAGTGTCTCCTCTGTAACTGAATTTTGTTTCTATGGAAACTGCCTCCAAAATATTCCACATTTGTCAGAATTAACCTCATAATCAGATTCCTCACTCCGAGAGCTTTCCGGCGATATATAATACTTTATATTTTGGCCAAACTTAGACCCTGGGCGAATTAATTCCCATTTGTGCTCAGTCATTTAATTATTTCGAATTTTAATATAGTCAAAACTATATCATTTATTCATTTTAATTTTGATTTTTTGCCTCCATTTGTGCTTTGACGCCTTACCTCGTGGCGGCCTCTGATTGGTCGATGGGGTTGACTGGACGCCACCTGGGATGACACCTCATCTTTTGCCACCTGTCGGCCACGTCACCGCCATTGGGCTGCTTGCTTGTATGCCACTTCATCGCCACATAATCGCCACTGGACTGCCACCTATCACGACACGTGGATGGCTCTCATTCACTTTCACTATTTCGCAGGCCGTAACTCGCGTGCATCTTCCCTTCGCGAAATAGCATGCACCGTCTATCCATCTCGAACTTGCTCACTCGTTAACCCGACCTTTCTCTAGAAAATTTCACCTGTCTGCCTCGAGAAGCGTGCCTACATGGGGTCCACTTGGTCACCATCTAGTCAACTCCTCTATTGCCTCAGGATCCGTGCTCATGCGTGGGCCCACCTTGGGTGCCATCGGGCACCATCTGTCAAAAGCCTTTATGGCTTAGACATATTACTACTGTGCGTTTTTGCTTATAAAGATTTAAAAATACCACTTCCTAGCCAATGTGGGATTAAAACATTAACCCTGGGACTGTGTATTTTTTAAGATTTTTGAGTGTTATTCAATGGCATTTTGCATTTAAGGTTTTGAAACCTTCAAACTCCAACGCCCAAACAGGACCGTGAGGGAGGAACTAGCAAATATTGTGGATTTATTGCACTTGCTTGAAAGCTTCTACATTTCTTGAAGGTTTCAAAACTGCCCATTGCATTGGCTGAAGCTTCTATTTGCTGCTAATTGCATTAAATTGAAGGTTTTGAATGCCATTAAACCTCCTTCTGCAGTCACCCACCTCACAAAAGCTCACACACCTGCCAAAAGCTCATGGCAAGGAGGAGAAGACTGCCAATTTACAATTTGTTGAAGTTCCCTTGGTGCTGCTCACACGTGGGAGGGAGAGTGCTGGTATGCATCTGCAATTTCATTAAGTTTAAGGTTTATTAAACCTTTCCCAGCTGCCACGGTCTGTGCATTTGTTTGGAACTTTGAATGCCCTTTACTTATGCATGTAGAGAGGAGGAAATTTGCATTTGGTTTGAAATTTTTACATTTCCTTACATGCCACGCTGCCACTTCTTTGCTTTGGCTTGGTTTTTACATGTTGTATGGGAGATTTGGCATCAAATCTGCCATATTGCATTTGCTTGATGATTTCAATTTATTTTCCCAAATTTGCTCTCTACATAGCAGGGAAGACTAAGGAAAGGAGATCTACACCCCACTTGCAATCAAAGAGCACACATGAAGACCCACGTACCACACTCTAGCTACCATAATGCCATTGCATGGAGTTTTTGATGTTTCAAACATATTCCAAGACCATCGGTTTCCATTGCATAATTTTTTATTTTTTTTTAAAGATTGGAATCTCTAATACACAACTGTAGAACATTCAACCTTGAGTAAGCCAATAGTCTTAATCACTTCCTCGATTATGTCTACAAGTTGAAATTCCATGAAATGAAAACCATTCTGTCACAAAATTAATGCGCAGGCATGAGCCAAGTCGAGCCCCAAAGTGGGTCCGACTAAAAAAAAATTCATTTTCATGCAACTAACCCCTGGAATGCTTCACAGACCTCAAACACACCTCTGGAATCGATCGGCACCATTTTCGGATCATCAAATTGCATTTTACATCCTTCGGGCAATTACGCCACAATTTTCGCATTTAATCGCGAAGACGTAATTTTCAAACCTGTCAAAACACCTTTCTGGAGCTTGCCATCTGACAGGCATGTACTTTGATATACAAGGATGACATCTACCAAACGGTTTCTTGAGATGAGTCCCGAGTGAAGAGATATTAATTTCTGAAAACGGCCAACTGGCTTTGTCGACACTGCGGACTTGATGAAGTCAATGTTCTGGCAACACATGATGCCTTTCTCAAAAATATCAAACGACCTCCGTGGGTCCTCAAATTTGAAACATAGGTACCTTAAAGTACATATTACATCTTTGAATTCTCAATTCGATCACCAAACTGACAAGATGCAAACGGCGCACTCACCAAAACGGCTACATTAACTGATATAACACTGGAAGTGCGGATAACTGAATTTGATGGCAAAATGAGCTCTTTTGAAAACCGATCAAACGGATTGGTAGAGCCTTGAAATTTGAAATGTAGCTCACCATTTATACCACCATTAGCCCAGAACAAACATTCTGACATGACGTTCAACGGGACATTTTTACACTTGTGCAAACATCACAAACTACAAACGGATTGAGCTTTGAAAATTGAGCAAACGGATTCATAAGGACTTGAAATTTTGCATGTTAACTCATTTATGCATAAAATTCAATCCATTTTGAAATTATTCATGATAATAAACATGGAAAAAGATATAAACACCCAAAGTAGGCTACTTAATAAAATTTGCACTTGTGCCTAGAATGCACTTTCAGCTCACCCCTCGAAATGGGTACCTAGTAAACTTATCCAAATTGAATTCTAAAAGTTGCACATCAATTCATAGGCTAAATGAAAGGTGTGGGACATGAATCCCAAGCCTTACCCTCTGAAAATCAACCGGCTCCATTTTACCCCCTTGCTAACTAGGCCATTCAAACTGACTTATTTTAATCATTTGGAAATGCAGGGAAATTTTTTGAAATGGGCCTATAAACTTGACTCAGTTTTAAATACTCCCAACAGTGGCTTTAACTGGGGATGGTTGATTGCAAGATCAACACAAGAATCCAGATATCTTTGGTTAAGCAGACCACTCAAAAACGGATCTTTCTTCTCTCAATTCTTCTCTTCTCAAAACAGGGCTTCCCTATTCTACCCAAACAGCAGGGCACTTTATTGAAAACCACACAACAGAAAGCAAAGTGACTGTACAAAATATACAACTTATAAATGGCCCCAGGCCATCAAAACTGAAATCAATTCTTACCTCTGTCAAACACATGATTTTCATTTCCACAAACTGGAGGTAAGTTGAGATCATCATTCCAATCTGCCTGATAAAAAACACTTCCATTTCCAATCAGCTGATCACATAAAACATAATCAGCAGCATATTCATAATCATAACATCTCTGAAAATCAAACACATGCTGAAAGGACTGATCACTAGGTGACATAAGAGTGCCATACTCTTTACCATTCTTCATAAGAGTGCCATACTCTTTACCATTCTTTCCCAGCTGAAATGAAAAGTGGCCTAACTCATTCTGAAAGTTGAAAATATCAGGCACATCTATATTACTAGTTTGCTCAAATGATGAACACTCCTCCACAATGATGGCTTGCAAACTAGAGAGGAAAACTTCCTCATAACATGATTGCACTTCAACTTGCTAATCACAAAAACTATCAGCATTTTGCACACATGAAAGTACATGATTTTTACTAGCCAATGGTTCATTTCCTCCTTGCAAATCTGAGAAAAACACCTGAGATTTGTCATGTCTTCTAAAAGGTAGATCCTCATAATGCATATCAAAGCTAGAATTCATATCAACATATGAACCTTCATTATCATACCTATCAACCATATATGCATTATCATTTTGTCTATCAAACATAGGAAGAGAATCAACATTATATGTATCATTTTTTGCACCCTCAAAAACATCATCAGAATCAAAGCATATACTGAGTGGGTATGAAAGATTGGGCACATTTTTGAATCCACATCTCTGAAAATCAGCAGCTAAGAGTTCTGAAATTTGCTCACTACATAGTGAACCTCCTTCATTTTCCTTGGCTTCATCCTCTGAGCTATAAACATTCTCCCAATCTAATAAAGGTATTGGATCTGCAGTGCTCATGTCCCTATGCACATTTATTTCATCATCACAACAACTTGCATCTGCATCATATCCTTTATCACACTGCTCATAATGTGTTGCTACATGTTGCAACATAGTTTCATAACTAGGGTTGCAAACATATTGTGGATTGAAATCAACAACAAGGTGATCTACATCATTAGCATCTGAAACCTCAACGGGCTCATGATTAGTTGAACAATTACTGTTCTCACAAATTTCTTCTCGCTCTGAATACACATCTGAACTTTCATGATGAGAATAATCACATTCAACATCATAGGAGGTACATCCACTTGGGGGCTCATCTCCTTCATCATTTTTAATCTTGTGTATATTTTCAGATTGGTTACTTTCAATCATATCTATCCATTCTTTAATAGATTCAACACATTCTTCTCTGAAGGCAGTAGACCAATTAACTGAGTTAGGCTCATAAAGCTCTAAGAATATCTCAATTAAAACAAACTCAGGGGGTCTATTATCAGTTGAAAGCTCATTCAATGCAGCTAAAAATCTTTCATAGAAGACATATGATGATTCTCCTTTACTTCTTAGCCCTACTTTCCCTTTTAACAACCAGACAAATCTCTCTTGGATCATTTGAAGACATTTTTCAATTTCTATATTGATCTCTTTCAAATTTGACAAAGGATTCATGGATCTAGGAACTACATCTGGATCCATCAGGTTTTATAACAGTCACTGAACCATTATTTTTTGACCATGCATCTTATTGTATCATAAATTCATTCCAAAACATATGCAGTCACTAATTTTCCAAATTTGCATACTACTGAAGATCATAAACACTGGATATTGCAGTAGCATAGATATACAAATTAATCTTGAAATTCTTATTTCCCTCTAGACTAGTGTTGTTCACTAAATGGGAAAACGACGTCACACATTCTAATTTTCAAAACAAACATCTTTGCATTTGAAACCTCTGAAAATACCTGGAGATTTGCAGCTGTAAACTCTTGTAGATCTGGAGATTTACTTTACCTTTAGCACGGTCTTTTACATCAGAGTCACCACCTCTTGTACAGAGGAAAATATCTTCAATGGATTCTTTGGGATCTACAATCATAAAACCCCAAGCAGCTGCTAAATCTTTGATGCAAGTTCACCAAATATTTTAAAACTTTTACCACAATGAACACTGGTGCAGAGATCTTTCAGAGTCGCCACTCACTGATGTGAGAATTTATAAAATCATTTGTAGAACATGAACAGATTTGAACTCACACAAAGATAAAAGGACAACAAGTTTTCCACACTTGGCATAGAACACTACCAGGCACATAACTACAGATCTGAAAATGCTTTTAGATTTATAATACTTTTATGACTCTTTCCTCAAATGGATATGGCACAACTCAGGGATTCGATTCAACATGAGTTATTACAACACTTTCCCAAGCAGAGTCACCATTTTTGTTGTTCACCAAAAGTGATAACCCAATACACCTGTAAATCTATCTATGAGATAGCAAATCTCAATCAATGAAACACTTCAGCATTGGGACAACATAACATACGATCCTAATGATCCTCCTGCACTTTAGGTTCTGCTAGACCTAGGAGGGGACACCCTTTTGATGCATTGAATACAACAATCACAAACATAAGACTGCATCAATAGTGAGCAGACAAACCATTCCACAAGCTCACCAAATTAAGTAACATGTACAGATGGTCTGGATCTTATACAAATAATAGGTGAAATAGAGCTTTGGAAGGATGGAACATTAACCCCTAAACATAAAGGGAAATAGATTTGTCTTTTAAAATGTATATCTGAGACCATTCCCAAATCTGTCAAAGACTAGTGCCTTGTTCATTAGGCAGTAGAGTCACTCACAGAACTACAAATATGAATCATAGATGCAAGTTGTTTTTCCTTACAACATATCCCTGCACTAATACCTTGTACTAATGCATTACTCAATCCATTCATAAAATTATCAGATCTGGGACACATTCCATTGTTTATGACTGATTATAGAATTTAAACTCTTCATTGAAGAATGCCTACAAACAATCATACAATCTCCTTGAGATGACAAATTATAAGCCTCCTTGAGGATTCAATTCATAACAATTAAATGCATACACAAAGACAATATCATGGGAAGTTACTCATGCCTGACACAAGCAAGATCTGCAACTAAGATCACATTTACAACAATGCATTGCAATCCTCTATACCCTAAAACAAACCAAAAGCATTTACAAATTTGGTTCCTGACATTCAGAAAGTGGAAGCCATCAAATCTGGAGCATTTTCCAAATTTCTGGAACCCTTACAACTGAGAAGAATTGGGAATAAAAAGGGAGAGGGAACCAAATCAAATTTGCAACTGAATTGCCAAGTGTCTCCTCTCTAACTGAATTTTGTTCCTGTGGAAACTACCTCCAAAATATCCCACATTTGTCAAAATTAACCTCATAATCAGATTTCTCACTCTGAGAGCTTTCCGGCAATATATAATACTTTATATTTTGGCCAAAATTTAGACCCTGGGCGAATTAATTCCCATTTGTGCTCAGTCATTTAAATATTTCGAATTTTAATATAGTCAGAACTATATCATTTATTCATTTTAATTTTGATTTTTTGCCTCCATTTGTGCTCTGACGCCTTACCACGTGGTGGCCTCTAATTGGTCGATGGGGTTGACCGGACGCCACCTGGGATGAGACCTCATCTTTTGCCACCTGTCGGCCACGTCACCACCACTGGGCTGCTTGCTTGTACGCCACTTCATCGCCACATCATCGCCACTGGACTGCCACCTATCACGACACGTGGACGGCTCTCGTTCACTTGCGCTATTTCGCAGGGTGTAACTCGCGTGCATCTTCCCTTCGGAAAATAGCGCGCACCGTCAATCCATCTCGAACTTGCTCACTCGTTAACCCGACCTTTCTCTGCAAAATTTCACCTGTCTGTCTCGAGAAGCATGCCTACATGGGGTCCACTTGGTCACCATCCAGTCAACTCCTCTATCACCTCGGGATCCGTGCCCACGCGTGGGCCCACCTTGGGTGCCATCGGGCACCATCCATCAAAAGCCTTTATGGCTTAGACATATTACTACTGTGCATTTTTGCTTATAAAGATTAAAAAATACCACTTCCCAGCCAATGTGGGATTAAAACATTAAGCCTGGGACTGTGTATTTTTTAAGATTTCTGAGTGTTCTTCAATGGCGTTTTGCATTTAATGTTTTGAAACCTTCAAACTCCAACGCCCAAACAGGACCGTGAGGGAGGAGCTAGCAAATATTGTGGATTTATTACACTTGCTTGAAAGCTTCTACATTTCTTGAAGGTTTCAAAATTGCCCATTGCATTGGCTGAAGCTTCTATTTGCTGCTAATTGCATTAAATTGAAGGTTTTGAATGCCATTAAACCTCCTTCTGCAGTCACCCACCTCACAAAAGCTCACACACCTGCCAAAAGCTCATGGCAAGGAGGAGAAGACTGCCAATTTACAATTTGTTAAAGTTCCCTTGGTGCTGCTCACACGTGGGAGGGAGAGTGTTGGTATGCAACTGCAATTTCATTAAGTTTAAGGTTTATTAAACCTTTCCCAGCTGCCACGGTCTGTGCATTTGTTTGGAACTTTGAATGCCCTTTACTTATGCATGTAGAGAGGAGGAAATTTGCATTTGGTTTGAAATTTTTACATTTCCTTACATGCCACACTGCCACTTCTTTGCTTTGGCTGGGTTTTTACATGTTGTATGGGAGATTTGGCATCAAATCTGCCATATTGCATTTACTTGATGATTTCAATTTATTTTCCCAAATTTGCTCTCTACATAGCAGGGAAGACTAACGAAAGGAGATCCACACCACACTTTCAATCAAAGAGCACACATGAAGACCCACGTACCACACTCCAGCTACCATATTGCCATTGCATTGAGTTTTTGATGTTTCAAACATCTATTCCAAGACCATCGACTTCCATTGCATAAGTTTTTTTTGTAAAAAAAAGATTGGAATCTCTAATACACAACTGTAGAACATTCAACCTTTAGTAAGCCAATAGTCTTAATCACTTCCTTGATTATGTCTAGAAGTTGAAATTCCATGAAATGAAAACCATTCTGTCACAAAATTAATGCCCAGGCATGAGCCAAGTCGGGCCCCATAGTGGGTCCGACTAAAAAAAATTTCGTTTTCATGCAACTGACCCCTAGAATGCTTCATGGACCTCAAACACACCTCTGGAATCGATCGGCACCATTTTCGGATCATAAAATTGCATTTTACATCCTTCGGGCAATTACGCCACAATTTTCGCATTTAATCGCGAAGACGTAATTTTCAAACCTGTCAAAACACCTTTCTAGAGCTCGCCATCTGACAGGCATGTGCTTTGATATACAACGATGACATCTACCAAATGGTTTCTCAAGATGAGTCCCGAGCGAAGAGATATTAATTTCCGAAAACGGCCAACTGGCTTTGTCGACACTGCAGACCTGATGAAGTCAATGTTCTGGCAACACATGATGCCTTTCTCAAAAATATCAAACGACCTCCATGGGTCCTCAAATTTGAAACATAGGTACCTTAAAGTACATATTAAATCTTTGAATTCTCAATTTGATCACCAAACTGACACGATGCAAACGGCGCACTCACCAAAACGGCTACATTAACTGATATAACATTGGAAGTGCGGATAACTGAATTTGATGGCAAAATGAGCTCTTTTGAAAACTGATCAAATGGATTGGTAGAGCCTTGAAATTTTAAATGTAGCTCACCATTTATACCAAAATTAGCCCAAAACAAACATTCTGACATGACGTTCACCGGGACATGTTTACACTTGTGCAAACATCACAAACTACAAACGGATTGAGCTTTGAAAACTGAGCAAACGGATTCATAAGGACTTGAAATTTTGCATGTTGACTCACATTTATGCATAAAATTCAATCCATTTTGAAATTATTCATGATAATAAACATGGCAAAAGATATAAACACCCAAAGTAGGCTACTTAATAAAATTTGCACTTGTGCCTAGAATGCACTTTCAGCTCACCCCTCGAAATGGGTACCTAGTAAACTTATCCAAACTGAATTCTAAAAGTTTCACATCACTTCATAGGCCAAATGAAAGGTGTGGGACATGAATCCTGAGCCTTACCCTCTGAAAAATCAACCGGCTCCATTTTACCCCCTTGCTAACTAGGCCAGTCAAACTGACTTATTTTAATCATTTGGAAATGCAGGGCAAAATTTTGAAATGGGCCTATAAAATTGACTCAGTTTTAAATACTCCCAACACCATGCACATGACTAAGGATTATCCCAACATTCTCTTCTTCAAAATCTTCAAGAAAATATGCCACATTATGAAAACCTTTTTCATAAACCCTAATGTACTCGGGTTTGATTTTCCTGCTCTTATCATACAAATATTTGAGTTGTGAATAGATAGACAATGATACTAGATCCTCAATTTTACAGTCTATATATTTTGATAAATCACCTTTGATCATAACACCATCAGGAACTTGAGATAATGCATTATATGATTCTATTTTGTCTAATTCCATAGACTCCATAGCTTCAACAATTTTCATAAGTCTTTTTGCTTGTGTAGATGACAATGCCATTCTAGATAATCTTGACTTGAGAGAGATTAACATAAGAATACCTTATTCCCTTCATGCTGGCAGGTTTTACGATTGATCTCTCAAATGCAAACCCATTTCACCTTATCTTCTTCGAATCCAATTCAGCTTTCGATCCGTAGCACAAATCCATTCATAATAAACTAACAATTATCTTCTTTGCTCTGCAGGTGCTCAAAAATTCTTCTTCGAATGCAATTAGGGTAAAAATAACTTGGTAAAACTTACTTGTATAAACTTACCCACTGCATTAATTACACAACCGATAGGGTAACAAACCCTAACATACCGCTTAATAAACTCACTTATACCGATAGGTATATAACCAGTTGGCAATCCTTTATAAAACCGATAGACAATGATATTAAGAATTCTCATAAAACAACTCAAAATGCAAAATTCTCTTATCATACACTCTTCAAGGGGTCCGGAAGTAGATTTACTACTATGCTCCCCTTAGGCTCGTTGAAAAGATTAGTTCACTGGTGCCGGATTCTCCACACTAAGTGAAGGGTTAGGTTCTTCAGTAGGCTTTTCCTCATGCTTCTTCTTCCAGATTCTATTCATGTTTGCTCTAGTGTCCTCAACATCGACCTTCTGATTACCTTTTGTATCTTCAAAGTGGTAAACTATTTTATTCTTCTTGGTTCTACAGAACTTTTCCATGTGTCCTGGTTTGTGACAATGATAGGAGGCCATCCTAGATGCTCTCCATGGTCCTGCATTACCTCTTCCCATTCTCCTTCTACATTTCATAGCCACATGTCCATAATTATTGCAAATGGTGCAAATCACATTTGTTACCTTTTTCATTTTATATGGAATGAACTGGTTGACATAGGGTTTCTGCTAGTTCATGCTTCACCGGTTGTCAAAGCTACTTCTCCAATCAGCATTAGGTCTTGGATTCATGTGAGGTATGAGATTGTTTGCTCCATATCTACATTCAACTAATCTATGTCCATTCATGTTTCATGTGTAACAATGACCTTCAAATCTTCTAGACACATATCTAGTATTTGCATTATAGCCTGTGTTCTCGTTAGGTCTGCTTTTAGACACATTAGCAGTATGTCTAGGTTTGTGACAGATAAAGAAAATAGGTTTGAAGGCTCTCCTACTAGTAGGCTTGTTATCCTTAAGAGCAATTTTACCTTTGTGCATGTTTCTCTTTGTACTAGAAGATTCTCCTTTCTTAGATGTATTGAAACCTAGTCTAGATGTGTCACCTTTCATCCTCTAATATTGGATCTGCTCATCCAACATAGAAGAACTCTTATTGAACGTTTCAAGCTTTCCATTGGCCTCACTAAGCTCCTTGGTAAGATCTTAACTATGCTTAGTCAGATTCTCCCTTAGAAACATTGTCATTTCAATATCTCACTGTAAGGCTTCCTTCTCCTCCTCCTCATGCCAATGTTCATGCAAAGTTGCATTCTCCTATTTGATCTTAGAAATCTCATGATATCTCTCTTTGATTAGGTCTTCAGTTTCCCTCCTTGCTTCAAGTTCTTGGCTCATATGGATTGTTAGGGATTCAAGTTCTCTCCTCAGATTTAGCTTTTCACCATTCTGTTTTTCCACTTCTTCAACCAGTGCATCAATGTTGGACTCATTTGAATAACTATTGTCATAGATCTCCAATAGTTTCTCAGTCATCTCTCTCCTTTTAACTTGTGAAGCTTTAAATCTAACCCTCAGGGTTTCAAGCTCTTCCTTAGTTGCATCAAGCGCTCTAGGCATCTTTCTATATCTCATTTACCCATGGTGGCTTTTGGGTTTCCTCCCAAGAAATTAGTCCTTAGGGAAGTAAAGCTCTAATACTAATTAATAGACTTATAAAGCACTGAGAGGGGGGGGGGGTGAATTAGTGATAGCAAAAACAATACCACTTTAAACAAAGACCTGTAAAAACAATTAACCAGTTTACTTAAAATTGTGCATGCAATCGAAAGTGATATTAAAGCATCCAAAACAAGTAAAAAATCCACCATAACACAAGTTTTTATACATGGATAAACCAACTAGGAAAAACCATGGTGAGATGGGACTCACAAGTTAACTATCTGCATTAATCGGTAACTAACTGGTTAAGGTCTACAAAGTGCTTTGCTAGGAGAGAATCTTGTTAATGATTCCAATGCCCTGTTAGGAGCTATACCTGGTTAAAGGTAGTACCCTATTAGGAGTAACCTCGGTAGAGGATTTAAAACCCAAACTAATGGATCACCTGGCTAGATGATTTTACAATGAAGCTTGTTAGAGCTTACCCGATTAGGGGATTTGAATGTTGCAGTTATTAGAAAACAACAGGTGGTGTGATCAAGAAATAGCACATCTTATCGACATAGATCCTCTTCTGCTCACTCAATACTACATCACTGACATACTCTGCAACTCCTTAAATAAATCGCATCAACTCATCACTTGTATCTTGCATTCTTAAAAATAGTTCATTACAATATCAATTTATAGACATTAGTTCTCATGTCAGCTCAGGAACTTAATCACAATTTCCTAGATACAGTGTATTTGGACAATCTTTCATAACACATCACATATTACTGCCAAATCTGGCACTTAGGGATACTCATCATGACTGGTGATAACTCATCACACAATCAATGAAACAGGTTGGAACACCGATACCGGTTAATAGTTAACCTCTTACAACTCATAGACCGATTGTCCTCTATTCGCTTCCTTGTTGATCTTCGTAGTATCTCCTAATTGGTATAATTGAAAATGACCAAAACCAATGTCATTCCTACATATACTGGTTGTCTACATATACTGGTTAGACACCTTCAAACTGGTTGGACTTCTCTATGTAAATGATACTAGTTTGCAATACTAAGACTTAGGATTAGTACCAGCTTGTCTTAACTAATATGACTATGACAATGTGAACATATGTGTGTGTATATATGTGCCATCAGTGATAACACATAAAGTTATCTATTCCAAAAATCATTATCAAGCCAACAAAAGATAGTGTGTAGAGGAAACTAAAAGAGTAGAAATTAGAGATAAGAGAATATAGCGTAGAGTTGTGCAATAGAGAAAAGTGAGTTACACATAGTATGATAGAGTGAGTGCACTGTATCAAGATAAAATTAGAGAATGTCACACAGAGATAAATAGAGAGAAAATATCAAAGAAATGTGTGCAAAGATAAGAATAGGACTAGAAACTAGAGGAATGAATTAATAGAAAAGATGAGTGAGCAGAGGATATAGTTTGGGAGCAGAGAATAACTAAGTCTTTCATAGACATAGTAATCACAGTGAGTTACAGAACATTATTTGTAACTAGGTGCTCAACTTGTAGTTGTAATTTTCTAATATAATCATCTAAGTGGGTGCTCAAATCAAGGGTTGGTTATCCTTTGGGTTGGTTCCCATAAATATTCTAATAAAAATACTTTTCATTATAAGGTAGGATTATTGAAGTAGACTCTTGCAGCATTTCTCACCGAGGTTTTTCCCCATAGTGAGTTTTCCTCGTACATATGGTGTTCTTTATTTTCCCTATGTGTGAATGTGCCTTTTTTAACTCTCTTCATTTCTCTTATCAATATTTTATTGATTAGAAAGTTAACTTTTTATTACCACTGATTCACCCTCCCTCTTAGTCATCATTTGTGTTCCTTCACTCATCTGCATGAGTGAGTAAGATTGTCAATCAATTGTCAGGGAAAAGGTGAGAAAACTAATATAGTCTAGAATTATGATCTTATTTCCCATATAAACTATAGATCTATTATGCATTTCATTAATTACCATCCTATTTAGTGTGAGATCAACTCACTTGCCAAAACTTGTTTGAGTGTTCTGATAAATGGATAGTAGATTAGTTGATAGAGATGCAACATAAAAGACATTCTAAAATATTACTCTCCCTATAATAGTAGACCATCTCCCATGCACCTCAAGAGGAGTATTATCACCCATTAGTATTGTAGGCCTAGAACATTAGAGTAAGGAGGTTAAATCATCATTTGAGCAAGCCATATGATGCAAAGAACTAAAATTCAATGATCCACAAATTTGGTTTTGAAGAATTAGCAACTAAGGACTTTCCCTTTCCTTTCCTCTTATTTTTATATGTGTCCTTAGAGCTAATTTCAATGAACTCTGTTTTACTGAATGAGGTGGTAGGACCTAAAATTATATTTTGTAAAAATTTTGGTCGCTGGGTAAGTTTTGGTTTTTCTAGATTTTTTTTACCTTTTGCCAAGGTTTCAAGGTTTAGGGTTTTAGGGGTTGTGATTTTTTATCAAGTCTTGTTATAAAAGAAAAAAATTGAGCCTGTTATGTTACGTTGTTACCTTTTCCACTTATGCCAAGGGTTGGTTACTATTGGCGGGGCCATTTTATTTCCTAAGCAATAGGTTATGTTCAACTAGTCCATCTAATAATTTTTCCTAAGTTGCACAAAAAATTTCCTTGTGGTCAGTCCCATTTTAATATTTGTGCCCGTGCCCATCAAATTTTCCTAAGTCCAGAATTTTTTTAATTCTTTGGCCGGTTGATAAAGGCAAGATATATCTGATGGTCCATGCTTCCTCATGGTCAAAGGTGCAAGGAAGATAAAGACCGTGATATCGCGAGATGATGCCACATGTCCTCAACGAAGAAGGGTGAGCTAGTGGTTTGTCTTTTCAAACTTTTAATATTACCGATTCCCAGCAGGTAAAACCCAAATTACTAAAGATGAATGTTTTTGCACTTGCTTATATCAAACGATGATCTTTTAATTTTAGTACAAGAAATGCTTGGGAGTTAGTGGCCATTGTTAAGTGACCAATGCAGTTAGAAAGTAAATAGAGAGCAGATCTAATAGTTTCTGTGACCCCATGATCAAGAGATGCGATGAGATTATGGACTGTGACATTACGTGATGATGCCACGTGTCCAAGGCAGGCCAAGGAAAGTCGATGTTGGGGTCACTAAAAGTGGTGAAATAAGAAATGAGTTGAATGTGCCACATCATATTAAGGGTGGACCCACTAGCTACATTGGAGGGGCAATATCAGATTGACTGGTTTGTTCCATGAGATTTGCCAGCATGAAAGATGATTGATGGTCGACTTTTCAAGTTTTCAAATGTAAGTTAAAGTCGTTATTTTGCTCGCGCAAGTAGTAATGGTTGATAAGACATTGTCATTTCATTCTAGGAAGTAATAAAAGAACTCTTAAAGCTATTCATGATTTATAAAGAAATTTATAGCGATTCAGAAGACATTCTCGTGGTTGAAGAAAACTGAGACAATTTCTGGCAACACAGAACTGCTATCCCTCTAGTGTAATCAAAATAGGCTGATTGAATCTCTGAAAAAGAATCTTTATGATTATTTAATGGACCAATTGAAGCCCTCAACAAATGACAGATACAAGGGGTAGAAATTTGTGAGTTGAAAAACCCTAGGAGAAGGGTTAACTGATAAAGTATACCACTTGGTGGATGTTAGTATACCAATGACTAGATTAGAGATGTTCAAAATATGGTATGGTTAAAGGAACTTGCATTCCCCACTATCAAGTCCATGATAATATGATTTAGGTAAGTTAGTGGTGTCGGGTGTCTTCATGGATGTCGACCTTCTCAAGGCTATTGCAAATAGATATGACCTTGTCTCGAGGGTTATTAGGGGAAATGAATGAGAGACTTCACCGACCATCAAAAGAGAAGAATTCCAGGAGATTTTTGACCTATATGGACCATCTGAAAACTTGGTACAAGTAGACCTGAATGAGTTAAAAGCAGAGTATTATAAAATGAATAATTTTATTAAAAGTAATTTTCTTGCAATGTATTTTGCTAGAGCAGGAAACTCAACATATCACATTGGCCCTAGCTCAGAGGAACCATTCCCCATTGGTGCTTTTGCTCCCTATTTTTAGGCTACCTTTTTCTCTATGTGTCAGATATTGGGTTTCAATGCTATTACAGTTATGCTAGCTGATTTCATGTACATGGCCATGCAAATTCAACATCCGGATTATACAGTGGTTTTTGGCTTCACCACATAGCTTGAAGATAAGATTCATGAGGGGTTAAAGGATATTAAAAATGAAATGGCTAGTGCTAAATTCTATTGGTATTCCTTGCTCATGCACATGTTCCTATATAGGAACACAAATTACTTTGAAGGTATCATGACCTTCAAATAGACAATTGATAATAAGGAAATTCTAGTGTAGCTTTGGAGCATAGATATGTCTTGCGACATATAGGAGGCCAATTTTGTAAGATTTGACAACAACTTTTCTTCTAAGTTGAGGCAAAGTTTGACAGTAAAACCACCAAGGATCCCTAAGGAGCAACATGATTTTGTATGGCCTAAAGAGAGCCTACCACTTTTCGAGATTGAGCACAATTGGGGGGATTTCATCCCTTATCTTATAAGTACTGATATCGGAATCTATGGTTGATTGCCTTTTAATGTTCCTTTGAGAATAGGTTTTGCTGAGATAATGTGGCAAATAGGGTGCATTCATGACATGGAATTAAAGGGAAAGGGAAAAGAAACTATTTTCCCTAATTATATCATCATCCCATATTTTGTTATTCTAAAAGGAGGATATGAACATTTTGATAATTTTTTGCATCATATCATTTAGGGGCGAGCATAGCTAGACAAAGTGACTTGGAGGGGTTTTACTATTGGCAAATGCACACTCGAATGAGATATTATAGGTGATTGAAGGTTTTGTCATTGACGGTAACCTTACAATCCTATGACACCGGCAAGACAATTTACCGGCACCAGCATGGTCAGACTCTACACCAGCACACAGACTGGTAGTGAAAGGAAGTATAGCGGCACAAAAGATGACAAGAATTTTGTTTGTAATATATTTTGTAAATCATTGTGAAATCATTGTAAGCCCACTTGATAAGTTGTAAAATGACTCATATATATAAGAGATCATTGTAGAACATTTTATAGATAGATGGAAGGAAGAAAATAGGATAAATAAGGCAGACTTATTATGCGAATTATAGGTTAAGGATTTATGTATAAAGCAGAGCTTAAACTGGTACTGGATCTGGCATAGTAGATGCTATTTTGAAGCAGTACAAGATATTGGATTTATATAATCCATTTTTGTAAGTCAGTGAGACTTCCCATTCTATAATTGAGTAGTGAGCTCTAGGCACTTGGCCTTCCTGGATGTGCAGGCCCCTCTTGTACCAGTAATATTCTCTTATTGGCTAGTAAGTTAATATTGTGGGTCACAAATCCCATCGAGGTTTTTCCCACACCGATTTTCGTCGTTAAACTATTGTGTTATGGTGTATTTGTCATGTGGTTGTTGTTATATTTGTTTATTACATTATTTCTTGTTTACTGGTATACAGTATTGATATGCATTACATGTTTTAAGAAAAGAAAATCTTATAACCAGTTAGATACTGATTCACCCCCCACTCTAAGTATCTGTGGGAATCCTGACATTTACAATATCTTTAGGATGAGAATAAAAGGAGGTCAATTGGCTCATGAACATAACTTTCATGAGGATATAATTAGAAATGAATTTGATCCCATGACTCTAGAGTGGAGGAAAGAGAAATGGATAATCTTCAGAAAGTTATGGGCTGCAATTCAGAAAATGGATCGAAGTTATGATCCAACAAATGATTTTACTCCATTTTGTGCTAAGGTCAATTTTGTTATGAACAATTTCGATGAATTGAAGCTAATTTTGAAGGAGAAGAAGGCCAAAATTTAATAAGTTCATGACCGACAAATTGAAAGAGGGGATGTACATTGTTGAACACCCATCACTATTGAGGGATCTGTTAGGATTCCCAAAGATACTGAGAGGGGGGGTGAATCAGTATCTGACCGATGATAATATTTTATTAACTTATAACATGAAAAACATCTTAAAAGTGTGTACTAGTAAACCAGAAATAATGCAGCAAATAAGAATAACAACCACAACATGAAAAGCACACCATAACACAATATTTTAATGAGGAAGCCCGGTGTTGGAAAAACCTCGGTGGGATTTGTGAACCATAATATTTACTTATTGGCCAATAAGAGAATATTACTGCTATAATAGGGGCCTGCACATGCAAGAAGGCCAAGTGCCTAGAGCTCACTACTTAATTACAAAAAGAAGTTGCATTGACTTACAAATATGGATTATACTAATCCAATGTCTTGTACTGCTTCAGATTAGCATATGCTATGCCAGATTCAGTACCAGTTTAAGCTCTCCTACATACATAAACCCCTATCCAATAATTTGCATAATGGATTTGCTACCTTCTATCTTTTTCATCATACCTTGATATATACTAAAATGATCTACACTGATCTCATACATGTATGAGTCATGTTACAGTCCGCCATGTCAGCTTTACAAAAGATTGTACAATTAATTATAAAATACAAAATTGTTGTCGGCCAGGGTGTTAGTATTCTTCTTTTTTGGTGTCGGTGTTCTGTGTGCTGGTGTAGAGTCTGTTGGTGCCGGTGTCAGTGTCTGCCTTCTAGTATCACATGATTGTAAGGTTGCCATCAATGAAAATACCTTCAATCACCTATAATATCTTTTTGGAGTGTGCATTTGCCAACAATCTCCCCCTTTGGCATTGATGGCAATACTCTTGAGAAAAATTTAAGAATGTATCCAAAAATCAAAGTCCAAAAATTGTACCAGATATTGTACCAGATGTGTGCTCCCCCTGAGCAGATGATCTCTACTTCCTTCTGACCATTTTTCTCATCACACTACTCCCCCTTTGACATCAATGATAAAGGTTGCCATTCGTTGTTAGTGGAGTCCTACTTGGATTCTTGTAACCGGTGGGTTACAATCTGAAAAATATCTATCAAAACCAGATTTAAACCATTACTGAATGATTTGTTGTCTTTTAGTGTCTCTTGAGTTTTGTGCACTATATCGATGAGTATGTGCATTTTCTCTTCTAGTGTCTTCAGTCCGGGAACCAGAGCCTTGGATATTTCTTTTCTCAAAGAAATGAGGTAATCTAGTTTTGGACCAAGTCTACATTTTAAGTCCTTTGCTTTAACCTTTATCCTTTCTTTGTCCTTCTCTAACTGCTTGATTTTCTCTTCTTGCTCTACAATCTTCTTCTCTATCTCCAAATATGGGTCTGATGTACCTATCAGATTGTCAACAATATTGTTTATCTTATCTTATGCTTTGCTGATTTCCTTGTCTAGATCCTCTGTTAGAATATTTGTTTTACAAGTGTCTCTGTACAATTTCTTGAAGTCAAGAATTATCTCTCCAAGTTCCAGTAATAATGTTTCCATTTTCTTTTTGTTCCTCTTCACAATTTCCTCAAAGAATTTCTCTTTTTCTTTAATCATTCTCTCCTTAAATGTATCCTCATTTATTTGATCAATAGTCAATATGTTATGGGTGATGAACTTAGACAATGTGTCTAGTTGACCTAAAGAATCTTTGTTATCTACAATACCCTTTTGTGCTATCATTTTAAGAATGGGAATTGTATCATCAATAGCCTTATAGTCTTGTGCATTACATTATGTGATCTTCTTTATTGAATCCAATAAGACCTCTGTTACATTTGTAAGTCTGAATTTTGCCATAGATGTACCAGATGTTTGTCCAACTACCTTCACAATAGCCATGCTATTGGTAGTGGTAATCACCTTGCTTGATTCGACCTCTGGTAGGTCATTCTATGTTTGCATTTCTACAAATAAAGGTTTAGGCTTTTTCAGTTTGGGCCGCTGGCACTGTCTCTATTTGAACCTATGCTTCAACCTGTACCAGTTTCGGTTTCTCTATTTGTGTCTTAGAAGGTTTCTCTGAGATTTCAACTGTCAGTTTCTCAAATGTAGTCTCATTTTGTACTTCTAGTTTCTCTATTTGTACCTCTATACTTTCCTTGGCTGGTTCTTCTGATGGTTTTTCAGTTGTATCTATCGGCTTCTCAGTGGTATCCACTGTCGGTTGCTCTGTAGGTGTAGGTTTTTCAATGCTTATCTCAACCTCTGTAGCTAGTGACTCAATAGTCACATCTGTCCTCTTGTCCTGAATGGTTTCTCTGTCCACCATAATATTTCTTGAGTATCAATATTTATAGTATACAAAACTTCAGACTCAAGATTTCTATCCTCCAATGGAGTCTCTATACTCTTTATGGCCGATTGACTATCAATAGTATCTATCGGTGGAGTATCTAAAGGAGGTGGGGGTACATTATCAGTTATTTTAAGGCTTGGGGGACCACCTACCTTACCTTTCCCCTTATCTCTATTCTTTTGACATACTTTAATAGTCTTAGGTAGAAGTAATTCTTCCTGTTTTTCTTTTTCCACAAAGAATATATCCCATGCATCTGTTGTTTCCTCAGAGACTTCATTAACTCTTCCTGCCATCAGTGCTACATGCTGGTGAGTAGTAGAGAATATTGTCTAGTTTGCTTCACTGATAAGTTTATCTATTTCATCATTTGAGTTGACTGGATGTACTGCAAGTAGTTTTTCAATCTTAATTTTCTTGTCCATCTCAATGATTGCTAGCCTTCTAGCTTCTAATCTCCTATATAGATCATTTGGTATTTCATCAACAACTTCCATAAAAAATTTCTTATAAATATCTAAGTGTAAGATTACATTGTTCTCTATGCTTTCCTTATCATCAACTGATAGTGTATTGTATATTTGTTGATTTTCTTCAACTTACCATCCTCTATGATTTCACTCAAGATTTTATCCAATGGAGCAATATTCTATTTTACCTTCTTTTTCTTAGGAGTCATTTTCTTTACCAAAGGCCTAACTACCTGTTGTTTTTTCCTTGTTCTCCTGGGTGTAGGTAAGGGTACTGGTGAGGGTTTTCTTTTCCTTTCTACCCTTTTAAATACCACTAGCATATCACTCTCAGAGGAGGTTCCAACTGGTGAAAGATGAGCTTCCGATTGAAGTCCCTCCAATTCACTTTCCTTTATACCAGTTTGTTTCAAAACATCTTCTTTAATTGCTTTAGCTTGTTGGGTTCCTTTTCTTACTGTTTCCTCGACCTTCTTAACCCTTTTCCTAGACTGAATTCCACTTTCTATTGTTTCAGCATTTCCAAAAACTTTCTCTGTAGGTTCTTTTGGTGCTTCAAGGAGGGCTTTTGCATAAGTTTCAATAATGTTGTCATCTGTCTCATAGCCCATTTCAGTTACCCAGATAGTTCTAGGGACAACTGCCTCCATCCATATTTCAACTTTCTTGATTACAAAATAGATTTCTTTCTGATATTTGTCCACAATAGCTTGTGATGGTCTTACTTTGCTTTTCATTTGAGCCTTTAATGCTTGAAAATGTTCATTTAAGTTATTCTCCCAGTTTTCTCCCATGTTGCTCAATATATCCAACAGCTGTTTTCCTACCGGAATTTCAAAACCAAAATCTTTTGGACCAATATCAGGCACTTGTTTAGTTATGTACAACATTAGACAAATAAGCAAATTTCTAAATTTGAATGTTCCTTTCTTATCTCCTTTAATCTTCCCCAGATTTTCTATCAATTCATCTTTAAGCCATTCACATACATCTATTCTAGCATTTTCATTGACCATATCATAGGCATTTTTGATACATAGGCTAGAAACTAAGTTCAACCTATTTGCATGTGTAGCTTTATAAACTAAGATCATACTAATAAATCTGACATTGATATCTTTTACATCATTTACCCTTAGAGTCCTTTTGTCGAATGTTGCACCGGTTAGGTTTATCACTGTGTCATTTGAGACCTTCTTTGTTCTGTTAGGTCTGCTACCGGTGGAAGGTAACCGTGTTACATCCTTGATGGCTTCCTTCATGATTTTATGGATTGAATCCAACCAGAAGAATTCACCATGAACCCTTCTTAACATAATCCTTATAATATCCTTGGGAAAATCTGGGACACTAAGGATTTCAGTAAAACCTAGGGTTTCTACTATCTTAAGTTCCAGCTTGACATTTCCAGATTCATCACAAATCACAATGCTATACATGTTTTTGATCTCATCATCACATAATTCCTCTATATGACAATGTATATACATCCTAGGGTCTTCAGCATATACTACTCCCTTAGGAATTTGAGAGAATGCACCTATGCTATCATCTTTCTCTGCTATTTCAGGAACTAGTTTGAAAATGGGTCTAGGGCACTTAATTACTTCAACAATAGTAGGGTTTGCAATAAATTCAAGAGTGGATGAGGATACCATGATTATAAATACCTCAATCCACCTTTAGGATGAATGCTTTGATGAACTGCTTCACTTTTTCACTAAGGATGCCTTCGCTCTAGAATTTTCGCACTTTTGAAGGTTTGAATGCTCGGTGAATGAAAAAGGAGCCAAAACACTTGCTTTATAATGTTATTTTCTCCAACTACCACATTTAATTCTCATCGGTTAAGTTTGATATTCTTCACCTTTTCTGCATCATAGTCTGAAAGAGTTGTTTCTAATTGTTTTCTCAAGTTTTCCATCTCTACTGGTGTCAAGATCTTCCTCAAGCTGTTAGGATTTTTAAAATAGAGGACTAGGCTCTGATAGCAATTGTTAGGATTCCCAAAGATACTAAGAGGGGGGGTGAATCAGTATCTGACTAGTGATAATATTTTCTTAACTTATAACATGAAAATCATATTAAAATTGTGTACGAGTAAATCAGAAATAATGCGGCAAATAAGAATAACAACCATAACATGAAAAGCACACCATAACACAATGTTTTAATGAGGAAACCCAATGTGGGAAAAACCTCGGTGGGATTTGTGACCCACAATATTCACTTACTGGCCAATAAGAGAATATTACTACTACAATATGGGCCTGCACATGTAGGAAGGCCAAGTGCCTAGAGCTCATTGGTCAATTACAAAAGAAGTCACACTGACTTACAAAAATGGATTATACTAATCCAATATTTTGTACTGCTTCAGATTAGCATCTGCTATGCCAGATTCAGTACCAGTTTAAGCTCTGCTACATACATAAACCCTTATCCAATAATTCACATAATGGATAGGCTACCTTCTATCTTTTTCATCATACCTTGATATATTCGAAAATGATCTACAATGATCTCATACATATATGAGTCATGTTACAATCCTCCATGTCAGCTTTACAAAAGATTTTACAATTAATTACAAAATGCATTAATACAAAATTATTGTCAGCCAGGGTGTCGGTATTCTTCTTTCTCGGTGTCGGTGTCTATCTATTGGTATCACATGATTGTAAGGTTGCCATTAATGACAATACCTTCAATCACCTACAATATCTCATTGGAGTGTGCATTTTCCAACATGATCAACTTTGATTCATCAAATGGAGATGCAATAGTCAAGCTCATGACCTATTTTATCTCAAAGAGTAGGTGGCATGGTAGAAAAGAGACATGTTCAGGAATCTTCTCAAAAGAGAGAAAGAGAAGAAACAAGTGATGAAGAGGAGAGTAGCAATGATAATGGAAGGTTAGTAAGGACAAAAGGTAAAAAGACAATGAGTATAGAGCCTTCCCCAAAGATGCAAATCAAGCCTTTTAAAGGAATCAAGATCATTGATCTTGAAGACTTAGATAGAATTCCTTCACCACCACCCATGCCCTTTTCACCTATAAGGTAGGGTGAAGGAGGAAGATATGTTTGTAGAAACAAGTTCATAAATGAAAATTGGTATTCCTCTTTTGCCCCATAATCTGGAGTTGGACCTCACTCCTTTAGATATTCAAGGTAAAGCTTTCAAGGATGCAAGAAAAGAAGCATGTGATAAGTTCCTTGAATATGCTACTTTTGTGAGGATCCCAACCTTTTTGCAATTAGTATGGAAGATGAAGATTGAAGAATACAAAAGGAGAACTATTGAGAAAAAGGCCCAAAGGCCAGATAGGTCTGATCAAGAAAATCAAGAAGAGGTCAAGAATGAAATGATGGAAGAGTTTAAGGAAATCACTGTTCATGAGGGCATGATGATTATAAGTTAGGTCAGAGTCCTGATTTTACTAGAATGGGACATAGCAGATGTAGTGGCTTTTGATGCAATTTGGAAATAAAAAGGTCAACAATTCAGTTTAGAGGAGGAAGCAAGGTTCGCATTAAAAGGATTAGATTTTGTAGATGATTATGCAACCTTAGCAGTATGGGCACTAGAGGAAGGACCTAGAAAGCCTAATATTAATGACTTAAACCCCAACCTAATGGGATGCCTTATTATAAAAAGAGCATCTGACACATGAAGTGTAGAGACTACAAATTTGAATGTTGAAGTTGCTAAATTGGCACATGAGACTTCAAAAAGAGAATCCTTGGAAAAGGTAGAGTTGATGAGAAAGTTTGATAAGTTGTTCAATGATTACAATGTAGCTCAAAAAATGTGTGTGGAGTTGTGAATGAGAGTGCAACTTCTTGAACAGGGACATCTATGCCATGAAAATATAGGTCATCACCTGTTATCTAGGAAGAAGAAGTTCAACCTGACATAAATGTTGGTATCCCTGGTATATCATTAGTCCCATATGACGACGATGAGCCTGAAGCCACTAGATCAATTGAACCAAGTCAATATCATTTTTTGGAGAAGATTGTTGAATTACAAAATAAGCTGAAAGAATTAGAAGATCAATCAGTCGGGTAGCAAAATAGAAATAGTTAGCTCAGTGATAACACATTTAAATGAAAAATTTGATAGTAGAATCAATAGTATTCATGCCTTATATTCTTTATTATTTAATGATATTAAAAAATTTGATGATGATAAAGAAGTGGCAATTCTTTTGTTTACAAAATGGTTGCAAAGGGGAACTGGGCTCAGAATAATGTCTATAGCTTCTAAGTATAATGTTGAGAGACCACATGCACTCTAACTACTAGATTTGTTGGTAAAATCAATTTAGGAAGCCTAAATTTTGCCAGAAAATATAGAAAAGAAAGGTAAGGGAACTGATGAAAAATATCAGTGAGCTTAATGAAACTCTTTTGCTAGATATTAAAAATGAAGATGGGGTAGTCAAGCCTCTACAATTTTGGAAGGAGGAGGAAGAAAGAGTCATCAGTACCCAAGTAGAGCTAATATGTGAAGGGATAAACATGGATATGTTGGAGGATAGCATGGACAAAATAATCGCCACGGGGTCATTTTTTGAAACTTTTGAAAGAGAGGTAAATCAAGTAGCCATTAAATACACTCCATACAGGGCTAAAGATGATAAAGTCATGAGTTTTGACTGGGCATCCGATGAGGAGTACGATACATGGAGTAACATGTATTTGGATGGTGAATAAAGGTTGCAAACAATTTGATTTAGCTATTTTTGTCTTCTAGTGGTGGATATTTTTGAACCGGTATAACAATGATGATGGTAAAGTTCATCATGAGTTTTAGAGAAGCAGCTGTAGATTTTGATCTTGTATGAACAAAATCAATGATGGAATATTTTGTAATAAAATGCAGTTGTATGTGATCATTTTGAGATGACAGGTGTCTCCTCTGGCCTGAAGCTTGTTAGCTCCCTTTTTTTTATGAAAGGGAATTCAGGGCTATGAGAGAGGGTTATGATTTTTTGGTCCCTTGACTGCTCCAAATTTTTGGCTCCAATAGCAAAGTCTAGGTGAAACAAGAAAATTGTAAAAGGTCATTTGTAGAGAAAAATACAAAGAGTCATGTCTATTTTTTTTGCAAGTTCTTGAAGGAGTTATGTATAAATTGTATTTTGATAGAGACAACCAAATTATTCAATATAAATATAATTCAAACCCTTTTATCTCCAGTTTATCATTCTATCATATTTTGAATGAAAGGATTTTATCATTCATTGCACTATTGTGGTGTATGTATTTTTTGTTCATGCCTTGGTCTAAGGGGCCAATTAAATGCTTGAGTAGAATTGCGGAGTGGTAGGGATATTTGCAAGGATTTTGATAAGTAGTTTTTGGTTGGAGTTGCAAATATGATGTATTACAAGGAAATACTATCTTAGGTTTATATGTTGTTAGATAAATTCTGTCACAATTCAATTTAAGTAGTATTAATTCATGTACCCAATGGAGTAAGGCATTGATTGTACCTTGCAACTCTCTTAGTGTCAATTTTCTGTTCAAAATCACCTGCTTATTGCTTAAATTTGTTGAATATCAAAGTATTTTCATTTTTCGTGTATGATTGCTAAGTGCATATAATCATCTCATGCTCTAAATTGGTAGAGGATTACTAAGGAATTTGCTATTCTTGAGAATTTTCCTTTTCTGTCGAGCCTTTACAATGAGTTTATCTGCTTTGTTTTATGTGTAATTTATGAATGTTGCGTAGAGATCACAAATTGGCATAGGGATCACCCTCCTTGGTTTTGCAGAGCCTAAAGTGTAGAAGGATCTTGTGTCCTTGTTGAATTTGGTCCAAGTTTGAATAATATTAATAGTTGGAAGTGGCTTTCAATGGGTATTTTGAGGAATCAACTTAGTTTCTACCTTGTAGTAGTGTAAACCCATTCATTTTCATGCACCAACATGAGGAACCTTGATATTATTCATTTTTAGAAGATGTGAAAGGTGATTTCTTTGTTTCTTTGAACACTAATGTTCATCATCGTTAGACCTCTTATGATAAGAACAATTCACCTTCTCCATATTATCTTTTTCACCTTTTGTTAAAGAGGTCTTGTTATCTAATTTTGACGTAGTTGATTTTTAATCTTTCTTCATCTCTCCCTAGTCCTTTGGTTTCTTATCCTTTTTGTTAGACCATTTTTTATTATTTTGTGCCTTGATTTATAGATGATTCATGTGAATTAGGGGGTTTAGTTATGTTGAACACACCTAGATATTGAGAAGAGTAGATGATTCAATATCCTTAATATTAAACTTTCTCAATTAAAATGTAAACTCTTAAATAAATAAAAAACAAAGAAATATAGAGAAGTGAACAACAATAAACAAGAGAACACTAGATTTAGATGAAAATATATAACAACAGAAAAACCATGGTTAGATATCTCACAATATATGAATATGTATTATAATTTGTTTTAAAGTTAATTGTCTAAGGAAGCACACTACTCTCAAAAGGAATTGATCCAAATTGATTCCTTATCTTACAACAAGATTCGAGGACTTGTTATGGAGAGAAATGATCTCACAGAAGGTTACAAAATGATTAGAATTATATTGAATAAGCCCTAACAAATAACCAAACTATCAACATAATACATTTACCAAAACAATGTGTTGTAACACCAAATACTTAAAAATATATGGGTGCAATTTCAATGGCACATAGAATATCTGACAAATTTAAAGAATGTATCATCAAGCATGGAGGAACACAAAGCATTCTATTAGATATTCTTCAAAGCATCTTCCTATATTTTGACACTTCATAAAGATGCAAAACTAAGAACATCCTTGTAGCACCATTTTCTCACTCAAGAAGATCATGGAAGATATAGAAACAAATTTTAGCATACACAATACTATAAACATCATATCCACTTCATCACCGTTCTTCTAATCCTCATATTAATTCTTCCAATCCTAATCTCAAACCTTCTAGTCCCCATCTTAATATAATATAAACAAGATAACAACTCTATTGACCATGAAGAATGCATTGCATGAAACCATCATTGTTTTTCAATATAGCACATTATTATTAGCATAATCATATGTTAGATGCAATGACAATCCCAAAGATACTAAGAGGGGGGGGAGAATCGGTGTCTAATTGGTTAGTGTAATATTTGAACTTATTTATAGCTTTGCAACTTAAATTAATGTACCAGTAAACAAGCAATAGTGCAGCAAATAGAAATAACAGAGACAACATAAATGCACACCATAACACAAGATGTTTTGGCAAGGAAACTCGGTGTGGGAAAAACCTTGGTGGGATTTGTTACCCACAATATTTACTCTCTAGCCAATATGAATAAATATTACTTACAACATAGGCCTGCACATGCAGTAAGGCCAACAACCTAGAGCTCACTACTCAAAAGAAGAGTCTCACTGACTACAAAATAGATAATTAAATCCAATACAATGTACTGGTCAAAATAGCATCTGCAATGCTTGATTCAGTACTGATTTAAGCTCTGACAGAAACCTTAACCAAAAACCTTTTTGGTGAATGATATTCACTTACATACCCTATCTGCCTTATTACAAAATTCTTTCGCTATCTTCTACATAATATTCTTCTATTCCATGCTATAACAAAAATGACTTATTAGATCTCATACATATATGAGTCTTTACAATACATCATTTTGGCTTACAAATAATTAATTATATTTACAATAAAATTCACATAAATAAAACTTGTCTCATGTTGGCCTGAGTGCTGATATGCTTTGTTGTCAATGTAATCTGGATGCCGGTGAATGTGTCTGTCAATACTTGTAGATGATGTCTGTGTTGCCGGTGAATGTGTACAAACCTATTACCAGTAGGTTGCCATCAATGACAACACCAACCATTCTCATTGAGTGTAGAATGCCAACAATCTCCCCCTTTGGCATTGATGGCAACACTCATGAGAAAAATCCAAAAACAGTTGTCGAAAAATGAAATCGAAAAGAAGTGTGCTCCCCCTGAGCAAGTGATCTCTTCTGTGCATTTATAATTCTCCATACTACTCCCCCTTTGACATCAATGACAAATGATATCAAAAAGAATTAAAGAATACAAGAGTTCTACCTCATAGCCTATAAACGGTTATGTACAAGTTGAAAAATGTCTGCCAAAATTAGATTCAGGCTCTGCATGAATTTTTTATTGTAAGAAATAATGATTTTTGTCTGCTAGATCAAGCCAGTCAAATAGTGCATCTGCTTCTCCGGCGACTATTCTCCTTGAATTGTTGCCTTTGATAGCTCAACCCGTTGAGTAATAAGACTGTCCAATCTTGGACCAAGTTTTCTTTTTATTTCTCGAGCCTTTAACCTTATCCTTTCTTTCTCTTTCTCAAGTTTCTCTAACTTTTCCTCATAAACTGCCATTTCCTATTCAAAAACTGAGGTAAGTCCCGAAGAACCTATCATATTATCTGCAATGTCATCTATGTCCTTTTGTATCTTCTTAATTTACTCATCAATATCTTCAGTCAGGTGGTGAGGCTTGCAAGATTCTCTATATAGTTCCTTATACTCCAAAATTGTTGAGTTAAGTATCGGTAATAATGAATCCATTTGCTTAGTATAGTCTTTGATAGTTTTCTCAAAGAACTCACCTTTCTCTTTATCTACTCTTTCCTTTATAGTTTCCTCATTTACCTTATCTATGGTTAGAACATTTTTAGCAATAAATTTGGACAATGCATCTAATTTACCTAAAAGAATCATTAGTGTCATCTATCTTACACGTTGGTGCAATCATCTTCAAAATAGGTAGTGTGTCATCAATAACCTTAAATGCTAAGGCATTGCAATATGTTATCCTTTTAATTGAATCCAAAAGAACATTTGTTACATTAGTGGGTCTAAATTCTCTAGTGGATGTGCTTGGTTCTGCAATGGATTTCCTTTCAATAGATACTTGTCCAATAACCTTAACTATTTCTTCCTTATTTCCATCAATTGCTTCCTCTTTATTTACACTTTCTATTGGTTTCTCAATTTGTGTTACTACCTCTGCTTCTTCTGGTTTTTCAGTTTGTGTAAGTACCTCGACATCTATCAGTTTCTCTCTCTCCGGTTTCTCAGTGTTAGTTACCTTACCCTTTGCCGGTATCTCAATGTTCTAAGAGTCAACAGTGTGTGCTAGTGACTCAAAGATCTCATTGTTCTTAGCATCGACTGCCTTAACCTTTGTAGTCTCTTTATCCACAACAATGTTAAATTATTGTGTATCAACATTCATAGTGAAAGAATTTCAGAATCCAGGTTAGTGTCATCATGTGTTACTTCTTTAGTTGCCTTATCCGGTTGACTGTCTATATGTACTGGTGTATCTGAATTTATTGGTAGAGTATCCTGTGCTAGTGGAGGAATGTTATATGTGACCTTTATAATAGGTATACTACCAATTTTGCCTTTACCTTTGTCCTTTTGGTATACCTTCGCAAAAGATTTATCCTTTTTTTGTCTCTCCCTTTCCTTTTTCTTTTGTTTTTCAACAAAAAATATGTCCCATTTGTTTGTAGTTTCATCAACTATTTCTTTCACTCTCCCACCCATTAGGCTAACTTATCGGTGTCCACTCACAAAAACTGACCGGTTTGCTTCAGAAATTAGTTCATCAATTTCCTCTTTAGAATTAATAGGGTGTACTGCCAATAATGCTTCAACTTTTAACTTTTTATCTATTTCCATCATAGACATTCTTTTAGTCTCTAATCTTAGATACAATTCATTCGGCAGATCATCTACAACTTCAATCAAAACCTTCTTATAGATTTATAGATGCAAAATAATACTATCCTCTATTTTGTCCTTGTCAGAATCTTTGTAAGAATGATACAATTTTCTCACATTAGTGATATTACCTTCACGTGTTATCTTATTTACCAGTTCCTCCGATGTAAGGGTATCAGGTGTCTTAGTTTATTTCTTCTTAGGAGTTAGCTTTTTCTTAGGCTTCCTTATAGCCTGTTGCTTCTTCCTTAAAGTTCTTACCTTTTTAGGAGAAGGAGAAGGTACTGGTGAGCATTTTCTCTTCTTCCTTGCAACTCTCTTGAACTCAACGACTTTTCCACTGTCTGTATCTGAAGAAGTGACAACTGGTGAAACATGAGCTACCAGTTCCAATCCTTCCAGTTCACTAGCAGATATATCACTCAAGTTCATTACATTTTCCTTAACCTCCTTATCCATCTTGGATGAATTTTTCTTTGCTTCTGCATCGAAACAACACTCTCAATGGTCTCAGCATTACAAAAACTTCTTCAGATGGTTCCTTAGGTGCATCAAGAAGTGTTTTAGCATATGCTTCAAGAATATTTAGATCAACTTCATATTCCATTTATGTTATCCAAATAGTTCTAGGAGTAACAACTTCCATCCATGTTTCATCACATTTGATTACAAAACATATTTTCTTGTCATACTTGTCTACAATTCTCTTTGGTATCCTTTCTCTAGCCTTCATCTTAGTTTGGAAGTTTCTGAAGTAGTCTACTATAATGTTGTCACTATTAGAGCCCATATCGATAATAGCTTCCATGATTTGTTTGCCTACCGGGATGTCATATCCAAAGTCCTTATGACTAATGTTGGGTATCTCTTTGGTGAAGTAAAGCATCAAACACACAAGTAGGTTGCCAAAAAAGAATGTCCCCTTCTTGTCACCCTTAATCATTTTCAGGTTATCTATCAATTCATCCTTAAGCCATTCATAGATATCAATCCTAACATTGTTCTTAACCATCTCATATGCACTATGAATAAATAATTTGGAAACTGAATTTTAATCTATTTGCATAGGTTACCCTATAGCCAAGTACCATGCTCACATATCTCACATTTGCATCAGTAGTGTCATTAACCCTAAGAGATCTATTATCGGATGTGGCTCATGTTAGGTCCATAACACCCTTGTTAGGTATCTTCTTTGTTTTGTCGGGCCTACTACCGATTGAGGGTAAACTAGTAAGTGCCTTGATTGCTTCCTTGAGATTTTAAAGACAAAGTCTAGCCACATAAACTCTCCATGAACTCTTCTTAGTACAAGACGAACTACCTCCTTCGGAAATTTAGGTATTTTCAGAATTTCAACAAACCCTAAGTCTCCTACAATCTTGTGCTCTGGTTTAACCAAACCTTGTTCATCAGTAATAGCAGATTCATTGTATATGTACTTTAAGTCATCAAACCCTAAATTTTCTATGTTGCAGTGAATATAAGTTCTTGGGTCTTCAGCAAAAGCGACTCCTTTCAGAATTTTTGAAAAAGCTCTGATAGAATCATCTTTCTTGGAAATTTTAGGGATGATTTTAAATAGAGGTCTAGGTCGCTTAATGTTCTCTACCACAATAGGGTTTAAAATAAACTCAAGTATAGAAGATGAAGATGCCATTTCGAAGAATTTACCTCTTACTCAAAATCTTTGAATACCTGAAAAATACTTTGCTGCTTCACCTTAGGATGTCTTTTCTCAATCTTTGCACTCCTAGAATGCTTGGATTCTTGGTGGATTGAAATGAGGGCTTTCCAGTCCTTTATAACCAAAAAGTCTTCAAAAACTGCATTAAATGCTTGCCAATTAATTGAAATCTTAACACATCTGTCGGTAAAGAAGAAATGTGTCTTTTTACCATCAACTGAGGGTAGAATGCATGATTTTCAACTTGTTGCCATACCCTCTAAGGATTATTCCTTAGTTAGATGAAGAATCTCCTACCGGTGGAGGGTTACTCTATTCTACCGGTGTAGAGACATATTGATCAACTCTTTGATCTCTCTTCTTAATCCATTATTTTGAAAATTCTTGCTTTATTTCATTTACCTTTTCTTTTCCCTTCTCATTAGATCCTTTATTATTCATCGGTATAGTCTTGCTTCTACAAAATTTTGCAATATGCCCAATCTTGTTACATGCATAACAAGTTACATTATTCATCTGAATAGATTTTTCATATCCTTGACTGGTTTGTGTTCTCCATGTTGGTATTTTGGATATGTTGATATGGTTTTCTCATTGATGTCAACACTTGTCAACACTTGAGAAACACTTGGAGATCTTTGGTTATGTTCACCGACATGATTAGTGACATGCACAATCACCGGTATTTGGTTCACTGGTAGGTTATATAGTTCACCAGCACTAAGGATGATCTGTTATCATCTGGAGATTACTTGGTTATGTCAAAGACATTGTTTGATCACTTTGTTTTGATGATTTGTTCATTGGTCTAATCGGGTTTGCATATTTGTTGTTACCGACAAATAGGTCTAGGATATGTACCGACAAGCATTATATATTCTAGTTCAGAATGACACATCATGAAGATGATTTGTTATCATTGTAAATGCATTGAGCTGACATCATGTATCACATATTGATTTTGTAATTGTTTTTATTGTAATATCTTAGTGAGCCAACCTACACATTTGGTCTTAGGTTTTGGTATATATGTAAGATCTCATTTATAAGATTGTGTGGTAGAAGTGGAAAAGGATTGTAATAAGGTATATGCGAATATAAGCAGAGCTATACACGCATAAATCATTTGAAGATTTAAGGAAGGTTTGAAGAGGGCAATCAGAGCTTAACCAGTACTGAATCCAACATATGAAGATGCTATTTTGAGCAGTACATTATCATTGGATTTAACCATCCAATTGTAGTCACACTAACTCCATTTTGTGATTGAGCAATGAGATCTTGGTAGTTGGCCTTTCTACATGTCAAGACTCCATATTGTACACACATACTATCTGTAGTAGTATCATCTAATTGTTGGTAAGGTCTCCCACTATGGTTTTTCCCTTTAGAGGGTTTCCACGTACAAATATCTGTGTTATGTGTTGTGGATGTCATTGTCTTTCTGTTTCATGCATTAAAAATTACCGGTACTACAATTAACTGATAAATTGTCTACCAACATAAAGTTTGGTTTACCTGTATTAAGCATTAAGTTTGGTTAAGCTAGTTTTGGTTTGTATTTATTGGACAACTGATTCACCCCCCTCTCAGTTGCCTCTAGGACCTAACAACTAGTATCAGAGCTTAGTTCTCTATTTGCAGAAGCTTAACAGCTTCAGGAGATCCAATGTCTTCTAACTATTTCAGGAAGGATAGTCCAAAACTTGATGGAACCAACTATGGCATATGGAAGATCGGGATGGAGACACATCTGAATTGCATTGGAAAGGACATCTGGGATGTTACAAAGAATGGCTATACTTCTCCTACTGAAAGCCAACCTAATCCACCTAACTTGCCTAAAGATGAGGAAAATGATTGCAAAGCAAGAGAAGCACTTTTGAGCGCATTGTCAGATCAACAAATCATGGGATTATCTAATAGATATACTGCTAAATATATTTGGGACCATTTGGAAACATTTAATGAAGGTGATACCACAGTCAAAATTGGAAAACTCGAATGCTTCCAGGTCAGGTATGAAATTATGAAAATTGAAGAAGATGAAAGGATTTCTGCTTTTATGGAAAGAGTAAATGAAATTGTTTTGGGCATACAATGTTGTGGAGAAACCTTAAGTGAAGATGAAATTGTTTCTAAAGTTTTAAGATCTTTGCCACTGGCATATAAAATGAAAGTTACTAATATAAATGAATTGAGAACAATGCCTAATACATCAGTATCTAGAGACATTTTGGTTGGAAAACTTTCAGCTTTTGAACTTGAGGAATTTGGTCATGTTGCTACCATTAAGATAGATTGATGAAAATGGCTATGACATAAGAGATTGTGTCATATAAATTTAGATTGCATTGTGAAAATCAGTACAACTAAGGCAATAATTGATTTACCTAACATTGTTAAACCTCACCATCAGGTATGTAATGAATGTCAATTCTGAAAGCAAGTTAGAGAATCTTTTAAGAGTATAACAAAAAAATCCAATAATATTCTTAACTTAATTCATATTGATTTATGTGGTCCAGCAAGAACTAGAAGTTTACAAGGAGATAGGTATTTTATGCTAATCGTTGATGACTATTCTAGAATGTGTTGGGTTACTTTTAACAGGGAGAAATCAGAAGCTTTTGGGAAGTTCAAACTATTCAAGGTGATGGTAGAGAATGATACTGGTAAGAATATGAAATGCTTGAGATTAGATCAAGGAGGTAAATTCACATCTAAGGAATTTAATACATTCTATGAAGTGAATGGAATTAGAAGATAGTTATCAACACCTCAGACACCCCAGCAAAATGGAGTTGTGGAAAGGAGGAAAAAAACTATTTTGGATGCAACTAGAAACCAATATAGTTGTTTACACATTCAACAGAGTTCACATCAAAGGTGAAACCAGTAAGACCCCTCATGAACTATGGTTTGGTAATACTCCTACTCTTAAATATTTTAGAATATTTGGAAGTAAATGCTATATTAGAAGAAATGAGTATATTGGAAAATTTGATCCTAGAAGTGATGAAGGAATATTTCTTGGTTATTTGTCTAAGAGCAAGGCATATAGATGTTTAAACAAGAGATTGCAGAAAATCATTGAAAGTACAAATGTGAAGATTGATGAACAATTTAGACATAATTAAAGGTACATAGACTCTGAACTGGCAATTGAGATAATCACAAATGAACCTACTATGAGCACACTGGTACATAAAGTTGATCCATTCACATCAGCATCATCTGAGAATTCCACTGTGATTGAGGAACACCAGCAAGTAAAAACACCTTGGTATGTAAGATTGAATCACTCTGAAAAATCAAATAATTGGGAAAAAGTGTCAAGGAGTTATGACTAGAGGAAGACTAGAAAATGAAGAGGTATGTCTTATTTCTCAAATTGAACTAGCATTAGTTAATGAGGCATGTGAAGATAAACATTGGATTAAAGCTATGGAAGATGAATTGGAACAAATTAAAAAGAATAACACATGGACATTAGTTCCCCGACCTAAAGACAAAAATGTAATTGGAACCAAATGGGTATTCAGAAATAAACTTAATGAAGATGGTAAGTTAATCAGAAATAAAGAAAGATTAGTGTGTAAGGGATATTCACAGAAAGAAGGAATTGATTATAATGAAATCTTTGCACCGATAGCTAGAATTGAGGCAGTCAAATTATTCTTAGCTTTTGTAGCACACAAGAACTATAAAGTATATCAAATGGATGTTAAATGTGCATTTCTGAATGGTGATCTTGAAGAAGTTTACATTGAACAACCTGATGGATTTTAATTAACAAATGACAAAGTTATGGTTTGTAGGTTAAGGAAAACTTTATATGGACTAAAGCAAGCTCCTAGAGCTTGGTATGCTAGATTCGACAAATATATTTTGAAGATTGGTTTCACTAAAGGTAATGCTGACATTATTCTATATTACAAAGTGACTAATGATGACATCTTGGTTATAGAATTTTTTGTTGATGATATAATCTTTGTAGTAGAAGATGGATTGTGTAAAGACTTTTCTAATAAGATGCAAGAAGAATTTGAAATGTCTATGATTGGGGAGATAAAATTCTTCTTAGGATTGCAGATCTCATAGAGTGATAAAGGTATATTCATAAATCAATCAAAGTATTTGAAGGAATTACTAAATAAATTTGGCATGGAAAACTCTAAACCGGTAAGCACACCTATGACTACAACTGATAAACTATCATTATAGAATGAATCAACACCTCTTAATCTGACTAGGTACAAGTCTATTGTAGGAGGTTTACTGTATTTGACACAAACAAGACCTGATATTATGAATGCATTATATATTGTTTCATGATTTCAGAGTAATCCTAAAGAAAATCATGAATCAATGGTGAAAAGGATTTTTCGGTATCTACAAGGAACTACAAATCTTGGTTTATGGTATCCTCGATATAAAAATTTTGATTTATGTGCATACATCGATGTAAATTGGGCAAGAGATGGAGATTAATCTCTTCGTTGAGCAAGAAACAAAGTTGCACATCTTTATTGACAATAGAATCAGAATATGTTGTAGCAAAAACTAACTGTACACAAGTATTATGGATTAAGAAAATGTTGAAGGACATAAAGGTAAAATGCAAGGAACCTATAATCATTTACTGTGATAATATGGCAGCAATTGATATATCAAAGAATATAGTATTTCACTCAAAACTAAACATTTTTTTATCAAATTTAATTTTCTAAAAGAGAATGTTGAAGCAAAAGAAGTGAAATTGGTTTATGTGAATGCTAAAGAGCAGATTGCAGATATATTTACCAAACCTTTGCCTAAGGAAACTTTTGAATATCTTAGGGCGGAACTTGGAGTTAAACCCTCACTGGTAGAAATTTAGATAGTTGGAGCATGGCATCAGACCGATAGAATTAACAGAGAAATCTTTTTTCTAGCTTTGATGAAGGAGAGAACTTCTCAGGGGGAGAAGATTGAATAAATGTGGTTATAACAATTGGTATCTGTAACAAGATTGTATTTGGCTTTGTATTGCTTTGGCATTTGATGTTAAAGGGGGAGAGATATCTATGAAAAAACACATTATCCTTTGGGGTGAGATTATTCATTAGGGAGAGATTGTTACTCTTTGTATTTGTATTCTCTCTATATCTGTATTTTGATTATCTCTTTGGGAGATTGTTGGTTTTTGGTTTTTGACATTTCTGCTTTGGCACTTAGATGGTTTTTCCATCTTGTGTTGCCATAAATGCCAAAGGGGGATATTGTTGGTATTTTGGATATGTTGATATGGTTTTCTCATTGATGTCAACACTTGTCAACACATGAGAAACACTTGGAGATCTTTGGTTATGATCACCGACATGATCAGTGACTTATGCATAGTCATCGGTATCTAGTTCACCAGTAGGTTATATTGTTCACCAGCACTGAGGATGATGTGCTATCATCTGGAGATTACTTGGTTATGTCGAAGACATTGTAATTGATTTTAATGTAATATCTTAGTGAGCCGACCTACACATTTGGTCTTAGGTTTTGGTATATATGTAAGATCTCATTAATGAGATTATGTGGTAGAAGTGGAAAAGGATTGTAATAAGGTATATGTGAATATAAGAAGAGCTATACATGCAAACATCATTTGAAGATTCAAGGAAGGTTTGAAGAAGGAAATCAGAGCTTAACTAGTACTGAATTTAGCATATGAAGATGCCATTTTGAGCAGTACATTATCATTGGATTTAACCATCCAATTGTAGTCAGTGTGATTCCCATTTTGTGATTAAGTAGTGATCTCTAGGAAGTTGGCCTTTTTGCATGTGCAGAATGATAACTCAAAGATGAACAAATAGTACCAAACTAGTACTGACAGGGGGGGTGAATCAGTACAGGCAAAAATACAGTCCAAAATCGGTTTGATAGCAAGTTCTCCAAATGACTGGAAAACAGTGATACTAGTTGAAATAGAGTGCAACTGGTAAGAGCTAGGACAACTAAAACAATCATAAACCGGCTACTCACTAAGCTTTCCTCTTAGCTCAATACTATAGCACCATTACACCCTCATGCATGAATAGGTATACTATCATCAGATCTTCACAATAGTTAGTTCAATATGTTTATAGACAGGCATAAAACAGATAACCATCATATGCTCAACAAGTAATAACAAAGCATCACAAGATAAAAGCATCTCACATGACACACATATTTTTCACGTGGAAACCCAACTAGGAAAAAATACGATGGGGATGAATACCCACAAACTACTTTTTAAACTCTTTAGAAGTCCGCTCTGTTAGGAGCCTTGTCTAGTTAAAGACATTACAATAGGTTCTGTTAGGAGCCAATCCTGTTAGGGATCACCCGGTTAAGGGATGGCTATAATACCCAGTTAAGGGTCAATCCTGGTTAGGGTTACCTTGTTAGAGGATTTAAAGAACTCAATAGCTAAAGGATCTCCAGAGCTCTATAGCTTCTCACAACTCAATAACTTTGAGTTACCCTGTTAAGGGATTTGTATCAAGCCGGTTAAGGCTACCTTGTTAAGGGATTTCACAACTATTGAAGTAGTTAAAGATCAATAGGAATTACAATGATTTGGTGACAACACTCAATGCTAATGTAGATCTATTTTGGCTCCTCTTCACCTTCTGCATATTCACTTTGCAGGTATCTCTTCTCTCCTTTGGTCTGGAAAGAATCACGTATCACTTCCCTTAGATACACACATACAACTTTTGCCAACAAACTTAGAAAGAAACACAACATCAACCTTATAAGACACAAATAGGTCAGTAGCAAAAACCCTAAACCCTAAACCTGTTAGGTTAAGCAATTCAAGCGGTTCAATCCTAACTGTTGAATCATACTACATTAAGTGCAACAATCTTGAATTGATCTCAAGACATTATCCATCATCCATTATCCACCAATTTCATGGCGGCTTATAACCCATCATGCGTTATCACTATTTGACAAACTTCACACATTCTCAAGGTAGATAGGGATAGTTTTCTTCATGCAAGATCCTTCACGTGCATAGGGCTTATGTGGCACCATGATTTGTTCTCCGTTATACTACTAGCTCATCACACAAAGATCACCAATAGAGTCACAGGCTTGAGGTACGCCAACCGAAAATCTTGAAGTGGAAACTACCTACCAACCAGTAGTCATACAATGCTTCCATGTGCCGATTCTCATAACTACATGTCGGTTCACCTTGAGCAAATATACCACTTCACTTTGGCATATATATAATGGTTCACACATATGCCAGTTCTCTCTTCTCACATATCACATATGCAGGTTCACTTCATATCACATATTGACATCAATGACAACATACAATATCATTATGTCCTTATACCGGTTCTAGTTTTCTCTTCTCACATATCACATATGCCAGTTCACTTCATATCATATATTGACATCAATGACAACATACAATATCATTATGTCCTTATACCGGTTCACATAATGCCAACAATCTCCCCCTTTGGCATTGATGGCAATATACAAAAATATCTCTCCTCTTCACATTTTATCCCCCATTTTTTGTAGATATCTTTTCCGCTTCATTCCTTCTCCCCCTTTGACAACAATGCCAAAGTGGAGGCACAAGAATCCCTGTTCCATTATGTTGCTCCCCCTGAGGAGTAGCATCCTTCAACACATCAATCAACAAAAAATTGACTATGCAATACCTGACTGATGTGGAACAAATACTTTTAGTTCACCTCCTGAAGGGGCAGTACCCCTAATTCACCTCTTAAATGCACAAATGTAGTCTTTGGGAGAGGCTTGGTGAATATGTCTACTAACTGCTCCTTGCTGGAAACATGTTCCAGTGCAATCTCTTTATTCTAAACCTTTTCCCTCAAGAAATGATAGTTAAGCTCAAAATGCTTGGTTCTAGAATGTAAAACCGGATTCTTTGAAATATTGATAGCACTTGTGTTATCATAGAATATACTTAGCAGTTTAGATACAGGGATTTTGAAGCCTTCCAGTACATGCTTCATCCAAATTGTCTGAGTGCAGTTCATGAAAACTACAACATACTCCACTTCTATTGTAGACTAAGAAATACAACTCTCCTTTTTACTCATCCATGAGACCAGTCTACCACCGAGAAAGAATGCACCATCGATTGTGCTTTTCTGGTCATCCACATTACCTGCCCAATCGGCATCTGTGAACACTTTCAGATTGAAATCATTGTTGTATGGGTACCACAATCTATAGTCAACTGTTCCCTTTAGATACCTAAGAATTCGCTTGACTACAATCAAGTGAGATTCTCTTGGACTTTTTTGGAACCTTGCAGTAATGCCAACTGCATGTGTAATATCCAGTCTACTATGCACTACATAATGCAACTTACCAATCATTGATCGGTATTCCTTCTCATCAACCAATGTGAAATCATCCTCTTTTGACAATTTGCAACCGGTCACCATTGGTGTACCAACCGGTTTGCTATCTTCCATGCCAAAGGTCTTCAACACCTCTTTGACATATTTGGACTAAGTGATAAAGATTCCATCTTTCATCTACTAGATCTATAGTCCAATGAAGAACTTAATCTCCCCTATGAGTGACATCTCAAACTCTTTCTTCATCTCATTAGAAAACTCATGACTCATTTTGTCATCTCCACTAAAGATAATGTCATCAACAAAAACCTCACAGATCAGGATCTGATCTCCTTCAAATTTCAAGTAGATATTACTATCGTCGCTTGTTCTCTCAAATCAAATAATCACAAGATGGGAATATAGATGTTCATACCATACTCTAGGTGCCTACTTTAGGCCATATAAGGCTTTATGTAGCTTGCACACCATATCACTATCTTCAAATAGGGAAAACCCTTCTAATTTCTCTATATACACCTCCTCTTCAAGTACACCATTTAGGAATACAAATTTTACATCCATTTGATATACCTTGAATCCTTTAAAAGATGCATATGCAAGAAGCATATGAACTCCTTCCAATCTGGCTACAGGAGCAAAGATTTCTCCATAGTCTTCTCCTTCTTCTTGAGCATATCCTTTGCACACCAATCTGGCTTTATTCCTAATCACTGTGCCATCCTCATTCAACTTGTTTCTAAACACCCATTTGGTGCCAATGACATTTTTATACTCCAGTCTGGGTACCAAGGACCATGTACCATTTTTCTCTATCTGGTCAAGTTCCTCTTCCATTGCCTTGATCCAGTCTTCATCTTTATGAGCCTCTTTGAATGATTTAGGCTCAAATTCAGAGATCATACATGAGTTTTCTTTGATCTTTCTTCTTGTAAGGATTCCTGCATCCTTATCTCCTATGATCTTCTTAGGACCATGATTTAGCTTGACATACCAAGGAATGGTCTTGATAGGTTCTTCTTGCTTTTTCTCTTCATCCTCATCTTCATCTGTATCAGCATTCACCAATTCAGGAACATTGTTACTAGTACTTGGTTGACTGACAACCGGTTCCCAAAAGGTTGCAACCGGTTCATTTATAGCTTGCTCACTACCGATTTCCTCAGTTTTCTCAAAGGATTCATCAACTCTTACATTGATACTTTCCATAATTCTCTGAGTCCTATTGTTGTAACACTTGAGAGCTTTACTCTTGGTGGAATACCCTAAGAATATTCCCTCATCACATTTAGCTTCAAATTTTCCCTAATGTTCACTCCTCTTGATGTAACATTTGTTGCCAAATACCCTAAAGTAGCTAACCATAGGTGTTTTACCGGTCCAATACTCATAAGGAGTTTTGTCCTTACCTTTCTTGATGAGTACCCAGTTCATTGTGTAGACTGTAGTGCTCACCGCTTCTCTCCAAAAGGTGTGGGCTACCTTTCCTTGAATCAACATGGTTCTAGTTGCTTCAACCACAGTCTGATTACTCCTTTCTACTAGGCCATTTTTTTGTGGAGTCTGGGGGGCAGATAGTTACCTCTTGATGCCAAATTCTTCACAATACTTGTTGAATTCACCAAAAGTGAATTCCCCTCCTTGATCAGTTCTGAGACACTTGATCCTTTTACTACTTTCCTTCTCCACTAATGCTCTAAAAGTTTTGAATTTTACAAAGGCTTCAGACTTGTCTTTCAAGAATGTGACCCACATCATTCTTGAGTAGTCATCAGTGAGAATCATGAAGTACCTATCACCCTGCACACTTCTAGTTTTCATAGGACCACACAAATCAGTATGCACAAGATCAAGCAAGTTATTAGCAATGAAAGATTTACCTTTAAAGGTTGAGGAAGATATTTTCCCCAATTGACACTCTCTGCACAAGGTATTATCTGGCTTGCTTAGCACCGACAACCCTCTATCTGCCTTGATCTTACTAGCCTTCACAATGTTATCAAAATTTACATAGCAGAGTCTCCTATTCCATATCCAGCTATCATCAAACTTAGCCATAAGACATGTACTTATATTTGCATTCAGATGGAATAGGTTACCTTTGGTCTGCATGTCAGTGGCTACCAATTCACCCTCTTTTCCTTTGATTCTGCAAACTCCATTCTTGAATTCCAGAGTGAGGCCACTGTCATTCAGTTGGGAAACACTCAGAAGGTTGTGTCTGAGACCATCAACCCAGTACACATTATCAGCACTGCTCTTTCCATTCAGAGAGATGGATCCTCTGCCTTTGACCATGCATGATGCATCATTTCCAAAGTGCACCACACCACCATCATACTTGTCCAATGATAGAAACTTGCTCTGGTCACCTGTCATATGGTGAGAACAACCACTATCAATGATCCACTCATTGGAATTATCAAACTGGGAGACAAGAGCCTTCTTGTCTACCACATCTTCCTTTACAACAACAAACACAATGTCTTCATTCTCTTCATCTTTTGATTCCTCATCTGTGACACCTTCATCAACTACCACAAAATAGTTTCTCTGGTTTCCTCCTTCGAATTTCCTGAACCTTTCTGGTTTGTCCTTGTTATCGCCATTAGGACAGTTTATAGAAATATGTCCTATCTAGTTACAAGAAAAGCATTTCAAAGGTAGCTTACCTTTGTATTTACTGGTTCCTTTAGGAAGATTCGTAGCAAGGAGAGCTTCAAATGCCATCAGAATATCCTCATCATTCATTTATCTACTCTGTCTAGGTTCACCACTAGTGCTATCTTCTTTTCCTTTTTTGGATGGTATAGCAGAGGCTTTAAATGTTGATTTAGTCTTTTGAACACTGTCATCAAAACTATTTAGCTCATAAGCTATCAACTTGGATATGATGGAGTCCAAGGATACCTTAGTCTTGTCTATTGATCTTAGCTCCTGAATAGCAACAACCCTTATTGCATAGACTGGCAATAGGGATCTCAGGACTTTGCTTACCACAGTGGAATCTTCTATTTTACCACTTGCACTCTTGATTTCTCCAACAATTGTTTTGATTCTTATTCCATACTATTGAATGGTCTCACCTTCAACCATCCACATATTTTCAAACTTCCCTCTCAGGCCTTCTTCCTTAGCCTATTTTACATGCTCATCACTGCCATAGATATTTTCAAGAGCATCCCATACCTCTTTGGGATTTACCTTGTTTTGAACATCAATAAACTCAATGTCAGATAGACTACTAATAAGGGCTTCCATGACTTGCCCATTTAATTGTATCTTTCTCTTTTGGTCATCGGTGAGAGTACCAGTATGGACTACATAGACATTCTCAACATAACTCCAGTGTTGAGCACCCATGCTTCTGATGAATATCTTCATCCTATCTTTCCATATACCAAAATTTTCCTTGTTAAACTTTGGACCTTTCCTCTTCATCATTTGACTAGGATGTTTACCTCAAGCAGTTAAGCTTACAACATAGAGGACCTAGAGTGCTCTGATACCAATTGATAGCTCAAATATGAACGAATAGTACCAAACCGGTACTGAGAGGGGGGTGAATCAGTACAGGCAAAAATACAGTCCAAAACTAGTTTGATAGCAAGTACTCCAAATGACTGGCAAACAGTGATACTAGTCGAAATAGAGTGCAACAGGTAAGACCTAGGACAACTAAAACAATCATAAACCGGTTACTCACTAAGCTTTCCTCTTAGCTCAATACTATAGCACCATTACACCCTCATGCATGAATAGGTAAACTATCATCAAATCTTCACAATAGTTAGTTCAATATGTTTTATAGACAGGCATAAAACGTAGAACCATCATATGCTCAACAGGTAATAACAAAGCATCACAAGATAAAAGCATCTCACATGACACAAATATTTTTCACATGGAAACCCAACTAGGAAAAACCACAGTGGGGATGAATACCCATAGGCTGCTTTTTGAACTCTTTAGAAGTCTTCTCTGTTAGGAGCCTTGTCCGGTTAAAGACATTACAATAGGTTCTATTAGGAACCAATCCTGTTAGGGATCACCCGGTTAAGGGATGGCTATAATACCCGGTTAAGGGTCAACCCCGGTTAGGGTTACCTTGTTAGAGGATTTAAAGAACTCAATAGCTAAAGGATCTCTAGAGCTCTATAGCTTCTTAGAAGTCAATAACTTCGAGTTACCATGTTAAGGGATTTGTATCAAGCCGGTTAAGGCTACCTTGTTAAGGGATTTCACAACTGTTGAAGTAGTTAAAGATCAACAAGAATTACAATGATCTAGTGATAGCACTCAATGCTAATGCAAATCCATTTTGGCTCCTCTTCACCTTATGCACATTCACTTTGCAAGTATCTCTTCTCTCCTTTGGTCTGTCAAGAATCACGTATCACTTCCCTTGGATACACACATAAAACTTTTGCCAACAAACTTAGAAAGAAACACAACATCGACCTTATAGGACATAGATATGTCGGTAGCAAAAA
Source organism: Cryptomeria japonica (assembly GCF_030272615.1). Classification (NCBI taxonomy): domain Eukaryota; kingdom Viridiplantae; phylum Streptophyta; class Pinopsida; order Cupressales; family Cupressaceae; genus Cryptomeria; species Cryptomeria japonica. Next base: position 205,075,461 of record NC_081411.1, on the reverse strand, counting down.
CCCTAAACCCTAAACCTGTTAGGTTAAGCAATTCAAGCAATTCAATCGTGACCATTGAATCATATTGCATTAAGTGTAACAATCTTGAATCAATCTCAGGACATTCTCCATCGTCCATTATCCACCGATTTCATGGCGGCTTATAACCCATCACGCGTTACCACCGTTTGACAAACTTCACACATTCCCAAGGTAGATAGGGATAGTCTTCTTCATGCAAGATCCTTCATGCGCACAGGGCTTACATGGCAACATGATCTGTTCTCCATTATACTACTAACTCATCACATAAAGATCACTGATTGAGTCACATAGGCTTGAGGTACGCCAACCAAAAATATTGAAGTGGAAACTACCTACCAACCAGTAGTCATACAATGCTTCCATGTGTCAGTTCCCATAACTACATTCCGGTTCACCTTGAGCAAATATACCGCTTCACTTTAGTATATATATACTGGTTCACACATATGTTGGTTCTCTCTTCTCACATATCACATATGCCGGTTCAGTTCATATCACATATTGACATCAATGACAACATACAATATCATTATGTCCTTATACCAGATCCGGTTCTCTCTTCTCACATATCACATATGTCGGTTCACTTCATATCACATTGACATCAATGACAACATACAATATCATTATGTCCTTATACCAATTCACATAATGCCAACACAGACTCCATATTGTACACACATACTATCTGTAGTAGTATCATCTGATTGTGGGTAAGGTTTCCCATCATGGTTTTTTCCCTTATAGGGTTTCCACATACAAATATCTATGTTATGTGTTGTGGATGTCATTGTCTTTCTGTTTCATGCATTAAACTTTATCGGTACTATACAATTAATTGATAAATTGTCTACCAGCATAAAGTTTGGTTTACCTGCATTAAGCATTAAGTTTGGTGAAGTTAGTTTTGGTTTGTATTTATTGGGCAACTGATTCACCCCCCCTCTCAGTTGCCTCTAGGACCTAACACTGCATTGATTAGATAAATGTCCAAATCTACCACAAACATAGCATTTCACATTCATTCTACAATTTTTTGAATTGTGACCAACTTTATTGCATTTGGAACATTGACTGGTGGGTAAGTTTGTATTCTGATTATTTCTAAATCTACACTAATTTTCTCTATGTCCAAATTTGTTGCAATTGAAACATTTCCCATTAAATTTATAAGCATTAGGTTGTCTTACAGGTTTTCTATGATCTTGATTATTTGTAGTTTCAGAACTTTCTCCATGTTCAAATCCAAGTCCAATTGTATCTCCATCAGGTTTTTGTCTTTTCAGCATGTCATCAAGTCTTTCTGAACTTTTCTTGAATTTGTCTTTGTGTTCATTTGCAGTGATCAACTCATTTTCTAGAATGCTATTTTTTCTCCTAAGCTCCTCTTTATCATGTTGCATGTGAATCAGATCTGTCTTTAGCATATCATTCTCATGAAAAAGTCTCAAATTTTCATTTGCTCCATCATTAAGTCTCCTAGTCAAGTCTTTTTCATTCTTCTTTCTGTCTTCAATATCCTTACATAGCATCATGAGTAAATCTTGCATTTCATTCTTCATGTTAGTGTTCTCTTGCCTCAACTTCTTTGTAATATCACTAAGAGTTTCATTTTCATCATCATGTTTCTCCATTTGCTCATGAAGTTCCTTTCTCTTGTTTTGTTCTATAAACAGGTTCTCCTGAAGTCCTTTAATGAATTCCTTAGCAGTCCTCAAATCATCTTCAAGTTTGATATTCTTCAATTTTTCAGCATCAAAATCTTTAAGAGCTCCTTCCAACTATTTTCTCAAATTCTGTTTTAGTACCAATTTCAGGATCTTCCTCAAGCCGTTAGGCATTTACAAATAGAGGACCAAACTCTGATACCAATCGTTAGATGCAATGACAGTCCCAAAGACACCAAGAGGGGGGGGAGGGTGAATCAGTGTCTAACCGGTTAGTGTAATATTTGAAATAATTTATAGCTTTGCAACTTAAATTAATGTACTAGTAAACAAGCAATAGTGCAACAAATAGAAATAACAAAGACAACATAAATGCATACCATAACACAAGATGTTTTGGTGAGGAAACCCAGTGTGGGAAAAACCTCGGTGGGATTTGTGACCCATATTTACTTACTAGCCAATATGAATAAATATTACTTGCAACATGGGCCTGCACATGCAGGAAGGCCAACAGCCTAGAGCTCATTGCTCAAAAGAAGAGTCTCACTGACTACAAAATGGATAATTAAATCCAATACAATGTACTACTCGAAATAGCATCTATAATGCTTGATTCAATACCGGTTTGAGCTGTGATAGAAACCTTAACCAAAAATCTTGCTAGTGAATGATATTCACTTACATAGCCTATCTGCCTTATTACAAAATTCTTTCGCTATCTTCTACATAATATTTCTCTATTCCATGCTATAACAAAAATGACTTATTAGATCTCATCCATATATGAGTCTTTACAATACATCATGTCGGCTTACAAATAATTAATTATATTTACAATACAATTCACATAAAAAAAACTTGTCTCATGTCGGCCTGAGTGTCAGTATGCTTTGTTGCTGGTGTAATTTGGATGTCGGTGAATGTGTCTATTGGTGCCTATAGATGATGTTTGTTTTGCCAGTGAATATGTAGAAACCTATTACCAGTTGGTTGCCACCAATGACAACATCAACCTTTCTCATTGAGTGTAGAATGCCAACATCATATAGGTGAAAGCAACAATCTAAGCACTAATGACTCCAAAACATGAACTTCATCATAATAGCACAATTGACATTAATGACAACACAATACTAAGGGTTGAAATAAATGAAAACACCTAGACATCAATAACAATAATATGTAATAAGTTGTACCCATTAGAACCAATTTGTCTTTCTCCCTAATAATATTTATAGAGAATTCATCTAGATAATGTTGGCATTGCATGAATATTGGAAGTGCTTTCATTGATGTCAATTGCAACCAGTAATGAGACAAGTATAACAACCGGTAATGAAGTAATGTTGCAATTGGTATTGAAGCAATGAAGATCAACCGGTAACCCTAACCCATTGAGAAGAATAACTCTAACCGATAAAGCTTGGAGATTAATTGAGATCATTAATGATCAGATGATGATCAGTGATGAAGATGCCACATATGCATGTTGCACGTGATAAGTTTCTAGATGGTTTTGGTGTGTAAAGATAATTGTTTATCTTGGGAATGATCAAATGCATAGTATGATGTGACAAATGCATGATGTGTTACAAGATTCAAAGTACGATGATCCAGGAGAGGTGGTAGATGCCTAGAAGAAAGTGAAGTTGATTGTAATGTAATCTAATGATAAAGATTGAACCAATGTATTTGTAATCTCTATGACAATTGTAATGTTTGTGTTGTGTTACCGACCTAATGTATTCATTTATAAGGTCGATGATTTGATTCAAAGAGTTGTTGACAATTTGATAGAGTATTAAAGTGATTGTTTCCAAAATAGCAGGTGTGTCTGCAAAGTGATGTGAAGGCAGATAGGAGCGGTAAAGGATCTGATTCAACAAGAAAGTGTTATTTCCAAATCGGTCAAAGAACTTGTTGTTGTCTAACAATTACAATAGTTTTGAAATCCCCTCAAAGGGTAAGCTCTAACATACTTGTTGTTGAAATCCTCTAACCAAGTGATCCATTAGCTTGGATTTGAAATCCTCCACTGAGGTTACCTTTAACATTGTATTTGTAAACAATCCCTTAACTGGGTGGTTTGGAGCAGGGGCACCTCATCAACATTACAATCATGGCTCTTTGGATGAAGAATAAGATCATTGTAATGTCTTATTGTGTCTTGTGTTTATGAAAGTTTATTTCATGTATTCAATAAACCCCACCATGTAACCCCATGTCACCAATTAGGCAATTTACTAGGCCAATTGGGACAATGTGGTCAATAGGGGTAGTATACGGTTTAGTTTTGTGTTTGATAGATTTTTGACATGTTGTAGGAGTGTTTGGTTGATCCAAGTGTGTGAATACCAACCTTAGCAAGTGTGACTACATTTTGTGCAAAATTGCAACTTTTGGAAAATGCAACTTTTGAGTGTAAAAGTGCAACTTTTTTGAAATGTGGTTGGGCAAGCCTTTCGACGGCTCCAACCTCCTCCAATTTTGGTTATAAACCATTGGAGAGTTGTATAAACCTTGTGGACATGATTCCCAAGGTTGTTGATGTTGTGTTGTGAATTTGTGAAGCAATAGAACACAAAAATACTGAAGTTTTCCTAGAATTTTTGTCTTTGCATTGATTGCACGTTCCTGTACGGATTAGATTGAAGACCACCATTCATGGATTAGATAGAGGGGTGAATTAGATTTTTTTTGGTGGTGGTCTGAGGCTCTAATTATTTCTGAGTGGAGAGAACCCTCCATTTTTCTGACTATAACCCTGAAAGTGAGGGTTTGGAGAGGGTTTTGGATAAAAATGGCCTTACCTTGCATTCTAGTCCACTAGAAGACTCTTCCTTTGGTAGGATGCAGGATAGGCCTTTGTACTTTAGGGTTTTCATGGGTTTTTGTAGGGTAGACTTGTCAGTGTGGAGAAAGAAGCAAAATTAGTTAGGCATCTCTATCTGATTACCTAGGACAAGATTTAGGGTAGTCATCATAAAACATCATAATGATGGATTCAAAGCATGCAACCCTGGAATTGGAGGTTACTCACCATCCTCCACATACCCATAGAGTTGGTTTTCTAGTTTGAGTTCATTTATTGGTAGTTGCTTTGTAAAATAAACCTAATTGCCCCTATTAGTTCTCTTGTTCTCTAAAGTGTTCATGTTGGTATTTTGGATATGTTGATATGGTTTTGTCATTGATGTAAAAACCTATTAACACTTATCAACTCTGGCATTTGGAGAATTAGCAATGTTCACTGGCAAGCAAGTGACTTATGAACGGTCACCGGTATCTGGTACACCGATAGGATATATTGTTCATCAGCATTTGGAATGACATGGAAAACACTTGGTTATGTCGAAGACATCGTTTGGACACTTTGTCTTGAAGATTTATTCATTGGTATATCCAAGTTTGCATATTTGTTGTTACCGGCAAATAGGTCCAGGATAAGCACCGACAGGCTTATCTATTCCAAATTTTGATGATAAGCTATGGAGATGATTTTGTTGTTATTGTAAGTGCATTGAGCCGACATCATGCATCGCATATTGTTTTATTTGTAATTGATTTTATTGTAATATCTTTTAGAGTCGGCCTACTAAAATTGGTCTTAGGTTATGGTATATATGTAAGATCTTATTAGTAGGATTGATATGCGAATGTGAGAAGGATTGTAACAAGGTATATGTGAGAATAAGTAGAGCTATACACACAGACATCATTTGAAGGTTGTTGGAATGTTTTTTTGAAGGCAATCAGAACTACACCAGTAATGAATCCAGCATATGAAGATGATATTTTGAGTAGTACATCATTATTGAATTTAACCATCCAATTGTAGTCAGTGTGACTCCTATTTGTGCTTGAGCAGTGAGCTCTAGGCGCTTGGCCTTTCTGCATGTGAAGACCCCATTTGTATACACATACTATCTGCAGTAGTATCATCTAATTGTGGGTAAGGTTTCCCACTATGGTTTTTCCCCTTAGAGGGTTTCCACGCACAAATATTGGTTTTATGTGTTGTGGATGTTACTGTCTTTCTGTTTCATGCATTAATCTTTACCTGTACTGCAGTTAATTGATAAACTGTCTACTACATAAAGTTTGGTTTACTGGTATTAAGCATTAAGGTTGGTTAAGTAGTATTTGGTTTGAATTTATTTGACAACTGATTCACCCCCCCTCTTAGTTGTCTCTGAGACCTAACAATTGGTGTCAAAGCTTAGTCCTCTTTTTGGAAAAGTTTGACAGCTTGAGGAGATCCAATGTCTTCTAACTATTTCATAAAGGACAGTCCTAAACTTGATGGAACCAACTATGGCATATGGAAGATCAGAATGGAGACACATCTGAATTGCATTGGAAAGGACATCTGGGATGTTACAAAGAATGGCTATACTACTCCTACTCAAAGTCAACCTAATCCACCTAACTTGCCTAAAGATGAGGAAAATGATTGCAAAGCAAGAGAAGCACTTTTGAGCATATTATCAGATCAGCAAATCATGGGATTATTTGGTAGATATACTGCTAAATCTATTTGGGACCATTTGGAAACATTGAATGAAGGAGATTCCATAGTCAAAATAGCAAAACTTGAAAGCTTCCGGGTCAGGTATGAAAATGTAAAAGTGGAAGAAGATGAAAGGATTTTTGCTTTTATGGAAAGAGTAAATGAAATTGTTTTGGGTATTAAATGTTGTGGAGGAACCTTAAGTGAAGATGAAATTGTTTTAAAAGTTTTAAGAGGATTGCCACTGACATACAAAATGAAAGTTACTGCTATAAATGAGTTAAGAACAATGCCTAATACATCAGTAACTAGGGACACATTGATTGGAAAACTTTCAGCTTTTGAGATTAAGGAATTTGGTCGTGTTGCTACTATAAAGATAGATTTGGCTTTTAAGGCATCAACATCATTTGCACCATCATTTGACAAATCTGATTGGAAAGATTTTATGCAAAAGAACTTGAAGAGAGCAGGAGAGAAAATGAAAAACTTGAAGCACTATTTGCAAGAAAAATGCCTAAAGGTCCAGTGTGAAGTAAGTATGAAGGTAAAGCACCCTTTAAATATTTTAATTGTAATAAGACTAGTCATATGGTTTCAAGATGCCCTGATAGACATGCAATATTGAGAGAAGAAAATAGAAGAACATACAAGTCTAACCTTGAATATCAGAGATATAACTTTAAGAAGAATAAAGAAAAATCTTGTTATCTTGCTGATGAAGGAGTCACTAATGATTCTGATGAGGATCCAGTAGACAATGGATGGGTTTTTGTTGCTATAACATAAGATCAACTGGCACCTATTGTTTAACCGGTAGAGCAGGCCCTGATAGCTAAAGTTGAAGTTAAGGATGAATGGATCATTGATTCAGGATGTTCACATCATATGACTGGTCATAAAGGTAAATTCTTGACTTTTCAGGAATATAATGGAGGTCTAGTAAGATCTGGATAAGATAAAGCTTGTTTGATCAAAGGAAAAGGTACTATATCTCTTGATGGTAAGAATAATACCGAAAATGTTTACTATGTTGAAGGTTTAAAGCATAATCTTTTGAGTGTTGGTCAATTAGTTGAAAAAGGATTTCAGTTACAATTCAAGAATGGGAAATGCGAAATTATGAATAGAATTGGTTTGGAAATTGCAACCGGTAATGAAACTAGAGGTAATATCTTTCATTTGAATAACAATGAAAAGACATGCTTGATTGCACATATTGATGAAAGTTGGTTATGGCATAAGAGACTCTATCATGTAAATTTTGATTGCATTGTGAAAATCAGTACAACTAAAGTAGTTAGAGATTTACCTAATATTGTTAAACCTCATAATCCGGTATGTAAGGAATGTCAATTTGGAAAACAAGTTACAGCATCTTTTAAAAGTATTCCAAAAAAATCCAATAATGCTCTTGACTTAGTTCATATTTATTTATGTGGTCTAGCTAGAACTAGAAGCTTACAAGGAGATAGATATTTCATGCTAATCATTGATGACTATTCTAGAATGTGTTGGGTTACTTTTCTCAGAGAAAAATCAAAAGAACTTGGGAAATTCAAACTATTCAAGGTGATGGTAGAAAATGAAACTGGTAAGAAAATCAAATGTCTAAGATCAGATCAAGGAGGTGAATTCACATCTAAAGAATTTAATACATTCTATGAAGTGAATGGAATCAAAAGACAATTATCAGCACCCCAGACACCACAGCAAAATGGACTTGTAGAAAAGAAAAATAGAACTATCTTGGATGAAGCTAGAAGTATGTTATTAGAAGCAAATCTACCGCATGTATATTGGAGGGAGGTAGTAAGCATAGCAGTATACATATTCAACAAAGTTGACATCAAAGGTGAAACTAGTAAGACCCCTCATGAACTATGGTTTGGTATTACTCCCACTCTTAAATATTTCATAATATTTGGAAGTAAATGCTATATTAGAAGAGATAAGTATATTGGCAAATTTGGTCCTAGAAGTGATGAAGGAATATTTCTTGGTTATTCATCTCAGAGAAAGGCATATAGATGTTTTAACAAGAGATTGCAAAAAATTGTTGACAGTACAAATGTGAAAATTGATGAATAGATTAGAGGAACTTCAAGGTATATAGACTCTGAACCGGCAACATAGATACTGACAAATGAACCTACATTGAACCCACCGGTACAGAATGAAGATCGAGTTACACCAATATCATCTCAAAATTCCACTATCACTGAGGAACAACAGAAAACAAAGACACCCCGGTATGTAAGATTGAACCACTCTGAAAATCAGATAATTGGGAACAAATATCAAGGAGTTATGACAAGAGGAAGATTGGAAAATGAAGAGGTATGTCTTATTTCTCAGATTGAACCATCATCAATTAATGAGGCATGTGAAGATAAACACTCGATTAAAGCTATGGAAGAAGAATTAGAACAAATTGACATTAGTTCACTGACCTAAAGACAAAAATGTAATTGGAACAAAATGGGTATTCAGAAACAAACTTAATGAATATGGTAAGGTAATCAGAAATAAAGCAAGACTAGTGTGTAAGAGATATTCTCAGAAAGAAGGAATTGATTATAATGAAACCTTTGCACCGGTAGCTAGAATTGAGGCAGTCGGATTATTCTTGGCTTTTGCAACACACAAGAACTACAAAGTATATCAAATGGATATTAAATGTGCATTTCTGAATGGAGATCTTGAAGAAGAAGTTTATATTGAGCAACCTGATGGATTTTCTCTGACAAATAACAAAGATATGATTTGTAGGTTAAGGAAAGATTTGTATGGGTTGAAGCAAGCTCCAAGAGCTTGGTATGATAGATTGGATAAATATCTTTTAAAGATTGGTTTTTTCTAAAGGTAATGCTCACAACAATTTATACTATAAAGTGACTAATGATGACATCGTGGTTATAGAAGTTTTTGTTGATGATATAATCTTTGGAGGAGAAGATGGATTATGTAAAGTCTTTTCTATTGAAATGCAACAAGAATTTGAAATGTCTATGATTGGAGAGATAAAATTCTTTTTAGGATTGCAAATTTCACAGACTGATAAAGGTATATTCTTGAGTCAATCTAAGTACTAAAATTGGTCATAGGTTATGGTTTATATGTAAGATCTTATTAGTAAGATCGATATGAGAATGTGAGAAGGATTGTAACAAGGTATATGTGAGAATAAGCAGAGCTATACACACAGACATCATTTGAAGGTTGAAGGAAGGTTTTTGTGAAGGCAATCAAAACTACACCAGTACTGAATCTAGCATATGAAGATGCTATTTTGAGCAGTACATCATTATTGGATTTAACCATCCACTTGTAGTTAGTGTGACTCGTATTTGTGTTTAAGTAGTGAGCTCTAGGTGCTTAGCCTTTCTACATGTGTAGACCCCATTTGTATACACATACTATCTACAGTAGTATCATCTAATTGTGGGTAAGGTTTCCCACCATGGTTTTTCCCCTTACAGGGTTTCCACGTACAAATATTGATGTTTTGTGTTCTAGATGATATTATCTTTCTATTTCATGCATTAATCTTTACTGGTACTACAATTAACTGATAAACTATCTACCGGCATAAAGTTTGGTTTACCGGTATTAAGCATTAAGGTTGGTTAAGTAGTTTTTGGTTTGAATTTATTTGACAACTGATTCACCCCCCCCTCTCAGTTGTCTCCAGGACCTAATAGTTCAGACCCTAGAAGTACAGATTGTTGGCTTGATGATGATTGTAATGTATTCATCACTTATTGTCATTGATGAAACACTCTCTCACACACATATGATTACATTGACTACTGGTGTAACTTCAATTGGTGTACACTATCAACTAGTATGTTTAAGGTTTACCTCTAACCGGTACTTTATGTCAACCAGTATTTACATAAGAGACAACCTGTGGCTACACTAAGTCGACATCAAAATGAAGATTAAGATGAAGATGGAGATCAAGTGGAACATTCCAGGACAATGGTTCACATGTTTTGTTCCAATTGGTATTGACTGTTCTAAGTGGTATCTGATTTTGTGATGAGTTACCAACACTAACTTCTTGGCGGTCATTTTTGTGATGAGTTTTGATCACTTGTCTAGATACACTGCACCTAGGAAATTGTATTTTGATTTCCTTAGGCCGACATAAGATTTGAATGTCTATATATAGAGAATGAGTATGGTTATGATGAAATGTGAATATAGATATGCATCAAGAGCGAAAGTTATTGTTGAAGAGCGATAAGTGTTAAGATGAAGAGCAACGTTGAATCTACTTAGGAGGATTTGATCAAGCAATTATTGTGCTACTCAGAATAGATCAAACCATTCTTATTGTTTTCTAACCATTACAACAAAATCAAATCCCCTAACTAGGTAAGCTTGTTGGATTTTGCCAAGATCAAGGGTTCAATGAAATGTACAAAATAGAGACACAATATAGGACAAGAATAAATTGTATTCTCATCAATAGAAATGATCAACAATAATGATTCAATAGTTGTTCAATAGTTGTTACATACAATGTAGATGAGCCTGCTTATATAGGCAAGGCCATATGGATGTATGAGCACACAAATATGACATGTGGATCAATGAGAAACAAGGGTAGGTAGGAAATAGGTGTGGGTAGGTAGGAGAAATAATATAATATTCCACATGAGGTGGATCACCCACCGAAGGTGGAATTATCACTCCACAATAAGTGGATATGATAGTGTAATAACAAGATCAACACCATAAAAGGTGGAATTTCTCCTACACACACTATCCCAATGTGGCACAAACACCCAAGTGTCTCATATCCAAACTACTATGAAATGCATTATCCTAAGTAAACTTAAGTAAGTGTAATAATATCCATGATGAATAATTATTTACACCAACACCCCCCCTTAAGTGCAACTTAGGGGAATGCACTTAAGTCTACAATGCAACTAAGCAATGCAAGATGGGTCCCGGCTACAAGGCCATGTTAGGTACCCATGTACAAATGCAAATGCATGCAAACCAATGCAATGAAATCTCTCACAAAGTGGGGAAAGAGAGAAAAACCCAATGGGAAAAAACCCTCCCCCAAAAGAGAGATGAAAGCTATACAAGAGAACTCTCATAGAAGAATGTGAGGAACAAAACCCCATGTGAGGAAAAAGTCCCCCCCATATGAGAGAAGAAGAGAAGTCAAACTGTGATCCTCCCTCAATGAAGAATCTGCACCAATGGAAGATAATGAATATCCTGCTGCACTGAATCACATGAAGGCAAAATTGTCGCACTATCCACATAATTAGATACAATAGGTGATGTGATATCAATATGAGGAGATGAAATACAAGACTCAAGAACGGGTTCACATGTGAGAATCCCCATGTTCAAGTGTCCAAAGTTCTCCTCAAAATCTCAACTATCACAATAAGTGTGATCATCATGTGTAGAATCATCAAATGTGAAATCATCATCATCAACAAAATCTGAAAAGGAGTATAACCGAGATGCATGATCAACCACCCCAGTCGCAATGATATCTCTAGTCTCCATGTCTCTAATAAAACCGAGTCAGGTGTGAACTCTACAACTCTCTTAGTTGCGCCATGTGTGATTTGATAGATAGAAAGGAGATTGTTTGTCAAGTGGGGTACACACAACACATCATTGAAGGAGTTATCCCCAATGTCAATAGATCCTTTCCCAATCACATCCATGTATGTATGATTGCCCATCAAAATATGTGGCATGGTGCAAGGCTCAAATGTAGAGAACATAGACTGCGAAGATGCCATATGATGAGAAGCCCCCTAATCTAGAAGCCATCTCTCTGAATCATGACTGATAGTAGCACATAGAGCTTTTCCTTTTCTTGTTCCAAAAGAGTGAGTCTTTCCACTTGTAGAAGCCATGAATGCTTGCCCTTTTCCTTTTGAATGTGAGGAAGTTGAAGTTGATGAATCATCCTTCTTGTAGACTTTAGGCAAATCAATGTTATGCTTTTTGATGATATGTGTAAGCTCATCAATCTTCTTAGAATAGCAACGATGCTCCTCATGACCAATCTTTTTACAATAAACACAAGTAGTTCTCTCTCTCTTTGGTCAATTATCTCTCTTGGAAGAGGATGAATCTCCTTGTTGTGGAGAAGATGGTGCTTTGTCCTTAGGCTTTGATTGCCATTTCTTCTTGTTTGAGTTGTCCTTTCCTTGATTTCCTTTGTTCCCTTGATTTGCCACTAATGCTTGAGACTTAGAAGCCTTAAGAATGCCCATGCTTATCAACTTAGTTTGTTCCATCATCAACATTTCAATGAAAGCATCAAATGTAGGCATTGTGTAGCTTGAACCCATTGTCATCCTATGGGTTTGGAAACTAGAAACAAATGCTGCATATTCTTGTGGAAGCTTGCCTATCAAGTTGAATATCAATTGAGTATCCTTCTTATCAATGCCACAATCTTTGAGTTGTGCCCTCAACTCATTTCCCTTAGTGACATAATCTTGTATAGTATCAAAGTTCTTGGGATCTAACATGGTGAGATCACTATCAATTTGATATCCCCTAATCTCATCAACTTGACCATACAAGTCTTGAAACTTTTGCCAAGCATCCTTGATTAGAGTACACTTCTCAATATGAAAAATGAGATCCTTTGATACATACTTTCTTAAGGTACCAATTGCCATGATATTTTTAGTGAGCCAATCTAAGTGACCAATTGGATCAGCCTTAGGATCAGCTGGAGCAACAATAGTTCCATCAATGTAATGAGTGAGTCCTTTTTCCATAAGTTTACTCCATGCATCAGTTTTCCAAGTAGCATAGTTATGTGGAGTTAAGAGAGGAAACTTAGAAGAACCCATAGCAGCAAAAGAAAGAACACAAGAGCATAAAAGCACAAGAGACACCCCCCCAAATTCACTCAATCAATGTACCCCCCCCAAAGTGATGATTTTGGCACTTTATACTTAGTGCGATTACAATGAGCCACTTGCAAAACAAGGCAAAGTGGAATTATGATGCAAATTTTACAACTTCTCAAATGAGATACAAGAGACTTCAATCAATAGCGCAATGAATCTAACTGAGATTCAAGCAAATATACAAGTACCAAGAGAGCCAAAAATGGCCAAGATATGAAAGTACAATTTCTACTTACAATGGCATCAATCTGATAGCATCATGTGAAATTAGATGAAAAAATACGCACTTTCAAAAAAAACAACACCTGAAAAGAAGGTTGGATGACCCCAAACGAAGCCTCTGAAGTTGCAAAAACTAGGATTACTCAGGGATAGTCACGAAAAAATGCATTTTCTAAAAACTCCGTGCATCAAAATCAAAAAATTTCTTCACCACTGCGGAGAGCACAAAATTCTAGCCCATTTCAAAAAAAATTTCACCCAAAAAGGAGCAAAAATGAGCAAGTTATGGCCATTTGAAGTTGAACTACAAAATCAAAAATGCCAATGAGAGGGGGTCCAAAAATTTTCAAACCCTGCTGATGTGGTGCTGACATCAGCAAGTCACACGATTAAATTTGACAGCCGTATGACCATCGTAAAAACTTCACCTTCTACTGATTGGGCGTTCGTACTGTACGAACAGATGACGTGGCCAAGTACAGACGATCTGCGTGGCGCGCTAACTATGCAAGCCGTACTGTCAATGTGGCGTATGGAAAAGTTGACTGGTCAGTACGGTTTGTACCGTGGGCTAGTGGCCGCCTGCCACATGGCGGGCGCGGTCCTCCGATCTTTGTCAGTGGTCGCCGGCGGAGGGATCGCCAGAGGTGGAGGGTCGGCGTCGGGAGGACGGGAGCGGGGAGGTGGCGTAGCCCGGGGAACGGCGTTGCCTGGAGGCAGTGGTCAGTGGCGCTACGCAGAGGACGAGGAACCTGTGGGAGGCGCTCGGGCTGCGGCGACGGTAGCAGGCGGGCGGAGTCGGGAGCGGAAGCCGAGGCGGAGGTCGTGGCACCGGCAGACAGGTACACTGCGGGCACGGTGCTGGTGTCGTCCGGAGCGGAGGGACGTGGCGGCGGCTAGCGTCGGGGTCCCTGCCGGTGGGAGATGGAGGCACTCGCGGAATGAGGCACATGCGACGGCGACAAGTACGGATCTGTCTACAGACCTGCACGCACAGACCTGCAAGGTACGCAGGTCACGGGGGGGGGGGGGGTCTGCGGACCCCCCAAAAACTTTGTTTTTTTTTTTTTTTTTTTCTCCCTTTTTTTTTTGATGATTTTTCAATCAAAATTTTTTTTTCGAATTTTTTGATTTTTTTTCAATTTTTGAAAAATATTTTCGAAAATAAATTTTTTTTTTTTTTCGAAAAATATTAAAAATTTTCAAAATCCGTACAATACAAGCAAAATTGGAGGAAAAAATTTTCTCACCAAAATAGGTCGAATTTATAACCAAAATTCATGGAAATGGTCTTCTAGACATAATGGCGAGGTCGGATCTGGTCTAGGATGCCTCCAAAAGATGCTGCTCCTCAGATCTGCCTCTTGACATCGCAATAATGCCTCTTCAAGACGAATCAATGAAGCCCCAATGGCTCTGATACCATGTTGGATTTTGCCAAGATCAAGGGGTCAATGAAATGTACAAAATAGAGACACAATATAGGACAAGAATAAACTGTATTCTCATCAATAGAAATGATCAACAATAATGATTCAATAGTTGTTCAATAGTTGTTACATACAATGTAGATGAGCCTGCTTATATAAGCAAGGCCATATGGATGTATGAGCACACAAATATGACATGTGGCTCAATGAGAAACAAGGGTAGGTAGGAAATAGGTGTGGGTAGGTAGGAGAAATAATATAATATTCCACATGAGGTGGATCACCCACCGAAGGTGGAATTATCACTCCACAATAAGTGGATATGATAGTGTAATAACAAGATCAACACCATAATAGGTGGAATTTCTCCTACACACACTATCCCAATGTGGCACAAACACCCAAGTGTCTCATATCCAAACTACTATGAAATGCATTATCCTAAGTAAACTTAAGTAAGTGTAATAATATCCATGATGAATAATTATTTACACCAACAAAGCTCAACAAGCTTCATTGTACAAATCCTCTAACAAGGTGATCCATTAGTTTGGATTTTCAAATCCTCCAATGAGGTTACTCCTAATAGGGTAGTACTCTTAATAGGGTATAAGCTTTTAATCAAGCTTTGGGATCTCTAACAAGATTCGCTCCTAGCAGAGTACTTTGTAGAGCTTGACCGACCAGTTATCTATTACTGCAGATAGTTAACTTGTGAGTTCCATCTCACCATGGTTTTTACCTATTTGGATTTTCCACATATAAACATGTGTTATGGTGGATGTGTTACTTTTTGTGGATGTTGTTATATGATTTTGGATAGCATGTATTTTGTTTAAATGTTTGGTTAAGTTCATCTATTGGTTAGTGTTTGAAGTAGTGTTTTATTTGGTGTCACTGATTCACGTCCCCCTCCCAGTGCTTTTCAAGTCCATCAATTGGTATCAGAGCCTAACTTATTTAAAGCCTAACCTCTTAGAAGGGAGTCTTGAAACTACCATGGGGGACAGGAGCTACTTCGAGATGTCTAGAGAGCTAGAAGCTAGCAGAAACGAAGTTGAATCCCTTAGGGGCAAACTAAAAGCTTCTCAAGTCAAAAGGAGAGAGCTATCTAAAAAACTATTAGAAATATCTGATAATAGTTCTTTAGATGAAGCCAATATTGAAGTTGTAATGCCCCACCAAGAAACCCCAAAGGGATAAGGCTAAAACTCAAGAATAGAGTGCAAATATATTTTTTTAAGAGTTTTAAACACATCATAATGATACAATGAGTTATCTTAAGCTCAGATCACACATCAGAATACTTAGCTAACACCTAAAGGGTTTCCCAACGTGATTACTTGATTCAACACTTAACTCAACCCACGCTAATCAACCCAATTAAGTTGATTTACTTAATTACCATTTATTACTTTAAACAAGGATATAATTCATTTAGTAAATTAAAATTATAGATAACAGGATGAGTTCATCCATTACGGTTGAAAATATAGATAACATAACGAAGTTCATCCATTAAGTTAAAATATAGATAACATAATGAAGTTCATCCATTAAAGTTAAAATATAGATAGCATAATCAAGTTGATCCATTAGAGTTAAAATTTAGATAACATGATGAGTTCATCCATTAAGGTTAGAAATATAGATAGCTTGATGAAGTTCATCCATTAAAGTTAAAATATAGCTTACATGATGAAGTTCATCCATTAAAGTTAAAAATAGATAACATAATGAAGTTCATCCATTAGAGTTAAAATTTAGATAACATGATGTGTTAATTCATTAAGGTTAATAATTTAGATACCATGGTGAGTTATTCCATTACAATTTAACCATACATGTCACCCAAACTTTTATTAAAACATAAGTCATGCATCTAATACATTACATACTTTAATTTATAATAAACTAACAAATGATTTCCAAGCATACTTTAATTGCATTATCAACAAATGAATACATTCCAATTATTCAAATTTATATTCTTCGTGATCCAATTTACGGCATTAATAAGATGACTACATACATGCATTTATGATTAACTTCATCCAATCCACATTACACATTTTAACATAATGCCATCCATACATGCTAAATTAAAGAGGAATCAAAAGGACATAAACACCACATAACACTGAAATGATATCGGAGTTCACCCCTAGTGGGCTACATCTTCGGGTTTGCTCAACTACAAGAGCCCTCTGATAAAATAATAGGGTGTAGAATACATAAGGTTCATATCATTTACATCCTTCCATCAAGACATACTTAAACCAATAATACATAGGACCACATCGGTCATTAAATATAGAAATGATCCCTGAATAGGAAAAAGGATCCAACTGAACATAATAAAAAACAAATATAAAAATTGACTCGTGGATCTGCGAAACTAAGTCTTTGTAACCCATCATAAGCAACCCATGGTCTAACATAGATATCAGGTTCTCACAAGGGCAAAAACATTAGGAGATGAAAACAACACCAACACATGAAAACAGTAAATACTCGAGATCAAGGACATAAACAGGTACCCAAATGAACATGCGATAATATTCAACATTCACCATCAAGGACTTGCCATTTCTTAAGCCAATGCCAATATAGAAAATTTAACATGCATAGGCATAAATTGAAAAAGACAATCTTCTTTCCTATTGTTTTCACACAACAATTGACCCAGTTTTCTAATTTGTCTAATTTGATTTCTATCTGTCTACCTTGTCTAAAAACATTAAATTTATGGTTTACTAACTCACTATAGTTCAATTTCATCATACAATAATGTAAATACTTCATCAAGAGTTTTTGAACCAAAATCACATGATATTAATTATAATATATATGCGAAATTCATGATGATAAAAATCAAATATTCATTAATCAACTAAGAATACGATATGCATTTTCAAATAAAATATCATTTCCATTTTTGATAAAAAACAATAATCAAATCTCATCTCTTGCAACACACATATAGACTTTCCAAAGATGGAAATATAAATTTTAAAGGAAATAAAGTCGATGATCATTATCTAATTAAATTGATATTTCCTTGAATATAGAAAAATACAAATTAAATATTAATTAGTATATATATATATATATTAATCCGCAATTAATAAAATATATACTAATTAATGATTAATAAATAATTAAAAATTAACTATTAATTAATATATATATATATATATTAATACAAAATTAATAAAATATATACTAAATAATAATTAAAAATTAAAAAAAAAACCTTTTAACAAATTAATATTATAACTTATTAAATAAACCAAAGTTAAATTGGGATGCAAATACATATTATTTATTTATTTTATCCAAAAAATTTAATAATAAAAAATAAAATAACAAAGGGGCAACCACGAGCCCACCTCCCATCCACGGGAGTGGGGGCGCCCGTGCCCTAGGCGCAGAGGTTGTGGCCACCATGGTGGATACAGACCCGCGGCCTCCACACTGTGGACACGAGACTCTGTGGCCACCATGGGGTCGCAGGTCTTTGCGGCTTGCCATGGGGTCACAGGTCTCTATGGCTTGCCATGGGGTTGCAGGTCCCCGCGGCCACACTATGGTTGCAGAGCTCTATAGCCACCAGTGTGGTCATTGACCCCATAGACTATGAGCCTGCAAAGGATAGGGGGGCATGGGTTGAGCCTTGGCTCCTCGGCCCTCCAAACCCTAAATCCGCCAATAATAAAATATATAAAATTTTGTTTTTAATATTTTATTATACATTTAATAATAGCTTTACAAAAAAAGAAACCCTAGTTTGATTTAATATTCACAGTCTCAAATAGAGATTTCAAATAGTTTCTAGAATGTCCATGGATAATAAATGATTAAAATTTTCAGAATAACCAGGCCTAAAATAGTCAAAATTTCCTCAACCAAATAACAAATTTTGGGCATAAAGAAGATCATTTCTCATAAAATGATTCCACCAAATTGCCAAACCCCAAAACAAATTTCCATATAAAAAACTTAATCAGAGAACACCCATTGGAGATTTTAAGCAAGATTTCATCATGAACAACCATTCCCCAATATTTGGTTTTAGAAAAACAAACTCAATACAACAAGAAATCAAAGGGATGCATTTGAATCCTACCTCATTTCGCATTCCTGGCAAGATCTGATGAAGAGTCCAACCTGTAGCTCAAGGAATCCATCCTTCCCAAAATGCCCAAATCTCCTCCAAAAATGTTTTCAAAAATGATCTCCAAAAATCCCCCCCCCCCAAAAAAATATTTTCAAACCTAGGTTAAAATGGAAGAATATTTGACCTAATCTCTTATTTTTGAATTTAAAACACTTTCTTTTAAATAAAATAAAAAATCATTCTTTTCAAACTATTCAAATATTCTAAACTTGCTTTTCTAATTAAAAATCAAAATGCTTTTCTCCCTCATTTAATTTTAATTTTCTCAATATTAACAAAGCTAACATTTATATTTCAAAATATTAATGAGGGTAAAATATTTTAAATTAAAATAAAACCCCAAAATCAATCTTTCACACTATATCAAATATATATATTAAACTTGCTTTTCTAATTAAAATTGATTTTCTTAAATAATTGAAATTAACCTTTCTATTCCAAAATGCAAAAGATATTAAATTATTTCTATTTCGAATAAATTTAAATATTTCCTTTCAAAATGCATAAACTGAATAAATTCATTATTTAAAATTAACCATTAAATTGAACTTGCTACAAACATGAATAGAGCAATTTTCAATTAATGATTAATCACATAAAAGAAACCTATTTAATTTAGTTCCTTAATTGCTAATGCGTAAAAGAATACATTAAACCAAATTAAATACTTAGGATAAAATACTCAATTTTATCACATGCCAAGCACGCAACCCAAGAAATCCAACCAAATACACGACCTGCAAACCCAAATGAAAAGGGAAACTGACAGACCACAAACGATGCTCACTTGAGAATGACTATAGTAAAATGATGGATTTACGACCACCTAATGCAAACTCTAAGGACCAAAGAGGTACACTCAAACCTCTGAATCCAGGTGAAGACGAACCTCGCACCTAGGCAGTATTGTTCCTACAATTTCCTACAACCATGAGTCACATAAGCATACATACATACATATACACAAATATATATATATATATATATATATATATATAATGAAAGCATTAGCCCGAGATTAATAACATGAATTAGGAGCACAAATAAACTTACATAAGAATTGATGTGAAAACACATTTACAGGTATGCACAATAACCATTATATTTGAATATAACATTTCACCAATGTAAATCAACCATCCAAGAATACCATATAAAAAAGTCAATCAAGGTCAAACCTGTTTTACAAAGCTAACTAGGGTAGGGGCACTACAAAAGCTTTAGCAGAAGAAGTTGAAAAGTTGCAAGGTGAGAAACTGAATCTAAGGAGAGAGCTAGAAGGTCTCACTATTCGCATGAGTTAGGAACTGGAAGCCAGAAGAGCTATTGAAGATCTTATCAAGGAAAGAGGTCACAAGATTATAAAGATCAAACGGGAAAAAGACACTATGCATGAGAACTTGATTGCTAAAACAAAAGAAAAGGAGAACCTAAAGCTAGATCTTGAGCTGACATCATCTCTCAAAGAGAACCTATCTAAGAATAATGAAGATCTCATCAAAAAGCTTACCGAAGCCAATGAGAAATTGGAGAAGTTCGTCAAAAGTTCTACCATGCTGGAAGAACAAATTCAATCACAAAGAATGAAGGGTGATATCTCTAGACTTTGTTTTCATACAACTAAAAAAGGTGAATCCTCTAGTACAAACAGAAACTATTCAAAGAAGAAAATTGCTCCTAAAGTCAATAAGACTTCCTGTAAGAAGGTTTTTAAACTTGTCTACTTTGTTTTCCATAAGCCTGGTGATACTGCAAATGTCTCTAGAGACAAACCTAACAGAAATGCAAATTATAATACTAATGCTAGGTATGTGTCAAGAAAGTTTGAAGGTCATTGCTTCACATGTGGAATGTATGGGAATAGACATGTTTAGTGCAGATATGGAGCAAACAATCCTATACCACACATGCATCCAAGACCAAATGGTGACCGGATAAGGAACTTTGATAACCAGGTAAACCTGAACTGGCAAAGATCCTATGGCAACCGGTTTAGTCCATTCGATATGGAAAAGGTAACAAATGTTATTTGCACCTTCTATGATAACTTTAGTCATGTGGCTATAAACTGCAGAAGAAGAACAAGAAGAGGAAATGCAGGACCTTGGAGATCATCTGGTATGTTCTGTTACCACTGCAACAAACGAGGGCACTTAGCAAAATTTTGTATATCAAGAAATAGCAAACCGGTCAACTCTTTCAAGGATCAGAAAAGAAAGAAAAAAGTTAATGTTGAGGAAACCAGAGAGGATATGAATAAGATTTGGAAGAAGAAAGGCGATGAATCACCTAGAGAAGAAATTGTTCCTTCACCTAGTGAAGAGAACCCAGAACCGGTGACTTAAGCCTATTTTAACATGGCAAGGGGAGATTAACGGTAAAACATCTCCGAACCCCTTGTAAAATGAGTGAGAAAGAATTTTTGAATCATGAATTTTGGTGACTTTTTGTTGACATGTTATCAACCGACATTTCACTTAAGCGGTGAAATTAAGGTCTCTAACCCTAAAGTGTGAGCATTTATTGCAGTTGGTAAAAAGGATAAAACCAAGTTTTACTTTGTCATTTTTACCCTAACTCTTTCGAGAAAGAAATTTGAAGTGATTGCAGAGCTGAATAAGATTGTTTTGTTGTCAATTGGCGAATTATTTCTATTGGCAATATATTATTATAATAGACAATGAAAGATTGTTGACATTTCATAAGGATATTATGAAGGTTGTTGATGATTATGGATATAACTGATTAACGATGTTTACTGTCTTGATATTATTATTTTGTCATTGATGTCAAGAAATTGATTTTCTAATTCAGTATGATGTTGCCATATCTTGAGAAGTATGATTTGAAGAGTATAAAGATGTCATTAAAAGACACAGGAAAGAATATGACGAATAAGGGGATGAATAAGGTATTCAATGGGAAACTATTACCGAGTCAGACAATGATGAGATCATGATGTTTAGATTGTTTTAACATCATACATATGTTGTAAATTGTAAGGTTAATACTATACTATGTTATCAAGAAAAGAACCTAGTTGGTCAACCCTAAGGAACCTAGTCGGTAAACCCTAAGGTTATCGCTATCGGTTAATGAAGGCAGAATGTCTACCAAGTGAAATTTAATATTTACTGAGTTGTAACCGAGTTGTAATAGAGATATAATAGAATGCATTAAATGGTTACATGCATTATTTAATGAAAGAAGCTGATGAGTTGGAGTTGCTTAAATGATTGATAAGCCATGCATGAAGTTTGTTAATGAATCTATGGCAAAGGAAAGTTGGCAAGAAGATCTACAATGTAGATTGAACCGCAATACCCTAGTACAAGTTCCAAGAAATATATGCAAGTTCCTAGGTGGGGTAAAATGTTTTCAAATCAAAAGATGCACTGAACCTGGTCAAGTATGAAGATCTGATGGCTATGATTGATCATGGGAAATGTGATCAATGAGATTAAGCGGTTAGCTAATTATTTATAAATAGGAAACTGTTGATAAACAATGTATGCGGGCAAGTATATGCACATGGATGCTACATAGTGATTACCGAGCACTAAAGCTTGAAGACCTGTTTGAATAATAGAGTATAGAAGCCCAACAGATGGATAAGATTAGTTCTATGTCTAGATTGTATTGAACAAATAAGAATCTGCTTTAGCATTTTAGATGTGAAGTTGCAGATAGATTTTTACTACTGTTATTTTGTGAAAGTGACAAAAAATCTCTTAACCGAGTGGACTTAATAGTCTTATTTGTAAAACCCTCTAGCAAGGTGACATTCTGATTGAGTGTTTGAAATCCTTTAACAAGGTCACTTCTAACAAGGTGAAGATCCTAACAGATCTGAGGGAAATCCCTTAACCGGGTCACATCTAGCAATGTGTTTGTAATCTTTAACAGGATTTGCTTTTAACCGAGCATACTCTAGAAGAGTATATTTCTTAGTGGGTCTGAAATCCCACAGTGGTTTTTCCCTATTTACGTTTCCACGTTAAATCTGGTTTGATGAGGTTTATGATGTTTATATTCTTTTGAGTTTACATGTTTAATAGTTTTGGTTATATTACTAAAGTATATGTTACCGAGGTTGAATCTGATGTTTTTATGTAAGATTAAGTTTGTATGATTCACCCCCCCCTCTCATCTTGTTGGCTATTGGATCTGTACTTACATTTAGTATCAGAACTATCAATTGGTATCAGAGCCTTGGACTCTAGAAGAAAAGTTTAAAGGCACTTGAGTTAAATATCCAAAGATGTATAAGAGGGATGCATCGAAGCTGAACAAGTCAAGTTTCTCTACATGGCAGAAAAAAATGAAGCTGCATCTATCAGGAGTTAGAGAATATGTTGTATACTATATGGAGAACAATTTTGTTACACAGAGCACCTATCCATTAACTATGGAAGAGATAAAGGCAAAGAAAGAACATATCCAAGTAATGATTGAAATAACATCTGCATTGACTGATTCAGAGTTTAATGATCTAGAAGGATGCAATGATGCAAAGGCAATGTGGGATAAGCTCATATCAATATATGGAGGAGATGAACATGTTCAAAGAGAAAAAGTAGATAGTCTAAGAGGACAACTTAAATCCATGAGGATGAATGAAGGTGAGAACATAACTCAGTACAGTACAAGACTAAAGGAGATTGTCAATCAAATCAAAGGAGCAGTTGGAACTATTGAAGAAAAGGATATAACAAGTAAGTTGTTAAGAACCCTTCTACTAGCTTATGCAATCTGAGTCTCTGCAATCAATGAATTGAGGTCTGTATCTAATATGCTAGTTTCTTTAGATGCTACCATTGGTAAGCTACATGCCTTTGAGTTAAGTAACTTTGATAACAGTGGATCTTCAGTAAATAAAATTGAATCTGCATTTAGTTCTTTTCATCTTGATGAATCTAATGATTACAATGAAAGAAAGTATAAGTACTCTGAAGGAGATCACAGTGGAGCAAGTGAAATATTTTGTAAGAACATGGAAGAAGTACACAAACTGTATGAGGAAATCAGAAAGCAAGAAGAGTTTGAAGCACTATTAGCCAAAAGGTTACCAAGAGGCAAAGGTAAGTATAAAGGAAAACTACCTTTGAAATGTTTCAATTGTGATAAAATATGACATATAGCTTCTAACTGTCCTAACAAAGATTCTACTAAAAGAGAGATTACTGAGATGATAGACAAAAAGATAATCATTAGAGAGGACACCGAGACTTCAAAAGAAGAGATAGAAAGACATGCTTAATAGCCGATGACGAATCCAATGATAATAAATCAGATGACACTAATACAAAGGAAGCAGTTTATGTGGCTATCAAAGATGGATCAGATGAAGAAAGGTATGAAGAAAAAGCCCTAATATCTCTCATAGACACTAATGATTCTTGGATCATAGATAGTGGATGCTCACATCATATGACAAGTGATAAACACAAGTTTGTTATAGTAGAAGATTATGATGGAGGCTATGTTAGATTTAGTAATGATGCACCATGTCTGGTGAAAGGTAGAGGATCTATAACACTTCTTGACAATGCTAAATGTAATGATGTTTATTGGGTTGAAGCTTTGAAATACAATTTGTTAAGTGTAGCACAACTAAACAACATAGGTTACTGAATAGAATTTCAGAAAGGAATTGTCAAAGTTCATGACAAGAATGGAAAGTTAGCTGATACCGGGATACAAACAAAAGGTAATACATTTCATCTTGACTCAACTTGGAATAAATGTCTTTATGCAAAGATAGATAATACCTGGTTATGGCATAAAAGGTTTTGTCATGTAAATTTTGATAATCTGATCAAAATAAGTAAGAAGCACCGAGTAAGAGGTCTACCAAGTCTTGAAAAACTTGAGAATGCTATGTGTCGAGGATGCCAAATGGGTAAGATGACAAGATCAATCTTTACAAGTAAGTCTTACACTTCCAAGGGAATTTTAGATCTTGTGCAGACTGATCTTTGTGGTCCTATGAAAGTTCAAAGTTATTATGGTGATAGATATTTCATATTATTTGTGGATGACTATTCAAGGATGATGTCAGTAATGTTTATAAATAATAAATTAGAAGCTTTTCAAATGTTTAAATGGTACAAGGAAAGAGTTGAAAATGAAACAGGAAGACAACTGAAATGTCTTAGATCAGATAGAGGAGGAGAGTTCACATTTGATGAATTCAACTTATTCTGCAATGATCATGGTATTAAAAGACAAGTCTCTACATTGAGAACTCCACAATAGAATGGAATAGCTGAGAGAAGAAATAGATCTATTGTGGATTGTGCTAGAACACTGATGATTGAAAAGAACGTGCCACAAACATTTTGGAGAGAAGCAATAAGCATAGCAGTTTACACCCTGAACTAAGTACAATTGAAGAAAGCTACTTTGAAGACACCATATGAAATCTGGTATGATAAGAAACCTTATGTAAGTTATTTTCAAATCTTTGGAAGTAGATGCTATGTTCACAAAGATGATAGAAATGGTAAGTTTGATCAGAAGAGTGAAGAAGGGACATTTCTAGGTTATTCTTCTAGAAGAAAAGTAGTTAAATGTCTGATCAAATCATCTAACAAAATAGTAAAAAGTGCAAATGTGAAAATTGATGAATTTGTAGAAAGAAATGATGAAGGAAATTCCAAGGAACCAGAAGACTATGACGAATTTGTCTATGTTCAACCGACAAGTCTTACCGAGAAGACTGTTGAAGAAAATGAAGAGAATTTCTAGTTACCGAGTGATGAAGAAGATCATACAAAGCCTACCAAGCCTGTATTAGCCAAGTATGTCAGAAGACATCATGCACCAAGTCAGATAATAGGAGATAAGGATGATCTAGTGATGACAAGGAACAAACTGAGACATGTCTGATATCTAAATTTGAACTAAGAATAGTGAAAGAAGCATTTAACAGTGAAGATTGGATAAATGCTATGACAAAAGAGATTGATCAAATCAAGAAGAATGACACATGGACACTAATCCCAAGACCGAAGGACACAAATGTAATTGGTACAAAGTGGATTTTTCAGAAACAAAGCAAGACTAGCTTGCAAAGGTTATGCTCAAGAAGAAGGAATTGATTATGGTGAAACTTTTGTACCTATTGCTAGACTTGAATGAGTAAGAACATTGTTGGCATATGCTACTTTCAAAAACTTCAAGGTATATCAAATGGATGTCAAATATGCATTTCTGAATGGAATATTAGAAGAAGAAGTTTTTATTGAACAACCTGAAGGATTTGTTGAAGACAATAATAAAGATCAGGTATGTAAATTGAACAAAGCTTTATATGGTTTGAAACAAGCACCTAGAGCATGGTATGAAAGATTGCACTCTTATTTGATTAAGATAGGTTTTATAAGGACAAGTGAGAACAACAATATGTACATGAAGAATGATGAAAATGGAATACTAATCTCAGCCATATTTGTTGATGATATTATATTTTGTGGAAATGACTCTTTATGCAAGAACTTTGGAAATGAAATGAGCAAAGAATTTGAGATGTCATTAATCGGTGAGATAAAGTATTTTATAGGTTTACAGATACTGCAAATGAAAAATGAGATTTTCATTACTCAATCCAAGTACATAAAGGAAATCTTGAAGAAATTTGGAATGGAGGATTCAAAACCAATAAGTACTCCTATGACTACCAACTGTAAATTATCAAAGAATGTTGAATCTGCATTTGTTGATGAGACACTTTACCGATCCATGATTGGAAAACTACAATATGTTGTTCACAGCAGACCAGACATAGCACATGCAATAGGTATAGTTGCAAGATTCTCTGTAGATCCTAAGGAAACACACATGACAGCAATCAAAAGAATTTTTAGATACTTGAAAGGCACTGACAATTATGGCTTAGTATATCAGAAAGGAAATGATTTTGATTTAAAAGTTTATACTGATGCTGATTAGGCAGGCAACATTGATGATAGAAAAAGCACAAGTGGAGGAGCTTTCTTTTTAGGAGAAAGACTAGTGAGTTGGCTTAGCAGGAAACAAGGATGTGTTTCACAGTCAACAGCAGAAGCTAAATACGTTGCTACAGAATTAAATTGTACCAACATTGCATGGATCAAACAACTGTTGTAAGGTACAAATGAGAAAGTTACCAAGCCAGTAACTATATTCTGTGACAACACTAGTGCCATTAACATTTCAAAAAATCCTATTATGCACTCTAAGAAAAAGTACATCTCTATCAAATATCATTATCTTAGAGAAGAAGCTCAAGAGAAGAAAGTGGTGTTGGAGTATGTTAGCACAAAGAAACAAATAGCAGATATCTTCACCAAGCCACTACCAAGGGACACTTTTGAATATCTCAGAAGTAAGTTAGGGGTCCTACCCCTATCTTCTACTCACTGACCGAGTTCAGTGAAAGCATCAATTTGATGACTCTATCGAATATCTTTTAGGAGTTGATGCTGATTTACACACTTTAGGATGTTTTCTAAAGGTGTATAGGAAATATTACAGGAACTAATGTAGGAAACAATATAGGGAACAGGAATTGAAGACAAAATGCTCTGACCGAGACTAAATTGACACATTTTAGTAGGAATTCACTTCATACAGGAAGAAATTATGTTTTAGTTCTTTACTTTTTGGCATTGTTGTCAAAGGGGGAGAAAATAGAGAAAGGGGAGAAGACTGAAGATTGGAAAGAAGACTAAAAATAGGAGAAGTCTGATGACAACAAGAGAGCATTTTAGCATTTCAGAATCACAGCAATCCGAATCTTTTAAGGTCAAATCAATTGGTTTCACCATCAATGCCAAAGGGGGAGATTGTTGGCAATATAGCATTATAACAGACAATGAAAGATTGTTGGCATTTCATAAAGATATTGAGAAGGTTGTTGATGATTATGGATATAACTGATTAATGATGTTTACTATCTTGATATTATTATTTTGTTATTGATGTAAAAAAATTGATTTTCTAATTCAGTATGATGTTGCCATATCTTGAGAAGTTTGATTTGAAGAGTATAAAGATGTCGGTAAAAGACATAGGAAAGAATATGATGAGTAGGGGATGAATAAGGTATTCAATGGGCAACTATTACTGAGTTAGACAATGATGAGATCATGATGTTTAGATTGTTTTAACATCATACATATGTTGTAAATTGTAAGGTTAATACTATACTATGTTATCAAGCAAAAAACCTAGTCAGTAAACCCTAAGGAACCTAGTCGGTAAACCCTAAGGTTATCACTATCGGTTAATGAAAGCGGAATGTCTAACGAGTGAAGTTTAGTATTTACCGAGTTGTAACCGAGTTGTAACCAAGCTATAACAGAATGCATTAGATGGTAACATGCATTATTTAATGAAGGAAGTTGATGAGCTGGAGTTGCTTAAATGATTGATAAGTCGTGCATGAAGTTTGTTAATGAATCTATGGCAAAGGAAAGTCAGCAGGAAGATCTACAATGTAGATTGAACTGCAATACCCTAGCACAAATTCCAAGAAATATATACAAGTTCCTAGGTGGGGTAAAATGTTTTCAGATCGAAAGATGCATTTAACCTAGTTAAGTAAGAAGATCTGATGGCTATGATTGATCATGGGAAATGTGATCAATGAGATTAAGCGGTTCGCTAATTGTTTATAAATAGGAAACTGTTGATAAACAATGTATGCGGGCAAGTATATGCACATGGATGCTACATAGTGATTACCGAGCACTGAAGCTTGAAGACCTGTTTGAATAATAGAGTATAGAAGCCCAACAGATGGATAAGATTAGTTCTATGTCTAGATTGTATTGAACAAATAAGAATCTGCTTTAGCATTTTAGATGTGAAGTTGCAGATAGATTTTTACTACTGTTATTTTGTGAAAGTGACAAAAAATCTCTTAACCGAGTGGACTTAACAGTCTTATTTGTAAAACCCTCTAGCAAGGTGACATTCTGATTGAGTGTTTGAAATCCTTTAACAAGGTCACTTCTAACAAGGTGAAGATCCTAACAGATCTGAGGGAAATCCCTTAACCGGGTCACATCTAGCAATGTGTTTGTAATCTTTAACAGGATTTGCTTTTAACCGAGCATACTCTAGAAGAGTATATTTCTTAGTGGGTCTGAAATCCCATAGTGGTTTTTCCCTATTTACGTTTCCACGTTAAATCTGGTTTGATGAGGTTTATGGTGTTTATATGCTTTTGAGTTTACATGTTTAATAGTTTTGGTTATATTACTAAAGTATATGTTACCGAGGTTGAATCTGATGTTTTTATGTAAGATTAAGTTTGTATGATTCACCCCCCCCTCTCATCTTGTTGGCTATTGGATCTGTACTTACATTTAGTATCAGAACTATTAGTTTCGTGATTAGAGAAAGTAAGTTGAATCAAAAGTTGCAGAGAGGCGAACTAGTGTAGATTTGGGCATTTCAACCAGGAAACTGAGCAACGTGCAAGAAACAAGGTATTTCTTTGAGTATACCACTTTAAAACTTGCTTATCTAGAATGGAATCTACTTCTAAGTCTGTAGAGAGTTTGATGATCACTATTGAGCCTCTGAAAGCTCTAAAGGAAAACCAAATTATATCTTATAATGCGTTGTCGCAAGTCCAGAGCGAAGTTGTGGTCAAAGGTGACTTGTCCTGTTATATAAATTGCAAGATAGAAGATTTAGGAGCTCTACACATTTATACACAGTTTAAATCACTCTGTGATAAGAATGGAAAATATGCTAGGGTTTTTGAAAAAGGTTTTCATAATGCCGCCTATTTTCTTGAAGATTTTGAGGAAGAACACATCAGAATCATTTTGAGTCGATTTCATGGAGAGAACATGTATTTAGAAAGGACTCACACAATAACCAAGGAAGCTATTCAGGTTATAACTGGTTATTTCTCAACCGGTGAAATTCTTGTGCTAAGACTAATTTCAAAGGATACTGTCTTTAAATTAACCGGTTCTACATCTGATAGGCGTGCTTTTTCTATCAACAATATTAAAGACCTTGCAGTGAAACTAGCAGCAATGGTGATAGGCTACCAGGTATTTTACTCTAGTAGACTTAATAGTGTTCCATCTGCAGCAATTCATATAGCAGATAGAATGATTATTGATAATGCAGATTATGATCTCTATGAAGCCATCGAAGGGCAATTATTTCAAAATTTGCAATCTATTAAGAAGGACAACACTCAAAAGTTCAAATATGGTCATCTATTAGTTGGGCTATTTTTCTATTTTCACAACTTCCTACCAGGAATTGGAGACATTGAATGATCAAAAGACCTACCAGTCAATGCACAGATCAATAATAACATTAAGGCTGTGAAGAATACCTTTTCAGCTGCCTTGAATAAGTATTTTAATGAATTTTAGAAAAAGATGAGTATGAGAATGAGATTTGTAGACGTATAAAAATGACCATATTCCTAAATGAATATTTTATGTTCATTTCTCTATTTGATTAAATCCAATTTAATTAAATTACCCGCATTCCTCTATTTAATTAAGTAAATTACTCAATTTATTTAAATTAAATTCACTATATACATTTAATGAATAAATCATTTTATTCAATTAAATCCCCCTATCCACTTTTAATTAAATTCAAATTTAATTAAATAGTTATCCTAAATTGAATAAATCTAATTTATTTAATTGCAACCAAATTGAATTAAATTACTTTATTTCAATTAAATCCTATTATCCCTCCATCCACTTGCAAAATCCCAAACCCCTTTCTAATCCCTTCTAGAATCCTCTAAATCACTTCTAATTAACCTAAACCCCTCCTCTAAACCTTGTCACATCCCTAAGCAAAGGGAAGTCACTTCTCAAATGGCTCAAAGTCTTTGATAACCATTAAAGGCTTTCAACCTTCAACCATTAATGGCTCAAAGTCTTTGAAAACCATTGAAGGCTTTCAACCTTCAACCACTTAATCCCCAAAGTCTCCAATAACCATTAATGGTTAACTCAAACCCTCCTACATGGTTAAAACATTTGTTTTGACTCAACCTTCATCCAACCCAAGGGTCTCATCAGGCCATTAATGCTTTGACCATGATTATCTCTTAATCATTTGCACAAAGGTTTATCCTTGGATTAAACCTTAGTCCAGTGGGTAGGCCTAACTTAGACTTGACCCTTAGCCTTTAGATAACCATGAGGTCTTCTCAGGCCTTTAATGCCTCCAACCCCTTTTCTCAACCCAATCCTATATTGACACTTGTCACCATTTCATTGGTGCCAATTGTGCACATGGATCCCCAACTTTCAAACTCAACCCTTGATTAAACCATTTAATCTTGACCATCCATTGCCCTGTTTGTGCTATAAATAGAGCTCTCATTCCTCCATTTTAAAAACAATCATCTTTCAAATTTGAAGCATTACACTTATGCTCAAATTCTTTCAAGCTTTCTCATTTCATATATGCTCATCATTTTAGCCTCTTTTAGATCAGGAATTAGACTAATATGCATGTTTAGAATAATTTCTTTATCATTTTAGCTCAATCATAGACTAAATATAGTATGCTAGGATAGTATTCATACTAATCTTGTCATCTTATCATCTAGTTTATTGCATTTCTAAGATCATACATAGCTTAACATCCATTTCATACTAAAATATATCAAAGCATCTCTCGTTCTTACATTTGCCATCCCTAAACCATTTTTTTCAGTGATCTGAGAGCAAAAACATTGGTTTGAGGGACATTGTGAGATAGAGAACCATGGGACCCTCCTTGAGAAGCTGAGTAATACTATGTTACTCCATAGATTGCACCAAGAAGTCCTGGGTGTGTGTGTGGACTAGTTTCTAACAATATTTTCACATATTGAGTTTTATCAGCCCATTTTTCTCACATACATTTTCTGGCGCCCACCGTGGGGCCCGACCCCAAATAACAAATCGGTTTTTCAAATTAATCACTTTTGTAGGTCCGTGGGAAACAGGAATCAGTGTGTGGGAAACATTCCCTAGCGCATCTGATTAATAGGCTAGCGCATCTCACTCACTGTTTAGCGCGTAGGGTCTATACTGTAGCACGTAATGACCTTTCTTTAGCGCATAACCCCTCTAAACATTTTCCTGTAGGTCTTGACGTGGGAAAAAACACAGAGTAGCACATGAAATAAACAGAATAGCACATCCGATCCACAGTTTAGCGCTTATAGTCCATCATCCAGCACGTGCAACTCAAACGTTAGCGCATCGGATTTTTAATTTTCCTGCAAGTCTCAGTGAAAGAAAGAAAAAATAGAGCAGCGCTTCCAACTCATAGAGTAGTGCATCTTGGCAACAGTATAGCGTAGAGGAACATCAGTTTAGCACATCTAGTTTTTATTGTAGCGCATGCAGTCCATTCTGTAGCGCATCACAGATAGAGAAATTTTTTTTTATTGTAACAGAACTGAAATTTTAGACTTGTGGAAGTCCCCTAAAATTCTCTAACATTTTCCTTTTCTGGTTTGCTTGCAGTACTCTAACAAATTTCTTGCAAGTAGAGTGGACGCCATTTCTTTTAACCGATTTCTTTTGTTGACCACAAAATTGAAAATTTGCTTTGTTGACCATTTCCTTTTCATAGATCAGAAAATCATTCTTTTAAGGTAAAATGAACACTATGTTTTGTGGAGCAACATCTCCGCATAGATTTTAGCAAATCACTGATTAGAAAGGATAAAATAAATCCAATTGATTGCTTTGTCTCGAAAGTGGAAGGAATATGCTCTCCCCTTAACTGGGTGATCAAAAATCCAGCCCACTCTTACAGCTTTCTTTAAATTCAAGCATTTACATCCTTTAGCAGGCCTGCCTTCTCGAGGAGTTGAATCAACTCTTAAAGCCGTTCATAGCTGGTGTGAAAGGAATGACCTAAGTGGGGAATGGCTTTGATGCCAAGAATTCTAACCCACTATAATCAAATGTGGAAAGTGACGAAAGTCCTTTTCAATGGTTGCGCACAGTGATTAGCCTTCCCCCAATATCCTTGAGATACGTAAAGCCTTTATTCTAAAGGTTGGGAAGCCTCCTGAGGGAGTTTATCACTGACAGCCAAACGGGAAGCCTGATTACAAACCATAGAAATAGAAACTTTGAACCGAGTTAGTAACCAAACATTTATAACATCATAGTGCAAGGGTGGGGAAGAATCCACCCCCAAGATTACTCACCATATATCTCCCAAGATAACTACTCAACTATGAAGCAATCCACTTTGAGTTAATTTCTGGCAAAAGGCAAAAAAACAGGCGCCCTCTAGGGGGTGACACGACTGTTTGAGCTGATGGAGTATCGAGACTAGTGGGCTATGATGTTATTTATGACCCTTGACTAAAGAGTCTTTCTGAAGTGTCTTACTTGTATCCAAAACTGTTATAACATTGGGGATTTGAACACATCCTCACAAGAACATACACTTTTTGTTAGATTAGGCAAAATGGTTATATTTTTTGTGCTGTGCTTGCATTTATTATTTCAGAAAATCATCCATCACACTTGAAAATTTCTCAACAAAATTCAAAATCCTAAAGAAATCAACCAAAAGGAAAAATCAGTGTTGTTTAGCGCATAAGAGAAACCCCTTAGCGCATGGAATACTTCTGTTAGTGCATCCAAACCTCAAATTAGTGCATAGGATTAAAATAGTAGTGTTTCCATCTAAGGACAAAATAGTGTAAAGTCCTTTAGCGCACCCCAACAACAGTCTAGCGCGTGGAAGCAACATCTCAGCGCCTAGGAACCAAGAATTAACGTATAAAGTCTAAAAGTTAGCATGTGACAAGCCTAGTATAGCACGTAGCTTTTTCAGAAACATTCGACAGCAATTTTCAACAGTCCAAACTTTAGCGCATGGAAGAAATAGCTTAGCGCATGGCATAGAAACATTAGCACATAAGGTCAAATAGTTAGCGCGTCGAAGACCTAGGATAGCGCATAAACTTTTCAACTTTTAGACCGCCATTTTCAGAAAGTCCAAACTTTAGCATGTGTCTAGGGGCAACTTAACGCGTGTGCTCATTCTTTTAGCGCATCAAGTAAACTCAGTAGCGCATGTAAACTCTGTTCTAGCACGTGATCCAAGGCCAAAAAACAGAAAGCAAAACCGAGAAATTTTTTGAAATTTTAAAAACATTTTTTAGAAGCCTTTTTCGTCAAACATCATTTTCATCAAACCAGAGTGACAAAAACCAATCTTTAAAACTATTTCTTGAGCAAAATTTGTGTTAAACAAAGTTGTCAGAATCCTAAACGAATCGCGCAATAGAGGATGTCTCTCCTATCATAATCCGGAAAAACCTTATCATCAGTATCAACAGAATCCTTTACCATCTTACAAATTTTTATCTCAAAAACACTTGTTTAGAATTTTCAAATTGTCAAATCTAGTTTCTAGATCGGGAAGCTTTTATCCATATCATTTGACACGCTTTGTCGTGAAGGGGCATCTAAACCTTCATTCTGATAAAGTAAGATTTGAAATTTTCAAAAACAAGAATCAACTAAATCCAAACCAATCAAAGGAAACCATTGATCACTCATGCATGACTAATCCCCTTATTCTGAGAAGAAAGAACCTGTATCGTAACATCACGTTGAAGAAACAACAACCTAGTTTTTCCAAATTCATCAAGAGAAATAAGTTTTTATACATCAATCGTCAACTCTTCAAATCTCATCGGGTATTCCTTCATCACGTCAAATGTTATATCCAAAACAAATCTATTGAATTTGACAAAGAACCATTGAAAACAAGAGCATACTGTCAAAAGTCTACTTTTAATCAAACCATAAACCATGGCAGAAAAATCAATCCAGCATTCTTGCCCGATGAGTGCATCACATATAACACATCTCGACCAGAACCACCAACACCCGAGCAACACATCGAAGAGGATTTTGTTCCTTTCATCACTGAAAGTTTTTACTAAAATGTCTGTCACTCGCTCTCAACGAGACAAACAAAGCGAGACACACGCAGAATCAAGTATGAATCACAGATTATCAAATCCTTTTGAAGTTCCACCTGTAGAAGAACCTGAAATTACTGAAGCACTTCTTCGGGAATGTCAGGAAAACCCTTCATTCCAAAAACTTGTAGAAAAGCTCATGGAAAATGACAAAGAAAAGTATCTGCTCATGCTTACAAGTAAAGGCATTAAACTTCTTGAAGATTTTGACGCAAACATTTTTCAAACCGGGTCTCGACAATATACATATCAAGAACAACACAGAGAAGAAGAAACTCACATACCTGAGCAACATATTCCAGAGCAGCACATTCCAGAACAACGCATACCAGAAATGCGTATACCTGAGTTAGAAACACCAGAGCAAAATATACCATTTACCACACCTTTTCAGCTGAGAACCAATACAAGGCAAGAACTTTTTCCTTGACAAGACAATATACCTTTGGCAGCCCTTACTCAACAAATGCAAATATTGCAAAGGCAAATACAGGATATGCAACAAGGGACAACAGTGCGGTACTCTTTAAATGAAATATGTCCTTATCCATTTGACAGAAGCTTGAACATGGTGCCTTTTCCTCCAAACTCGGACGTTCCCAAATTTGATAAATACGATGGGAAAAATGATCCCCGGGATCATGTTCGAGAATTTTGCACACTGAGCCTTGAATTTGCTCATGATGACACCTATTTGATGAGGTTATTCCCCCAAAGCTTGGGAGGGCAAACCCTGGAATGGTTATCCAAAATTTCACCACCTATCAGATCATTTGATGAATTGGTTAATAAATTCATCACCCACTATTCCTACAACATCCAACATGCCATAACCATGCTAGATGTTTGCAACACCAAACAAAAGAATAACGAAACATTCATGGTGTTTCTTCAATGCTGGCGACGCATGGTATCACGATATCCTTGAGATATTCCTGAAAAGGAGAAAATGGAAATCTTCATCGATAACTTGAATGGCGAAATGAGTTATAGACTAAAACTTCAATGCATACCATCTTTCGCTAAATTGATTGAAAATGACATTCAAGTAGAGGAAGCCTGTGTCAAAAAGGGAACACTCAAATTCTACAAGGAAGGAACAAACTCATCAAATTACAATAATCAGAACAACACCAACCTTGACAAATTTTGATTTTGGACTCGAAACAAAAATGAAGGCAACAATGAATCATATGATCCTAAATCTAAGCAACCAGTGCTTGCATTATCCAGAAATCCTCAAAATCCAAAAAATCCTAAAAATGCTACTCCTAGTGCTAACACATATGCACCAAACACTGATCAAGGACAACTCAACATGAACAACACCAACGATTCTCAAAGCAAAAACATGAATCCAGGACCTAACAACAATTCACGCAACAACATGAACAATTTCCAAAAATGTATCTTCACACCACTGAGACAATCATTAGAATCCACATTCAGAGAACTTTTGGCAAACAAGATTCTTTCTTTGCCTCCAATCAACAATTACGTACCCCCAATCAAACCACCTTGATGGAATGATTCCCACTATTGTGATTTCCATCGCAACAAGGGTCATAGAACAAACGAATGCATGAGATTAAAACATATAATACAGGACATGATTGATCGAGGTGACTTAACGGTGGATGGTCTTAAAACAAATGGTGATCACGGAGCCTTCAAAAATCCTCTCCCAAATTACAACAAGGATGGAGCATCAACTTCAGATGATACATGCGGAGCTCATATTAATCACATCTACAATAACACTATCAACCACATATCAGTTGAAGATCATCAAGTCAATGTCATCACCATTCGAGATCGGCATGATCATGAATCTGTCAATGTAACCACCAGAACTCAGAAATATGTCTTGAAGGGACATACTGCACCTACAACTACCACACCAAAAATCCAATACGACTTGGTTAGCCAACTACGCAAAACTCCAGCTCAGATATCTATCCTGGAATTATTGAAACTATCACCAAAACACAAAGACATATTGGAGCAAGCGCTATTGGAAACCAATGTACCTCAAAATCTGGATACAGACAGATTTCAAGCCATGGTCGCCCATATGATAGGACCTCATAACCTCACCTTCTCAAAGCATGATAATACTTCCTTGAGTCATCCGCATAATACTCCTCTCCATATTGAAGTCATTGTTTGCAAACACTGAGTAAAAAGAGTCTTAATAGATGGAGGAGCTGGACTTAATATATGTACTTTAAAGCTTATCCATGCATTAGGCTTCTCAAAAGAATCTATTGATCCTTGCAAGAAAATTACCATAAAGGCATATGATGATGAGGAAAGGTCCTCTAAAGGAACAGTGATATTACCTATTCAAGTAGGACCAGTACAAAAGGATACTATATGTCAGGTCTTAGATATTGATCTCACCTACAATATCTTGTTAAGCCGACCGTGGATACATGAAATGCAAGCAGTACCTTCTACATATCACCAGTGTGTCAAGTTCCCTTATGATGGACAAGAAATCTCCATATCAGCTGATCATAATCCATTTCAACATTGCAATGCAATGGGGGCAACCCAAGACAGTTTGGTTCCTCATAATAGAGAAAAGCAAAGATCTTCAATATCAGATCCAACAACAACAAAATCCAACTCCTTATGGGGAGACTTCAAGCAGAAAATCCAAATCAAAGACCAAGGCATGGGCGAATATTCTCTGGAGCCTTTATTCTTGGCAAAGTTGCCAATCTCACCTAGATCGCATGGTTTTCTTACTACATCAACACAACTGGCTACTCAGCCCATCACCAAATTTGATGGTACCTTCATACAATTGGGTACTCTAGCACATGAATCAGAAGACAAAGACGTTCCTAGCTGGTTATACAAAGATGAGGAAGAAGATCATAGAGTAGTCGCTTTGAACATGGTTCTACCAACACACCTATATGGAAAGGGCTACTTAATCATGAAGCAAATGGGATATGGCGGTAAAGGACCTATTGGGAAACGCAAAGGAGTCACTAAACCTATAGATCTTCCTTCACAACCGAGTAGAAACAAAGAAGGATTAGGTTCTAAACTCACATTCCTATTGAAATGACCACCACACACAACTACAAAACCTCAATGGAAGGAAAAGAAGAAGTACAAAGAAGAATCCTGGCAGGAAGCACTTTTTGAATCAGCAGAAACAATCCGCAAGGCACGGGAATGTCAATATCAGAAGTTACATCAGGAAAAGCTTCTAAGTCATAACAAGGCCCTATCTACAGTAGTAGCTCATATTCAAACACCAATATCTTAAGAACAAATCATGTCATCTCTAGATACCGTTATCCCTCCCTGAGGAAGCACAGTCTATGAACAAATCCAACAAGTAGAAGACGGATCTGATACAGAATCTACAAAAACCATCAAAATGGTATCCATTGTCAAAGATTTGTTTTCACCATACAACACACCTGTTTGCAGCACAGATAGAATTTGGGATGATGCCTATGAGACAGATTCCAATGAATATGAATGGGGTACCTGCTCTAATGCTACTACCGATATCTTGGATGATACTGATTCTATATCCCTTTCTCAAGAAGAACATAATGTAGAAGATAGATCTCTTGAATTTGGACCACAAAATATCTATGATGCCCAGGAAAGCAAACAGAAACATTATGAACAAGTCTATGTGGAAGATGATACCATCGAGGACCTCGACGAAATCTTAAATTTCTTTAAACCAAAGACCCATCATGATGAAAACTCTATCCTAACACTTACAGTAGCTGAACTTGATCCACCCAATGATTCCTTACCGCTTGTCTTTCCTAACCTCATCGACTAGGACGAACCTGAAATCCATGATATACCAATTTTCCCAGATGATGCATCTATTATCCATTACCTATGTACCGTAAATCCCGAAATAGGCTCTACCAGTGAACAAAATAACGATATCTGTCAATCAGGGAGTGCCAAGTCTCTCAGTCGCAAAAATACAACAAATAAAGGATCTGATGCTAAAAACCAGTCGGCAGCTCTAGATCATAAAAAGTAAAAATAAAGGATGCATCTAAGGGTGAAAACCTTTTTAAGGCACCTAACGATGGGAGACTTGACACTCTTCCTGAGCACTTTCATGAGCGATCACCCATTTTGATTGAGCCCACTCAATCAATCAACATTGGTACAACAGAAGTAGCCAGAAACATACACCTTGCAGAATCTCTAACAGAGGAAGAAAGATCGGCATTCATCATCTTCTTTAAAGGACAACAAATCAACTTTGCTTGGTCATATGCTGATATGCCCGGAGTAGATCCACAATTAATCATGCATCACTTATCCATCTCTTCAGGAGTTAAACCAGTCAAGAAAAAGCTATGAAAGATGAATCCACAAGTGGCACTCATGGTTAAAACTGAACTAAAGAAACTATTAGATGTTGGATTCATCCGACCCATTGACTATGCAGAATGGATTTCCAACATCGTTCTAGTATCAAAACCAGATGGTAGTATCAGAATCTGCACTGACTTCAGAGATGTCAACAAAGCTTGCCCAAAGGATGACTTTCCTCTGCCAAGTATCAACATAATTTTAGATCTCACAGCAGGCCATGCAATGCTCTCACTAATGGACGGTTTCTCAGGCTATAATCAAATCAAAATAGCTCCAGAAGATCAAGATAAAATAGCGTTCACCTGTCCTTGGAGAACGTACTGTTGGAATGTTATGCCTTTTGGCTTAAAGAATGCAAGGGCCACTTATCAAAGAGCAATGACTACAATATTCCATGACATGATGCACACATTTATGGAAGACTATGTGGATGATTTACTAGCCAAATCCTTCACTAGAGCTGAACATCTTGGCATCCTAGCAAAAAATTTTGATCGATTAGAGAAATTTCAAGTCAGGCTTAACCCTAAGAAGTGTGTCTTCGGGGTTACATCAGGCAAGTTACTAGGCTACATAGTCTCAGCTAAAGGTATTGAAGTAGATCCAGCAAAGGTACAAGCCATCATGGACATGCCACCACCAAAGAATATCTGCCAACTCAGATCTCTGCAAGGACGACTTCAATCAATCAGGCGATTCATTGCTCAGCTAGCAGATAAAAGTCTCCCATTTAACCATTTACTACACAAAAATGTACCATTCAAATGGGAGGCCAAGTGTGCATAATCTTTTTACCAAATCAAACAGTACCTGATGAATCCACCAGTTCTGGTCCCACTAGTTGCAGGAAAGCCTCTTATTTTATATATCTCAACAATAGATATATCATTGGGGGCATTATTGGCACAAGAAGATCAACAAGGAAAGGAACACGCTATATATTACATCAGTAGAACATTGAATGGCTATGAACTCAACTATACATTCATTGAAAAGGCTTGCCTAACAGTGGTCTTCGCATCTCAGAAGTTCTGACATTACATGCTAGCACACACCATCAAGCTAGTAGCAAAAAATTGATCCTCTCAAATATCTACTCAGCAAGGCCGCTCTTACAGGCCGATTGGCTAAATGGGTCATGATTCTTAGTGAATTCGACATCCAATACACATAAAGATGAGCCATCAAGGGACAAACAATTGTAGATCAGTTGGTTGAAGCACCACTCCCAGGCAAACACACCATGGAGATTGAATTTCCCGACAGGGACATTCTTGCTCTTTCTACCAAACACTGGACCCTATACTTTGATAGATCCTATACACAACATGGTTCAGGGGCTGACATTTTGTTCATTACTCTTGAAGGACACACTATGCCAAGATCATATAGGCTTATGTTTCCATGTACAAATAATGTGGCTGAATATGAAGAATTGGTCATAGGCATCAAAATGGTCGTCGAATGGAAAATCACAGAGTTAAAAGTCTATGGAGACTCACAATTGGTCATAAATCAAATCAATAACAACTATCAGACAAAGGACGACAAGCTACTACCCTACAAACAAATGGTGGATGACTTCAAATAGTATTTTGTGCACATCACCTTTGAGAAAATACCAAGGTTGAACAACAAAGCAGCTGGTGCAATGGCTACAATCACTTCACTACTACAAATTCCAGAGCAACAGAGTCATTACGAGTTCTTGGTAGAGCAACTATTCTCCTCCGCCTATGACCACTCTGAATCCCATGTTATCTATGCCTTGACTGGTTTAGATTCTCCGTTATATGGACCAATATACGACTATCTCAAGCATAATATCTTACCCATTGACCA
Source organism: Cryptomeria japonica (assembly GCF_030272615.1). NCBI lineage: Eukaryota > Viridiplantae > Streptophyta > Pinopsida > Cupressales > Cupressaceae > Cryptomeria > Cryptomeria japonica. Next base: position 205,034,292 of record NC_081411.1, on the reverse strand, counting down.
ATCCCGTAACCAAAAACGTAACTTTATCCGACAAGCTGCCTGTTATACCCTTATCGCTGATACTTTGTATCGTCATGGTCTCGATGGTACTCTTCTTCGTTGCCTTGATCGTAATGATTCCGATTCTGCTTTACACGAACTTCATGAAGGTATTTGTGGCACACATTCAAGTGGCACTACTCTTGCTAAAAAAATTCTAAGGATGGGATACTACTGGCCTACAATGGAGAAAGACTCCTATCATTTTGCCAAGAAATGTACTAAATGCCAGATCCATGGTAATCTGATACATGCACTAGCACAAGAACTGCAGCCGTTTACAACATCCTGGCCCTTTTGTCAGTGGGGACTGGACCTAGTTGGCAAAATTCATCCTTCATCATCAAATGGACACAAGTTCATTATAACAGTAACAAAGTACTTTACCAAATGGATAGAAGCAGTTCCCATGACCACAGTGACTGGGAAACAAATTGCTTCTTTTATCTTCAATTATCTGATCTGCAGATATGGTATTCCAAGTTCCATCATCACAAATAATGGACGGCCCTTCAAGAATCAAGATGTCCAAGAACTATGTGAAAAATTCAAAATCCAACATAGGTTCTCTACACCATATTACCCACAGGGAAATGGTCAAGCAGAAGCATCTAACAAGATAATACTGAAAATCCTCAAGAAAACAGTGAATGATGCAGGCAAAGATTGGCACGTACAACTCAATCCAGCACTTTGGGCATACCAAACCAGCATCCGCACACCTACAGGAGCAACACCATATTCATTAGTATATGGATCAGAAGCAATTTTACCCCTGGAGGTAGAAATTCCATCTCTCAGAGTTTCTTTGAAAGACTTAATCCCATATGAAGAGTATTGAGTTAACCGACTGCAAGAACTTGAGCTATTAGATGAAAGATGCCAACATGCTTATACTCATCTCAAATCATATCAGCAACGCATGTGTAGGAGCTACAATCACAAGGTCATTCCCCACAACTTCAAGGTTGGTGACCTAGTCCTCAAAGAAAATCCAAGAAATCAGCAAGATCGAGAAAAGAAAGGGAAATTTGAACCTAACTGGTTGGGTCCCTATGTCATCATATCAGTTTATGGATCAGGTGCCTATCAGCTAACAAATTCTGAAGGAGATATGCTCGATGAACCAACTAATAGCATTCATCTAAAGAAGTACTATACTTAAAGTAGCCTAGTGCATGGAAAAAGCCAAAATACACACAAAAAAAAAAAAAAATCAAAAAAATCCAGAAAAAGCAAAAACAGAGAGTACAAATAAAAACAAATGGTGAAAACCTGGTAAACAGGTGCTCTTGTGAAAGAACGGCTCCTCTATCTATCTCCATACCATCTTATCCATCGAAACACTATCAGCCATTGCCTGACACTTAGCCCATATCCATTCAAGACATACTTAGCGTAGTCACTATCCTAATTTGTTTATATATATCCTCTTACCACATCCTACCATGGCTTGGAAATCACTGTATGTGCTCATATCAAGAGGCACACTCAGCTAGGGGCATTAATTGGTTCAATAACTTGCAACCATTCAAGACATCAAGGCTATCTGCAAAACTCAACAGCTTGACATCCAACAAACAAAACTATACTTCATCGCAAAAACCAAAACATAACAATTCACATAAATACCAAGGATGGATGATTTTTTGAAGTACTAAATGTTGCATTCTTCCATAAAATCTTAGCTAGTTTTGCATTTTGCACTTTTTGAATGTGTGGATTCTCTTCCTTGTCTCACTAAATGCTTCACAGCTAGAGTTCAAGAGGAATTTCCAATATTTTCTTAGTCTTCTGTCTGGGAGGCGATCACTTGTCCTGTGTGAATACATGCCTCGAAACGTGATACGTCGAATATCACTAAAGGCTTGATTCCACTTCACACATACAAATGATCTAATCTTGTCTGTTTACGCAATATGCACTCAGGTCGTCCAGGTTCAATTATACCTTGATGCTTGTGCTATCTTGTAAAATCAAAAATCATGTAAATTTTTCTCAGGTCATTATGGTTTAATTATACCATTATGCTTGTATAAATTTTCAACATATCCAAAAATCAATAAATGCTCAATGATGATATCTACAAAGAAAGCAAACAAATGGTTATATCGGATGGCAAATACAGAATGAGAATGCTACCAAAAACATAGTTGCATATCATTTTCCAATTAGCTACATATCATTTTTGAATTAGCTACATATCCTATCATTTTACATGTTTCCATATCATTTAAACATCATTACATATCATATTACATTGAGTTGCATATTAAAACATACATCTCATAGCATATAAATAGCATACATCCTGAATCATACATTACATCATATATTTAAGCATTGCATCATCACATAAAATAACCCACATAAAATACATCCATATCAACACATCACATGATCAAAAATGGTGCCATGCATATATATATCTAAAAAATGATCAAAATCTCAAAATGTGTCCAAACACTGTATCCAGTATACCGAATAACAAATGCTCAAAAAAATACAATGGAGACCATGTCTCTCAAGTATGACTATCCCCTGACGGAGATGGTCTCGCTCCAGATACACCCACCCCTGGATCTCCAGGAGGGTCCTGTCTCGATGGACCAGTGACACCTCGGCTCTCCGACCATGACCCAGTAGCTCGAGATCACCTAGATCTTGACTGCGTGAAGCTCTCAACTCGCCAGTCCCTGGGTACTACAACCTCATAATGCCACCTATAGTACTCTGCCTCCTGGGCTCTTAGTGCCAACTCTCTCAGGGTGTCTCTCATGGGACCACCCACCGCTGCTCTCTGGATGCTCACCACCACCTCCTCCACTCGTCCTCACCACTCTATCTCGGTATCTTGCTCAGTGGTCAACTGAGCAATCTGCCACTGATAGGTCAAAATCTGCACTTGCAGCTGCTGCACGGTAATCTGTAAGGTCCGGATCTGAGCATCCTCCACATGCCCTAGAACTTGAACCCATAGTGGTACCTGTGCTGGAGGAACTCCTCCCACTCGGCCTATCCTCAGTATTGGAGGTGGGAGAGCATCCGTCCTCCTCCTCTGGGCTGGCTGACTAGGCTCATCATCGCCCCCCACTGCCGCTAACACCTCCCCCACTCTCCCCTCTCCATTGGCTCCGATAGCCAATCAACCTCTCCCCCTGTCTGACTGCTCTATCCACCCCTCTCCTCCCTCTATCTCCCCGCCTCCCTCTAGATCCTCTAACTCCTCCTCCTCCTCCATCATCCCCATCATCTCCATCATCTCCCCCGTCTCCCTCCTCCTCATCTGAATCAAAAGATGGCCTCATCTCCTCCAGATCCGAGATCCTAGCCACCGCCCGTGCAGCAAATAATCGGGCAAACTTGTCTATCATCCCCGCATCCTGGATCTCTAGGGCATAGTCCCAGATCTGCCCGGCCAACCCCACAAACTCCTCCACTGCCACAACACTATCAATGGTAGGCCCCCAATCCACCACATCCTGCTGCCGCTGTGCATATAGGCATGCTCCTTGAGGAATACCCTGCTGGTGCCCAAACTGCCTCAAAACTTGAGTCACCACAAACCGCTCAATGACGAATGGGGTCCTCCCAATCAGATACCTCGTCATGAATACAAAGGGCATCTCTAGCCCATCCTCAGCCCATACCTCACAGCCTGTATACGGTCTCCAAGTGACTGTATCAATATCATCAAAAACCCTCCTCCAATGCTCTAGTTTTCCCAGCTTACGCTGGACAACTAGACCCTTGTATCCATAGGCATATGCTGCACCTACGGGCTTGTCCCTGTCTGCCAGTGGCCTCGCTGCTGGAATGTGCTCCCAACACCATACCTGTAACAAAGTCACGCCAGCTGACAAACTGCCGTAACCGAGGTATACTACCTCATGTAAACTCCTGTATAAATGAGCCAGCATCGTTGACCCCCATGCAAACCTCCTGCCCTGAGTAACCATCTCCTCCAAAACTAGTCCCCATCCCACCGAGAATCCCTTTGACCTGCGATTAGGACAAAGGAATCCCCCAATGAATCCTGCCAGTACAGATGGTAGCGGTGCATAATCCAAATCCAAAAACTCCTGCCAGGGGATCTCATAACCACAAACTATATCATCCTGGAATATGCGGTGCAGTGCCTCTGTGCCACCCTCCTCTGACTGCTCATAGGGAAGTAGTGCTCCTACCACAGGAATGCACAAAATCCGGTAACAGTCCTCAGGTGTGACTGTCATCTCTCCCGTGGCAAAATGGAAGGTGTTCGTATCACCGTGCCACCTCTCTACCAAAGTTGTCAATAGTCCTCGGTTCACAGTGAACCGAGGCATATCCAGGAGAGAGGTCAATCCACATCTCTCGATAATATCCAAATCAGCCTATGACAACCACGGTATCAATGTCCACGGTCTAGGGAATCTCTCCCTCAACTATACCACACCCAATCACTCCTGTCAACACACAAAACATATCCAATATTAGTTTCCACATCAAAACAAAGATATCAAAATCAAACTTACATCAACAACATGGAACAATTTGCTCATCTCTATCAAAGTTCAAAATCCTATCATTTCATATCAACTTGTAACACAACTCAAGTTCTCAAAAACCATATCAAAACTTGTAACACAACTCAAGTCTCCACAATCACATAAACTTGTAAAACAACTCAAGTTTCCAACCCATATCAGCTTGTAATACATCTCAAGTTTCCAACCCATATCGGCTTGTAATACAACTCAGGCTTCACACACATTGAATTTGAAACAGAACACGCAAATAAATCCCCAAAGTCTCCAATAACCATTAATGGTTAACTCAAACCCTCCTACATGGTTAAAACATTTGTTTTGACTCAACCTTCATCCAACCCAAGGGTCTCATCAGGCCATTAATGCTTTGACCATGATTATCTCTTAATCGTTTGCACAAAGGTTTATCCTTGGATTAAACCTTAATCTAGTGGGTAAGCCTAACTTAGACTTGACCGTTAGCCTTTAGATAACCATGAGGTCTTCTCAGGCCTTTAATGCCTCCAACCCCTTTTCTCAACCCAATCCTATATTGACACTTGTCACCATTTCATTGGTGCCAATTGTGCACATGGATCCCCAAATTTCAAAGTCAACCCTTGATTAAACCAATTAATCTTGACCATCCATTGCCCTGTTTGTGCTATAAATAGAGCTCTCATTCCTCCATTTTAAAAACAATCATCTTTCAAATTTGAAGCATTACACTTATGCTCAAATTCTTTCAAGCTTTCTCATTTCATATATGCTCATCATTTTAGCCTCTTTTAGATCAGGAATTAGACTAATATGCATGTTTAGAATAATTTCTTTATCATTTTTGAGAGAACAATGAAGACACTAGGAAGGAATAGGTTTGACAATGTCAAAGAATATTTTGATTCTTTCACTGAAGATGAGCAGAAGCAAGTCATCTAATAGGTAGTCACTTATTTGGGTCATTACAATAGATTTCCACATGACTTGGAAAACAATATGTCAATCTCTTTGTAAAATATTCTTTTAGATAAATGGGAGAAAGCTATTCAAATGGAAAATAAAATTATTGATGAAATATTTGTACAATATTTTCCCAATTTGTCCTCGGATGGAATTAGTGCTTTAGTTCAGCAATACAAAGTACATTTTGATTTTAAAGTGAGAAGATTGAAGCTTCTTAATGCAAAAATGGAAGTTATTGAGTCTAAGACACATCAGATAGACTATGTAATCAAATAGAGAGAAGAACTCCTCCACTCTAGAAATAAGGATAATACTATAGATAATGTTCCTCTACTGGAAATGGATGAAGAGGAGATTTTTCAACCTGACATAGTATATCCAAATAAGAAGAAGGATGATTCCATTGTTCTTGTTGATGAAGATGTTCAGAACACAGTGGACCTATCTGAAGACAATACTACACGAAATATGGAGCCTCCTACAATTACTGAAGTATAGGTTACATTAGTTGATCAGCCGACTATTCAACTAAAAGTGGACAATGAACCAACAACAGAATGACTGGAGAAACCCCAATCTCTACCAGTCATTGAAAATACTCAAAAGGAGTCTACTAAGAAATTTGTCACTCAATTACCTAAAAAGACAATAGAACAAAATACAGAGAGAGCTATCATTAAGAGTGTACCTCCTGAACCGACGAAGCAAAAACTACTTGAAGATGATGATGATGATTCTTTAAATATTTGAGGACCCATTGATATGAACACTTTGAGCACATTGGAAATGATGAAGATTTCTAATGTTATGAAATGTAGAGCACATAAGAAGAGACTGAAAGAGAAAAGGATTGAAGGAAAAACAATCTAGAATGCAGTAGAAATTTTGTCTAGCTTACTACCGGAAACAGCTATTGCACATCTTCCTACACCCATGAGCAAACTTGGTTAGTTAGTTGTAGATGCATCTGATCAAATCAAGTTACTTGAAGATGCTGCTCAATTGTCTACTAAGAAGAGCCACAAGAAAAAATATCGAGATAAACTAGCAAAGAATATGTTTAAGGTATCTCTAACCTATACTTTGTGTTAACCGGTATGTGCATAAGAGACAACCTATGGCTACATTAAGTCAACATAAAAATGAAGATGAAGATGGCGATCAAGTGGAAGATTCTAGAACAACTGTTCACATGTTTTGTTTCAACCGATATTGACTATTCTAACTGGTATCTAATTTGTGATGAGTTACCAGCACTGACTTCTTGGCGGTCATTTTTGTGATGAGTTTTGATCGTTTGTCTAGATACACTGCACCTAGGAAATTGTGTTTTGATTTCCTTAGGCTGACATAAGATTTGAATGTCTATATATAAAGAATGAGTATGGTTATGATGAAATGTGAATACAGATACGCATCAAGAGTGAAAGTTTTTGTTGAAGAGTGTTAAGTGTTAAGATGAAGAGAAGTGTTGAATGTACTTAGAAGGATTTGATCAAGCAAGTATTGTGCTACTCAGAACATATCAAACCATTCTTATTTTTTTCTAATCATTACAACAGAATCAAATCCCTTAACTGGGTAAGCTCTAACAAGCTTCATTGTACAAATCCTCTTACAAGGTGATCCATTAGTTTGGATTCTCAAATCCTCCAACGAGCTTACTCCTAATAGGGTAGTACTCTTAATAGGGTATAAGCTTCTAATGAAGCTTTGGGATCTCTAACAAGATTTTCTCCTAGTAGAGGACTTTGTAGACCTTAACCAGTCAGTTATCTATTACTGCAAATAGTTAACTTGTGAGTTCCATCTCACCGTGGTTTTTACCTATTTGGGTTTTCCACGTATAAACACTTGTGTTATGGTGGATGCTTTAATTTTTGTGGATGTTTTTATATCATTTTGGATAGCATGTATTTTGTTTAAGTGCTTGGTTAAGTTCATCAACTGGTTTGTATTTGAAGTAGTGTTTTACTTGGTGTCACTGATTCACCTCCCCCCTCTCAGTGATTTTCAAGTCCATCATAGATATGATCAAACCATTTTGGGGATAAGTACAACTCCCAAAAGGGTGTCTAAAATGGTGAATTTTTTGTATGGGTGTGTGGAGCATTTTGGAGTTGAGATCAATTTTATCGCCAAATAGGGCTACAAGCCTAGGGGTAGGTTTCTAAAGGAGGTATAAGGAGTTGGATTCTAATCTTAGAACCAATGCTTGGACCAGTCTCTTATGGCCATAAATGAACCAATTCCAAAGTCCTCAGGAGAAAGGTGTCATGGGATGGTGTATGGTAGGTATTGAGGCATTTACTCACCTTGAGTAGGCCCAAGCCTAGTGAATTTGTGAGTAGATTCATCCAAGGTATCAAATCCTTCCTTGCAGGACCCTTGTGATCATTTGAGGGATCAAAAGTATAACCTTGTTTTGGTCTTGTCCTTAGGTGTGTGGTTAGGGCTCTGCATCATGGTCCTTAACCGAATATGTTCCTAATAGAACATTATTGTATAAGCTTCTAGCCAAGCTTGGCTCCTAATAGGGCGAACTTCAAAAGAGTTCAAAGAATACTTGTGGGTATTCATCCCCATCATGGTTTTTCTTATTTTTGTCTCCACATGAAAAATCATTGTGTCAAGTGGTTAATGACTTTGTGGATATGTTTTTTATTTGGGTTATATGAATGACTGGTGAATCTACATAGATATATTTAATTGTCTATAAATGATGTGAAGTATGTTATTACTGGTATTAGTCAAGTAGTATTTATATTTCAGATCTGTTGCATTATATCACTAAAGTATTTGGTCAACTGATAAGGCTTAATAGAGCAGCTGCAGATTTGTTAAAGTGTCCAAACTGGTTATATTTGTGTGTTAATTCTAAGTTGGAAATAAGTTTGGTGAAAGTCTAGTTAATTTTCTATCCACTGATTCACTTCGCTCCCCTTCTCAGTAGTTGACCAGATATTTATAGTTTCATCATATTATCCATTGGTATCAGAGAATTCCAAGTCCTCTTGAGTATAAGCCTAATAGCTTGAGGAAAAGATCTAGGAGAAAATGATGAAGAGAGAGGGTCCAAAGTTCAATAGAGATAACTACAAAATCTGGTGTGATAGAATGAAGATTTACATCAAGATCTTACGAATTTAGTATTGGGATCAAGTTGTTACTTAGTATATCTTTCCTAGTGGAATTCTAATAGATGATGAGAAGAAGGAGCAACAGGAGAACAACCAAGCATTGGAAGCCATCATCAATACCTTGTCATATTCAGAATATGTTGATGTTCATGGATTGGAGACTGCACATGAAGTTTAGAAAAAACTAGAAGAAATATATGATGATGATGAGCATGTAAATATAGCCAAGGAAGAGAGTCTTAGAGGAAAATTTGATAGTATGTGAATGATTAAAGGAGAAAACATTCAACAGAATGGTCAGATAATCAAGGAGATAATTGGAGAAATCAAAAGTGTTGGAGGTACAATGGATGATACCACTGTGATTAGCAAGGTATTGAGAACCCTTCTACTAGTCTACACTATCAGAGTTGCAACCATTCAAGAACTCAAATCTATTGATAAGAAAAAGGTAACTATTGACTCTATCATTGGTAAATTGACTTCATTTGAATTAAATGGTTTTGATGGAAGTGTTCAGAGGTCAGAATCTACATTTAAAGCCTCAATCTCAACCTCACTAATAAGGAAAAGTAGAGAAGTAAGCTATAGTCATGAATCTAGATCCTTTAGAGAGGTAGATGATGAAGATACCCTTATGAAACTTGAAGCATTGTTGGCCAAGTGGTTACCTAGAGGTACCAGTAAGAATAGAGGTAAATTACCACCAAAATGTTTTGTACGTAACATGATAGGACATATTGCTACTAATTGTCCTAATGGAGATAATGAGGAAAAATGAGAGAAATATAGGAAGTTTAAAGGAAAAGGAAAAATAAATTATCTCATAGTAGTGGATGAAGGTATTACAAATGAATAATCTGAGTTAGATACAAATGAGGACATTATATTTGTCACTACCCAAGAATACATATTAGATTAGAAGGCATTGATCTCCCACTTGGATAATTCAGATGATTGGATTATAAATAATGGTTGTTCACACCACATGACTAGTGATGGGAGCAAGTTTCTAACATTAGAAGAATTTGATGTAGGTGTTGTTAGATTTGGGAATAACACTCCCTCCATGGTGAAAGTCAAAGGATCCATTTCCTTGAATGGTAAGAGAAGTGTTGGAAATTGACACTCTATTGGTTGGTTTCACTATGTTGTCATTCATGGCAACATGATTTTGTTTTCTGGCTTCATATGGTGTAGCAACAGGCATCGACACGGGCACTGACAAGATAGAATATTTCTTTGGTCATCGACAATGCAGACCAACATGGTATAGAAAAGGTCATCGGTATTGGAGGATGACACTTCTTGGATCCGGCTTCGGAAACCTGTTTTAATGTTTATAAATTTATGTTATTTGGCCAACATGTTGTTGGCATTGCACACTCTAATGGTAGTTAAGGTGATTGAAGGTATTGTTATTGATGGCAACCTTGCAATCTTATGGCACCGAAAGGCACCAGCACTGATATACTCTACATTGACAGATATTTCACCGACAGCAACAATAATGTTTATCCGCATCCTAGCTGATAGGATTTTGATTATTGTATATTGTATTTAATTATAATATCTTTTGTAAGCCGACATGACATATTGTAATAAGACTCATATATAGGTATGAGATCTTCTAGATCATTTGGTGAGAGGAGATATGATATGATGGATATGTAGAGTGAATATCAAGGTAGATTCTGTAGAAAGTTTTATGGTTATTGTATGAGCTTAAACCGATACGGAACCTGGCATAGCAGATTTTTTTTGTAGCAGTACATTATATTGGATTCTCATAATCCATTTTTGTAAGTTAGTGAGACTTCCTTTTGTATTTGAGCAGTGAGCTCTAGGTAGTTGGCCTTCCTACATGTGCAGGCTCACCATTGTAAATAATATCCATTCTTTGGCCAGTGAGTGAATATTGTGGGTCACAAATCCCATTGAGGTTTTTCACACTCCGGGTTTCCTTGCCAATAATCTTGTGTTATGGTGTGCTTTCTATGTTGTCTTTACTGTTCATATTTACTGCATTAATTCTTGTTTACCGATACATTGTTTTGGAATGCAAATTACTTAATAAACTCAGAAATTTTGTTAACCGGTTAGATACTGATTCACCCCCCCTCTCTCAATATCTTTGGGAATCCTAACAATTGGTATCAGAGCTAGCTCCTCTATTTTCAAAAGTCTAATATCTTGAGGAAGATTCTGACACCGGTATAGATGGAAAACTTGAGAAAGCAATTGGAAACAACTCTTGCAGACTTTGATGCAGAAAAGTTGAAGAATATCAAGCTTGAAGATGATCTGAGGACTGCATAGAAATTCATTCAAGGACTTCAGGAGAATCTCACTATTGCTAGAAACAAAAGAAGAGAACTTCGTGAGAAGATACAGAATGATGATGATGAAAATGAGACTCTTAATGAGCTTGTAAGTAAGATGAGGCAAGAAAACATGACCTTGAGGAATGAAATGCAAGACATGACTATGAGATTTTGTAAAGATATTGAAGACAAAAAGAAGAATGAAGATGACTTGACTAGTAGACTCAATGATGCTGGAAATGAAAATCTAAGACTCAGTCATGAAAATGATATGTTAAAGACAGATCTGATTCACATGGAACATTATAAAATTGTACTTATGAGATGGAATTTTTGGAAAATGAGTTGGCTACTGCAAATAAACATAAAGAGAAATTCAAGAAAAGTTTAGAAGAACTTGATGATATGCTAAAAAATCAGAAACCTAATGGAGATACTAATGGACTTGGATTTGAAGTTGGTGAAAGCTCCGGTACCGTAAACAATCATGATCACAACAAACTGGTAAGAGGACCTAATGCCTACAAATTTAATGGGAAATGCTTTAACTATAACAAGTATGGTCATAGAGAAAATCAGTGTAGATCTAGAACCCACCGGTCAATGTTCCAAATGAAACAAAATTGGTAACAATTCAGAAAATTGCATAATAAATGTAAGATGTTATGTTTGTGTGAGATTTGGACACGTATCTAATCAATGTAGAACACATACCAGCAGAGGATATGGAAATGCTATTCATAAGAATAATGTGACTTGTTATGCTTGTAACAAGATTGGACATATTTCAAAATTTTATAGAAGTAAGGTATCACCGACAAATAACAAAGGACCCAGTTTGAAAGGCAAAGAGAAGGTAGATGAGGTAAAGAAAGAATTTTCAAAACAATGGATTAGAAAGAGATCAGAATGTTGATGAGACTATTCCTTCACTAGTAGAGCAGAGTATTACTCCACCAACAGGGGATTCTTCATCCAAATTAAAAGTAATCCTTGGGGGTATTGCAGCAAATTGAAAATCATGCAAGTTTACCCTCAGTTGATGGTGAGAAGATGAAATTCTTCTTTACCAGCAGATGTGTTAAGTTTCACTTAACTAGTAGGCATTCATTATGGTTGTTGAAGGAAAAGACATTATAAATCAGTGTGTTTCCATCTTTTTCATTCACCGAGCATTCAAACTTTCAAAGAGCGCAAAAAATCGAGCAAAGGCATCCTTAGAAAGAAGTAAAGCAAGATCTTTCAAAACATCCAAACCGATCAGCCAGGTTAAGGTATTTATCAATGGCTTCCTCCTCTACTCCTAAATTCATTACAAACCCTACTATTATAGAAGTGGTTAAATGCCCTAGGCCCGTATTCAGGATTATACCCAAAGTAGCAAAGCAGGATGATACCCTAGGTGCATTTTCAAAAATCCCTAAAGGAGTTGCATATGTAGAAGACCCTAGAATTTACATACATTGCCACATTGAGGAACTAGATTTTGAGTAAATCATGAAAATGTACAAAAATGTTATCTGTGATGAAAGTAGAACTGTGAAACCAGAACATAAGGTAATTGAAACCCTAGGTTTTTTGGAAATCCTTGACATCCCGAAATTTCCTAAGGAAGTTGTAAGGATTGTACTTAGTAGAGTTCATGGAGAATTCTTTTGGCTCGACTCTATTCATTAAATCACTAGAGAAGCAGTTAGGGTAGTGACTAGATTATCCTCCACCAGTAGCAGGCCAGGTAAAACATAGAAAGTTTCAAACAACACTGTGATGACTTTAACTGGTGCAACCTATGACAACAAATCCCTAAGAGTTAATGATGTAAAAGATGAAAATGTTAGATTCATTAGCATGATATTAGGATACAAAATGACACATGCTAACTGACTAAACTTCCAATATATGTATCACAAGTGCATATGATATGGTTAACAATGGTGCCAAGATAGATGTATGTGTGTGGTTGAAAGATGAATTGATTGACAATTTGTAGAAAATTAAAAGATATAAGAAAGGTACTTTCAGATTTGGCAATCTTCTTGTATGCTTAATGCTATATCTTACAAAAGAGGTTCCTAGTATAGGCAAGAAATACTTTTGATATGATATACCAGTAGGGAAGCAACTATTAGATATCTTCACCGACAATGGGGACAGACAAGGAAAACAAAATAACAGAGTATTTCCAAGCATTTAAAGTGAAAATGAAGACTAGGGAAACGTTACCTCAAAGTATTATCGACAAGTATGAGAAAGAAATTTGTTTTGTGATTAAGAAGGATGAAATTTGGATGGAGGCAGTTCTTCCTAGAACTGTTTGGGTGACAGAGATGGGATATGAGGTTGATGTGAACAAAATTGAAACATATGCCAAAGCCCTACTTGAAGCCCCTAGAGAACCGAAAGAAAAAGTGTTTGGTAATGCTAAGACAATAGAAAGTGGTGTTCAAACACTTAAACAAAGGAAGAGAAGAGAAAAATATATAAGGAGTGAATCTAAGTAGGTTAAAGAAATAAAGGAAAACATAATGAAAATCACTGGTATCAAGGAAAGTGATCTAGAAGGTTTACAACCAGAAGCTCATCTCTCATCGGTTGGAACTTCATCATAAAGTGAAATTCTTGCATAATTTAAAAGAGTAGATAGGAAGAGAAAACCTTCACTGGTAGCCTCTCCTACACCTAAGAAGGCAAGAAAGAAACAATAATCAGTAAGGCCACCAGCTAAGAAGATGACACCTAGAAACAAAAAGGAAAAATAGGTCATTCCTCCACTTGACAACCTATTAAATGAGATAATAGATGATGGTAACTTATCAAATGTAAGTAAATTGTATGATACTCTTACAAATGAGGAGAAAGAAAGCATATAAAAAAAAAATCATCTTACACCTTGATATTTATAAGAAAGTTTTGATAGAGGTTGTAGATGATTTTCATAGTGATTTGTGTAGGTGACTAGATGCTAAAAGGTTAGCCATTATGGAGCTAGACAAGAAAATCAAGATTGAGAAACTACTAGCTATTCACCCTGTGAAATCAGTTGAAGAAATAGATAAGTTGATCAGTGAAGCTAATAGAAAAGTCTTTTCTAGTGGACACCGGCATGTAAGTCTAATGGTCGACAGAGTAAATGAGATCTCAGAAGAGACATTAGATAAATGGGACATCTCTTTGTGGAGAAAGAAAAACAAGAAGAACTAAAAAGACCAGAAAAAATCAAGGTATACCAAAAGGATAAGGACAAAGGAAAAGGCAAGGTAGGTGGACTACCTAATATAAAAGTGATAGATAACCTTCCACCACCTTTAGTTACTCTACTGGTACTAACTGACAACACACCAGCTACTAAGAATGTGGAGACTCCACATGAGGATACAAATCATGAGTCTAAAATTTTGTACACAGTGAACATAGACACTCAGGAGGTCAATATTGTAGTTGATAAAGAAAGTACTGAGGAAAAGAAGAAAGATGTTACTACTGAGAAATTGGCTGACAATGTTGGAACACAAGCTGAAAATGTTGAAGTTGAAACACCAACTTATAACATTGAGATTGGGGTTAGTGAAATGGTTATTGATAGTACTATTGATGCAAACATTGAAAAACTGACAGAGATAGAGAAATTAACTACAGAGAGTACAGTGAAACCAACTGAGTCACAGGTAGTGGACAGTGCAGAGGTATAGACAGAGAAACCAATGATGGATACAACTGAAAAACCATCAGAAAAACCGATTGATAACACTAAAGAACAATCAAAAAAACTAACAGAAGACAACACAGTGAAACAAACTGAGACACAAGCTAAGAAATAGGTTCATAAAGAGAGAGTGCCACTGGTAAATGCTGAGAATCCTATACCTTTGCTAGTTGAAATGCAAACACAAACTGACCTACCAGAGGTTGAGACAAGCAAAGATGTTACTACCACCGACAGCATGGAGATTGTTAAGGTAGTTGGACAGTCATTTGGTACTTCCATGACTGAATTCAGACCCACAAATGTGACTGAAGTGCTTTTGGATTCTATTAAGAAAATTACAGATTGTAATGTATTGGCATATACAGCTATAGATGATACTATTCCTATTCTTAAATTGATTGCACCCAAGTGTAATGTAGATAATAAAGATTCTTTGAGTCAATTAGACACATTGTCTAAGTACATAACTGACAATATACTGACTGTGGACCAAATAAATGAAGAGACATTTAAGGATAAAATGGATAAGGAAAAATAGAAATTCTTTGAAGAGAAAATAAAGAAGTGCACGAAACACATTGATACTCTTTTACCGGCACTCAGTACAACCATAATGGAATTTAAGGAACTGTATAGAGACACCTGCAAGACTAATCTTCTAATAGTGGATATTGATAATGAAATCAGAAAAGTGCAAAAAGAAATTGATGATATAGATAACAATATCATTGGTTCATCTAAACCAATATCAGATATAGAATAGGAGATAGCTAGATTTGAGGAGAAACTTGAAAAACTAGAGAAAGAGAAGGAAAGAATGAAAGGCAAGGCAAAAGAACTTAAATGTAGACTCAGTCCTAAATTGGATAACCTCATCTCTTTGATGAAAGAGATCTTAGAGGAACTTATTCAGGGATAGAAGACATTGGAAGAGTAAATGCATCACCTCACCGGCACTATTAAGAGAATAGGGGCAACATTAAATGACAACAATAGGTTCACTCAAAGCCTAAATTTGGTATTTGCAGACCTATTCTAAATTGTAACCAACTAGTTACAAGGTACTAGCTGAGCACTGCACTCATTGACATTTTGACAACCTTTATCATTGATGTCAAAGGGGGAGTAGTAGAGAAGAGAAAAATCCAATGACTTTTAGAAGAAATCATCTTCTCAAGGGGAGCACACAGTTTTGGTAAGATTTTTGGACTTCAATTTTTGGATACAATTTTGAATTTTTCTCATGAGTGTTGCCATCAATGCCAAAGGGGGAGATTGTTGGCATTGCACACTCTAATGGTAGTTAAAGCTGATTGAAGGTATTGTCATTGATGGCAACCTTGCAATCTTATGGCACCGGCAAGCACCGACATCAGTAGACTCTACACTGACAGATAGTTCACCGGCAATGACAATAATGTTTACCAACATCCTAGCCGATATGATTTTGATTATTATATATTGTATTTAATTGTAAGATCTTTTGTAAGCTGACATGGAATATTATAATAAGACTCATATATAAGTATGAGATCTTGTAGATCATTTGGTGAGAGGAGATATGATATGATGGATATGTACAGTGAATATCAAGGCAGATTTTGTAGAAAGGTTTATGGTTATTGTATGAGCTTAAACCAGTACTGAACCTGGTATAGCAGATTCTTTTTGTAGTAGTACATTATATTGGATTCTCATAATCCATTTTTGTAAGTCAGTGAGACTTTCTTTTGTATTTGAGCAGTGAGCTCTAGGCAGTTGGTCTTCCTGCATGTGCATGTGCAGGCTCATCATTGTAAGTAATATCCATTCATTGGCTAGTGAGTGAATATTGTGGGTCATAAATCCCACCGAGGTTTTTCCCACACCGAGTTTCCTCGCCAAAAATCTTGTGTTATGGTGTGCTTTCTATGTTGTCTTTACTATTCATATTTACTACATTAATTCTTGTTTATTGGTACATTGTTTTGGAATGCAAATTACTTTATAAACTCAAAAATTATATTAACCAGTTAGATACTGATTCACCCCCACTCTCAGTATCTTTGGGAATCCTAACACACGTAATCTGATTTTGTATATCTTTATAAGTCAACATAAGGCAAAAAATTTGTATAGGGTATATAGGTCATTTTTATAGATCATTTTGTAAGAAGGACAAGAGATAGGAGATTATGGATATGTGAATGAAATATGATGCAAAATTACTCAGAGAGATTATGTATGTGAGGAATTTATTGTAAGGGTTATTTTGGTAAAGGGTTTTAGGGTTTCAAACCAAAACAGACAGAGCTTAAACCAGAACTATATTCTGGCATAGAAGATGCTATCTTAGCAGTTCACACTTCTCCAGATTGTTGTCTGGAATTTTATGTAGTCGGTGAGGCTCCTATTATGATTGAGCAGTGTGCTCTAGGTTGTAAGCCTTTCTACAAGTGCAGGCCTCTCATATATTGTAATATCTCTTTATATGACCAGTGGATTGATATTGTGGATCACAAATCCCATCGTGGTTTTTCCTCTTTGATATTTTCCACGTATAAATCTGTGTGTTATGATTCTCATTTATGTGTTTGGCTTGTTGGTTGCTTTACTTCTTTCAATTTTGTTTATACTGGTATACCGGTTGGTGTATGAATATTTTGTTAAGGCTAAAATCTACTATTCTGGTATAACACTGATTCACCCTCCCTCTTAGTGTTATTGGTTTCCAACAATTGGTATCAGAGCCTTGTGCTTCAGAGGAAGTTTAATAACTTGAGGAAGATCCTGAAAATAGAATCATTGAATATGGCTTTGGAGAAGCAGCTTGAGATGGCACTTGAAGATTATGATGTTGAAAGGTTGAAGAACTTAAAACTACAAGATAAATTAAATTTTGCCAAGGAATTCATTCTTGTCCTACAAGAGAGGCTATAATATATTCAAGCTAGGAGGAATGAACTTTTGCAAAATTAGGATGATGAAGAGAAAAATGCACTTAAGGAACAATGCCAGAAATTGAGTTAGGAGAAGATGGTTGTTAATAAACTTAGGAAACATTAAAGGTGAGAAGAAGGGCACCTTCCAGTATGGGAACTTGTTAGTCTGCATAATGCTATATTTTCTGAATGATACACTCGATTCTGGTAGGAAACAATGGGCTTTTGAAATTCTAGTAGGAAGATAATAAAAACATTCAATTTTTGCATTAGGAAGCAAGAGAGATGATAAGATATAGGGTTATTTTAATGCATTTCAAAAATCTATGAGGTGTAGGGTAAGAGTACATGAGCATATAGTATATAAATGTTCTACCGACATATGTTTCATGGTAAAGAAGGATGAGACTCTCATGGAAGAAGTTAAGCCCTAGAAGATTTGGATTGAAGAAATGGACTATGAGGTGGATGCACAGATTCTTGATGCCTACACAAAATACCAATTGATGCAGAAATAGATGAGGCAGAGAAGCCCTGTGGAACTGCATAGCAAAAGTGCATAGCAGAAAACTCAAGAGGTTGAAACAGAGTTCAACCAAAAGAAAAGGGAGAAACAAGAAGGAAAACCAAGTAAATTTGTACAGAAGGTCTCAAAGGACATAAAGGCACTAATTGATGCTGTTGTGAAGAAAGGTAGGAAGAGGAAGGATCTAGTAGTTCATATTGAACCTATTACTATAGATTCTAAATTAGAGGATGACACACTGTTAGCATTCAAGAGGGTTGTTAGGAAGAAACCGAAGAAAATAAAAGTGGAAGCAACCGGTTAGGAAGGTCACAATCAAGATACCAACACATAAGAAAGCACCTGAAGCTACACCTATAGCTGCATCTGGTACAACCAAGAATAAGAAGAAGAGTGACATTGATTTAGTACTTGAAACTGGTAATGTAACTATCATACCATGCAAAAATTGTGCAAAAATTGTAGATGAAATCACTAAAGATGGCATCTTGAACAATGTCAAAATTTATTATGAAAGCTTAGAGGATGAAGAACAGAGAGAGGTAGAAGAAGTAGTCCTGTTATACTTAGATATTTATAAGAAAGCCTCAATAGAGATGGAAAATGAAATACCAGCTGAATTATATAACATGTTAGATGTTAGAAGATTATTTGCTATGCAAGAAGATAAACACATTAAAATACAAGAACTGCTAGCTATCTGTGTTACTATAGATCCAGATGAAATGGAAAAGACAATTCAGGTAGCAGACATAAAGGTCTCCAATAGAAAACATAGGTTAACTAGTCTGATACTAGGGAGAGTGAATGAAGTAATAAAGGAAACTCAAAAAGAATGGATTAAATTTTTGGGAGAAAATAGAGGATTCTTTACTTCACTGGAGACCAGGATAGATACTATAGATACCTAAGTTGAAGGGAAAGGAAAGGGGATTACGAGTACTTCACCCTCAGTTTTGAAAAAAATCAAGATAGTGGAAATTGAGCCACTGGTAAATACAGATGTACAGACAAATACTGAAACACTGGTTAATACTGAGAATGAACAAGATAATATTGTACAAGATACTAACATTGAGGAAAATTATCCTTTGGATACAAATGTATAGGTTGAGGATATTGTTCCTTCAGAGGAACCGACAGTTACACAGACTATACCTGTAATGCCCTGCCACAAACCCTAAAGGAAAACAACACAACTAGGCAACTAAAGGGTGATTTTTTTTTTTTTAAAGATTAAGTGCATTAATTATAACCATTGCACGTTTAATACCACAACGGAAGTCTAACCCATGATTTTCTAAGGGTTACCAATGAAGATTAATTCATAGATTATATTAGCACCATGGTTAATCCAATTGTCCATTTAATTAGATAAATTAAATGCTTAAGTTTAAAACTACATATACATCTAAATTCCATAATGAAAGAACCAAAGTATTCCAATGCATTTATTTATCCATAAACCATCTATACAAAAGATCAAAGAAAATAAATTAACATACAATCCACTAACATAATATTATAATATCCATAAATACATGGCTTCAAAAAATACCACAGAATCCAAAAGTTACAATATTAAGGTTACATAAAATTTTGATACAATGACCACAAGGTCTCAACTAAACAATGATCATGAACAAGAGCTGGTACATGAACCATGAACCAAGAAACACCAACAAAGCCTTTCCTCACCTGAAGATACAATCCAAAACATCCGATGGAAAGTGGCACTACCACCCGACCATGTGATCCCAAAATGGAACCACCCCACTATGCTAGGAGATAGTAGAAGACCCTCAAGAAAGAAAAACAAGACAAGTATGAAAGAACTACATGACTCCGCAAACATTCATGTGACTCAACTCACAAAATCTAGTGACTCTAAGGAGAGAGTGTCATCGCATGGCTTACGGTGGTTACCATGGTAGGACTTCATAGGTCCCGGCCCCCATCCTGGGTTATCCTGGTAACCTCTCCCGAACCTTCGGCTCCATCTAAGTCTCATGCAGACCCTACCAATCCTTTCGTGGAGACAAGGTGGTAAGTTTGCCATTTTAGGCCTTCTCACCACATCCTGAGCCTATAAAAGCACTCAACCATGTGTGAGGCACATTATTTTAATTAATATTTAATCTAGCCACCTCCTAATCAATTATTAGGTTATCACTTCTTAACTGACTTTCGACGAGTTATCTTGCCATCCACTTTGGGCGCGGCCCTAGCTTGAAAGACACTCTCTCTCATAGGACACTAACAGGAAAGGTCTCTCTCTATGAGAACTCTATGGTGAAACAGACAGCCATATCTAATCATGACAAACCATAGGTGAAGGATACACAATCACTAACCCAAGATTGACCAGTTGGAAACATAACCTAGGATTGACAACTCAACCAAAATTACAATGAAATTAAGCTTGACTGCAAACACCATTTACACAAGATCCTAAAACAGGCAATCTTTTCTTTAAACAACCAAAAGCATAAATAACTTGCAATTAAAGATTTTCCAGAAAATAAGGAAATACAACTATATTAATACAAGGAAATCAATGTTTCCAAGCATAAATATAAAATCTAAAAATTACAAGATTTTCTGAAAATACCCAAACTCTGAATTAATTATATAAATATATAACATAATTATATGAATACATATATACATCGTATATATATATTATATACTTATAATCATATTACAAAATATCTATGTAAATTAATGAATTAATTTTCACAGTATTAAAATAATACTAAAATAATATAATGCCCATAATAAAAAAACAACTTATATATATATATATATATATATAATAAATTAATTAACAAAAAAAACCAAACTACACATCCCCGACACGAAAACTGAAAGTGCCCATGTCCAAAGTATACACAAGGAAAAGTGAAATCAACAACTCTCTGCTACCCACGGTAGCACGTACTACCATAGGTAGTACTTGCTACCCTACGATAGCATTTGCTACCGCTGGTAGCACTACTACCTTATGGTAGTAGATGCTACCACCGCTAGCATACTACCATCGGTAGTTGCTACCTACCCTAACCTTTTCTTCTTTTTTTTTTATATATATTTTTAAAAAAAAATTCAATAGCACAAAACTTACAATTAATTTCCTTATTCATTAAAAATTATTTTCCAGAATTTAATTAAAATAGCTAGTCCCCAAAAAAATTTAAATAAAACAATTTCCCCGTAACTTATAAAACCCAAATAAATTTAATTAAAATTAGATCTATTACTATAGTAAATAAATAATTACCCAAAGATTACACAAATATTGATAGAACATCCATAGCCAAATATCAAAACTAAACCCCAACAAAACAGAATATTTTCTCTGGTAAAACCCATTTTCTACCCAATCTTGCAACTTTTAAGCACAGTAAAACATCTTGGAAAAATTTGCCAGAATAACTTTTCCCAAATTTTCTCAAAATTTTAATCAACAAACACCCAGGAAACAACCTCTTCCATAAACTAGAAACTAATTTCAAAAATGGACTTTAACCAAGAACAAGAAATTAACCAAAAAGAATTTTGGGTTTGATAAATATTTTAACACACACATCATTCAGAAAGAGAGAAGAAATAGAAATATTATCTTTAAAACAAACAATTAAAAGAAGCCATCCAACCTGGTATAACTTTCCTGGAAGAAATTTGTAGAAGAGAATCAATCCTTCAACTAATTTCTCTTCACCTAAATCCCTGTCTCTTTCCCGTGACTCCCAAAAATAAAAGACATAATCCCCTTTTTAAACTAAAATTCTAGGTTGCATATATTTTTCCCAAAAAACCCTAATCTTTAATTTTTTTAATAAAAGCAATTTTATTTCCTTTTCTAATTTCCTACCAAAGGAATATGTTAACATGCAATAATTCAAATCATTTTTCTTTCTTTACTTTTCTCATGCAAATTAATTAATTTTCTAAATAAAGAAATTAAAACAATAGTTTAATTCTAAATAATTCTTTTATTCATTTATTTATTTATTTACTCTGTTATTCTTTTATTTATTTAAAATTCTAGGAAATAATAAATGAAATTAATCTAATTTATTTTTCACTAAAATTTAATTAAAATATATTTCTAATATCATGGAGCTTGCAACTTAATTTAATAACTTCTTTTAATTAATTAAATTTATAATCTCAATGCATAAAATACATAATTCAAAAATACCAACTATGAGATATTTCCATAAATTTAATTAATTAATTAAATCCACTAAAACACACAAACTACACAAACCCCAAGCAAAGACTCAGAAAAAGTCAAATGATAATACACGAAGGCTGAACAAACTGACAGGACAACCAACTGACAACACTCACACGAGTGTAACTGAGTAAAATAGGGTCAACTACTACCTCCTCCACTTCCATCGAACAATATAAGGCAAGCTCAGACCTGTGAAGCCAGGTGGAGATGACACCCCATACCTACCTGGTACTAGTACCTACAATATCCGTCATCATCGAACCACACATGCATATATAGAATATAGAAAACACAGCATGCACACCGATGAAGGAGAATCACAATGTTCCCTGTCTCATTAGAGTGAGTGAAGGAAAATTGTCCCCTTGCATCCAACACACTCATAGACACACAAAATATAATTTCACATTGCATAGATAGAGTAAAGTGTTAGTACATAGCAATAATTCATAAAATGCCATAAATCACAAGTACTGAAATACTGCAAATAAATTATGCATCTCCTATCCACATAAAGCATGAAATAATGTCATATAAGTCTGAATAACACATCATGGTAATGTATCCACTGAAAGCAAACAATAATAAAATATGAGTCTAATGAGTTCAAACGAGGAGAGGTACTACATTCTCCCCCCCAAAACTAGGCTTACTCCTGGAAGCCTAAAACAAATAAGTATACAACTCTCTCATCTTCACTGCATCCTCCCAAGTCACCAAGGTCTCATCATTTGGGTCCCGTAGGACCCTTACCTGGTCGATGTTACAACCCTTGAGGATCAAATCCCGATGCTGAAGAATGTGCATGGGCTCCATGGAAAGATGCCCGTCCTTGAGCTGCAAAGAGTTCCAATCATGAACATGTGTCACATCAGGATGATAAGGTCGAAGAACTAAAACATGAAAGACATCGTGGATGCGGGATAGACTCGGTGGCAAGGCAAGACAGTAGGCAACATGTCCTATCCTCTAAAGGATCTCAAAAAGGCCAACAGACTAAGGTGCCAACTTAGAACCCTTTCCATAATGGATCAGACTCTTCCACAGACGCACTCTCAAGAACACATGGTCACCAACAAAAAACTGATGATCTACCCTATGAGCATCTACATACTTCTTCTTCCTATCATGTGCAGCTACCAAATGCTCACGAATCCACTCAACCTGTTGCTCCATCTCCCAAAGAATATCGGGTCCTATAAGCACCCTATCCTCTAGCTGATCCCAACTCAAAGGAGTACAGAAAGGACGACCATACAATGCATGAAAGGGGGACATACCCATGGAGCTATGATATCCATTGTTATAATAAAACTGCACTAGATAGATATAATCCTCCCAGCGTGACCTCTGGTCCATAACATACATGCGAAGCATGTCCTCCAAAACCTAATTCACTCACTCGGTCTGACCATCTGTCTTTGGGTAATAAGCTGAACTAAAATTCAACTGAGCCCCCAAAGAATGCTGAAGTGAGGTCCACAATGCTGAGGTAAAGATGGGATCTCTATTAGAGATGATCCACCTTGAAATCCCATGCAATTTTACTACATTTTCCAAGAAGACTTGTGCCACGACCGCTGCCATATAGGAAGCTCGAATAGGAACAAAATGAGAAACCATAGTCAATCTATCAACAATGACCATGATAGCATCATGGCGACATGAAGAGATAGGCAACCCAACAATAAAATCCATGGAAATGATATACCATTTCCAATCCGGTACCAAATTACGCTGTAAAAGCCCTGTCGGGTGTTGATGCTCTACCTTCACCCTCTGATACTCTAAACACTTTGACACAAAATCGGAAATGTTGCATTTCATACTAGCCCAATGATAAATCTATTTAAGATCTGCGTACATCCTCTTGACACCTGGATGTGCCGAATAAGGTGCATGATGAGTCTCAGTCATGATCAAAACATGAAGACCCTCCAAAGGAGGTACATAAATACGTCCAAGTTGATGAAGAAGTCCATCTACCTCAAAGTTATATCTAGAAAATATACCCTCTAAAGGCCTTTTGAACTCTATTATGGCTCTAACATCCTGATACTAAGTATCCTGAGGAAGAACTCCAAGAATCCTCTCTCTCAAGTCTACTCCAAGGGATAATGCTAAAACTTCATGCTGCCTATGACTCAAAGCATCTGCCACTATGTTCTCTTTCCCCTAAATATAACGAACCTCAAAATCATACTCGCAGAATAATTCCATCCATCTCCATTGTTGAGCATTCATGTTTGGTTGCGTGAATATATACTACAGACTGTGGTGATCACTATGCAATTCGAACCGATGCCCTAATAGGAAATGCTGCCATCTAAGAAAAGCATGAACTACAACTGTTAACTCTAAATCATGAACTGGATAGTTCAACTTGTGGTTCTTGATTTTGCGAGACTCATAAGCATCCACACGTCCATCCTGCATAAGCACTGCATGTATACCTTCCAAAGAGGCATCTGTCCATACCATAAAATCTCTAGATGGATCAAGAACTGCCAAAATCAAAGCACTGACAAGGAGTTCCTTCAAGGTCCGTAAAGCTACCTCACACTATTCTAACCAAACAAACTTCTTCCCTTTCCTCTAAAGAGAAGTAATCAGGTGTCCTATCCAGGAAAACCTCTGAACAAAGCGATGGTAATATCCAGCCAAACCCATAAAACTCCCAACTTCTAAAATGTTGGTTGGGGCTGGCCAATCAACAATGGCTTGGATCTTTGAAGGATCCATGGATATACCTTCTCCCAAAACCACATGACCAAGGTAGTTCACCTTAGACTGGAAGAATTCACACTTCACCAAATCGGCATAAAGTTGATTCTCCCTCAAGCATTGCAATACCTGACGTAAGTGACCCTCATGCTCTTACATAGATCTAGAATAAATTATAATGTCATCCAAGAATACAATGACAAAATGATCAAGGTAGGTGCAAAAAACCCCATTCATGAGGCTCATGAAAACTGAAGGCACATTTGTCAACCCAAATGGCACCACTCTGAACTCGTAGTGACCATAACGAGTATGAAACGTTGTCTTATGAATGTCTACATCCTGAATGCACAATTGATGGTATCCAGATTTCAAGTCAATCTTAGAGAACACCTTGGCTCCCTTAACCTGATCAAAAAGGTCATCTATACAAGGCAATGGATATCTATTCTAGATGGTTACCTTATTCAACTGTCGATAGTCAATGCATAACCAAAGAGAACCATCTTTCTTCTTAATGAAGATAATAGGCACACACCAAGGGGAAACACTAGGATGAATGAATCCCTTGGCTAGCAATTATTCTATCTGCAACTTCAAGTCACTCAACTCCTGAGTAGTCATCCAATATGGAGCTCTCAAAATAGGTTCTACACCAAGAAGCAAATCAATGCAAAAGTCTATGTCTCTCTTCGGAGGCATACTAGGAATATCCAATGGAAACACATCAGCATACTCTCGAAGAATAGGGTGACCATCAAGTGAGATTTCTCGACTCTCTAACTCATCCACATCCTCAAGAGTAACTACAAAAAGCTGACACCCTCTACGCATGCACCAATTAGTTTCATAGCGGAAATCATACATAGGGATATCGGTCTCTGAACTCCAACAATCTCCACTTCCTTGCCAAGGTCATCTAAACACTCCACTGACTTCTTGCGATAGTCTATGCGAGCACTGTGAGATGATAGCCAATTCATCCCCAACACAACTCCATAAGAACCCAAAGGAATGACTTGAAGGTCAACTGAAGTAACCAAGTATCCTAGGTCCAACTCATGACTGGGAATAAAGGCACCTACAAAGATACAGACACCTATAGCCAACTCTACTGGCCACCTCCCCTAGCTTTCCTAGCCATGACCTAGCACTATAAAAGAGAAAACGGTTTAGATGTATAGCAAGGATAAGACAAGAGAAATACAAACATTAAGACCTAAGTAGAAAGGTCAAACTGAATGGGCTCACTACAAACCCAGAGTACCTAGTGTTGAAACATGGGCTCTGATACCAAATGTAATGCCCCGCTAGAAACCCTAAAGGAAAACAACACAACTAGGCAACTAAAGGGTGAATTTTTATTTTTTTTAAACATTAAGTGGATTAACTATAACCATTGCATGTTTAATACCATAGCAAAAGTCTAAAACACGATTTCCTAAGGGTTACCAACAAAGATTAATTCATAGATTATATTAACACCATGGTTAATCCAATTGTCCATTTAATCAGATAAATTAAATGCTTAAGTTTAAAACTACACATACATCTAAATTCCATAATGAAAGAATCAAAGTATTCCAATACATTTATTTATCCATAAACAATCTATACAAAAGATCAAAGCAACTGAATTAACATACAATCTACTGACATAATATTACAATATCCATAAATACATGGCTTCCAATAATACCACGAAATCCAAAAAGTTACAATATCAAGGTTACAAAAAAGTTTGATACAATGACCACAAGGTCTCAACTGAACAATGATCATGAACAAGAGTTGGTACATGAACCCACGAACCAAGAAACACCAGCAAAGCCTTTCCTCGCCTAAAGATACAATCTAGAACATCTGATGGAAAGTGGCACTAGCACCCGACCATGTGATCCCAAAATGGAACCACCCCACTATGCTGGGAGATAGTAGAAGACCCTCAAGCAAGCAAAACAAGATAAGTATGAAAGAACTACATGACTCCGCAAGTATCCATGTGACTCAACTCACAAACACTAGTGACTCTAAGGAGACAGTGTCATCGCATGGCTTATGGTGGTTACCATGGTAGGCCTCCATAGGTCCCGGCCCCCATCCTGGGTTATCCTGGTAACCTCTCCCGAACCTCCATCTCCATCTAAGTCTCATGCAGACCCTACCAATCCTTTCGTGAAGACAAGGTGGTAAGTTTTCCATTCCAAGCCTTCTCATCACATCCTGAGCCTATACAAGCACTCAACCATGTGCGAGGTACATTATCCTAATTAATATTTAATCTACCAACCCCCTAATCAATTATTAGGTTATCACTTCTTAAGTGTCTTTCAATGGGTTATCCTGCCATCAACTTTGGGTGCGGCTCTTGCTCAAAAGCCACTCTCTCTCATAGGACACTAACAGGAAAGGTCTCTCTCTATGAGGACTCTATGGTGAAACAGACAGCCATATCTAATCCTAACAAACCACAGGTGAAGGATACACGATCACTAACCCAGGATTGACCATTTGGAAACATAACACACAATGGCTCACATCAACAGGGGTTATACAACAACACCTGACCAAGGAGATATAACAACATATGACATCATGACAACTCAACCAGAATTGCAATGAAATTAAGCTTGACTGCAAACACCATTTACAGAAGATCCTAATATAGACAATCTTTTCTTTAAACAACCAAAAGTATAAATAACTTGCAATTAAAGATTTTCCAGAAAATAATGAAATACAACTATATTAATACAAGGAAATCAATGTTGTCATTTGTTCAATAAGGTTAAATCAATTCACATATGAATTAATCTCCTAATGTGTTTCCAAGCATAAATATAAAATCTAAAAATTACAAGCTATTATGAAAATACCCAAACTCTTAATTAATTATATGAATACATATATATACATCATATAAATATTATATACTTATAATCATATTACAAAATATATATGTAAACTCATGAATTAGTTTTCATAGTATTAAAATAATACTAAAATAATATAATGCCCATAATAAGAAAACAACTTATATATTAATATATATATATACATATTATATATAATAAATTAATTAACAAAAAAGAACCAAATTACACATCCCCGACATGAAAACCGAAAGTGCCCATGTCCAAAGTATACATAGGGAAAAGCGAAATCAATAACTCCCTGCTACCGAAGGTAGCACGTACTACTATAGGTAGTACATGCTACCCTATGGTAGCACGTACTACCGTGGGTAGTACATGCTACCCTATGGTAGCATGTGCTACCGCCATTAGCACTAATACCATAGGTAGCACTGCTACCTTACTGTAGCATACTACCGGTGGTAGTTGCTACCTACCCTAACCTTTTTTTTTTATTTTTTTTTATTATTATTATTTTTTTTTTAAGTTTTAAATAGCACAAAACTTACAATGAATTTCCTTATTCAATAAAAATTATTTTCCATAATTTCATTAAAACAACTTTTCCCCGGAAAAATTTAAATAAAATAATTTCCCCATAACTTATAAAACCCAAATAAATTTAATTAAAATTAGATCTATTACCATAGTAACTAAATAATTACTCAGAGATTACACAAATATTGACAGAACATCCATAGCCAAATATCAAAATTAAACCCCAACAAAAGGGAATATTTTCTCGTGTAAAACCCATTTTCTACCAAATCTTGCAACTTTTAAGCATAGTAAAATATCTTGGCAAAATTTGCCAGAATAACTTTTCCCAAATTTTCTCAAAATTTTAATCAACAAACACCCAGGAAACAACCTCTTCCATAAACTAGAAACTAATTTCAGAAATGGACTTTAACCAAGAACAAGAAATTAACCAAAAAGAATTTTGGGTTTGATAAATATTTTAACACACACATCATTCAGAAAGAGGGAAGAAATAGAAATATTATCTTTAAAACAAACAATCAAAAGAAGCCACCCAACCTAGTATAGCTTTCCTGGAAGAAATTTGTAGAAGAGAATCAATCCTTCAACAAGCTTTCAACTAATTTCTCTTCACCTAAATCCCTATCTCTTTCCCATGACTCCAAAAAATAAAAGACATAATCCCCTTTTTAAACTAAAATTCTAGGTTGCATATACTTTTCCCAAAAAATCCTAATCTATAATTTTAGTAATAAAAACAATTTTATTTTGTTTTCTAATTTGCTAACAAAGGAATAACTTAACAAGCAATAATTACAAATCATTTTTCTTTTTTTACTTTTCTCATGCAAATTAATTAATTTTCTAAATAAATAAATTAAAGCAATACTTTAATTCTAAATAATTCTTTTATTCATTTATTCATTTATTTACTTTATTATTCTTTTATTTATTTAAAATTCTAGGAAACAATAAATGAAATTAATCTAATTTACTTTTCACTAAAATTTATTTAAAATATATTTCTAATATCATGCAGCTTGCAACTTAATTTAATAACTTCTTTTAATTAATTAAATTTATAATCTTAATGCATAAAATACATAATTCAAAAATATCAACTATGAGATAACTCCATAAATTTAATTAATTAATTAAATCCACTAAAACACACAAACTGAACAAACCTCAAACAAAGACTCAGAAAAAGTCAAATGACAATACACAAAGGCTGAACAAACTAACAAGATGACCAATTGACAACACTCACATGAGTGTAACTAAGTAAAATAGGGTCAACTACTACCTCCTCCACTTCCATCAGACAATATATGGCACGCTTAGACCTGTGAAGCTAGGTGGAGACGATACCCCATACCTACCCGGTACTAGTACCTTCAATATCCTACATCACCAAACCACACATGCATATATACAATATAAAAAACACGGCATGCACACCGATGAAGGAGAATCATGACGTTCCATGTCTCACCAAAGTGAGTGAAGTAAAATTGTCTCTTTGCATCCAATACACTCGTAGACACACAACATATAATTTCACATTGCATAGTTAAAGTAAAGTGTCAATACATAGAAATAATCCATAAAATGCGATAAATCACAAGTACAGAAATACTACAAATAAATTATGCATCTCCTATCTAGATAAAGCATGAAATAATGTCATATAAGTCTGAATAACACATCATGGTAATGTATCCACTAAAAGAAAACAATAATAAAATATGATTCTAATGAGTTCAAACGAGGAGAGGTACTACAACACCAAGTGGTAAAGCCACTAGTACAAGTGAGGAGGTAATAAAGGATAAAACATCAGTGGACAAAGCAGGGAAATCTGGTAGGGTACCATTTGTTGGCCCATCATTATTGTCAATTGACACTCATCAAGTAGAAAATAAAACTATCACAAAGATGAGTCCCACTGAACTAATGATGATGGCTACTCAAAAATTGATGAAGGAGGGATCCACAGACAAGGGGATTATAGATATATTTATCACTATTCTACACTGATTGGTCATGGAATGTAAGATTGAAAATGAAGCAAGCCCTTTCAACAAGCTTAAGGTAATCACTAAGCACATATCAAAAGACTTTCAATCCTTACAACAAATCTCTAATTGGCAAGCATTAGAAAGATTCACTCAAGCTACGAGAGATGCTTTTGATCAGGTAATTGAGATAGAGAAGAAAAAGTTTGAGGAGAAGCTAACTCTAATAGAAAATTCTTTGAAATAATGTACACATATATATAGGGTATGTTGCAATACTGAAATACTTACAACAAATGTAGATAAAAAGATAAAAGAGATTCAGGAGAAAATTGCTAGTATTGATAACTCTTTTGATGGATTAATTTCATTTACTACATCTATTGATGGTCAAATTTTGATTTTGGAGAACCAAATTTCTTCTCTTCAGAAGGAAAGAGACAAAATAATTCAGAGAGCCCAAATTCTGAGAGGTTTGGTGAGTCCAAGATTGGATTCACTTTGTGTACATAAGAAAGAATGCATGGATATGGTGGGAAAGCCCACACCGATAAACATAAATGAAAAATAATCTTTTGCACATTTATTGAGTGGACTTCTATCTATTTCCAGCACATTCAAAACTGGCTGGGATACTTATGTGGAATTACTGGAGAAATCTTATCCGGAAATTTTGAAATTGGTGAAGCTTCGGTAAGACATTTTTGGAGGTATTCAGTGTATAGTTCTTATTTTTTGACATTATTTTTACAATTATTTTTGGGCATTGATGTCAAAGGGGCAGTAGTATAGATGTGAAAAGGAATGAAAGATTTTCATACATTAGGGGGAGTTACAGAGTTTTTGGAGTTTTGGAGATATGGAGTATTTTGCATACTCAACTCAGGGGGAGCAGGGCAAGATGAAACTAGCAGATGAAACCTTGATCATTTTTCATATGAGTGTTGTCATCAATGATAAAGGGGGATATTGTTGGAAATTGACACTCTATTGGTTGGTTTCACTATATTTTCATTGATGGCAACATGATTTTATGTTCTGACTTCATATGGTGTGCCGACAGGTACTTCACATATTCTACATCAACATTAGTAGGATAGAAGATTTCTTTGGTCACCAAAAATGCAGGCTGACATGGTATATAAAAGGTCATCAGTATTGGAGGATGAAACTTCTTGGATCCGACATCAAAAACTTGTTTTAATGTTTATACATTTATGTTATCTGACCGACATGTAATCTGATATTGTATATATCTTTGTAAGCCGACATAAGGCATAAAAGTTGTATAGGGTATATAGGTCGGTTTGATAGATTATTTTGTAAGAAGGATATAAGATAGGAGATTATGGATATGCGAATGTAATATGATGCAAAATTACTCAAAGAGATTATGTATGTGAGGAATTTATTGTAAGGGTTATTTCGGTAAAGGGGTTTAGGGTTTCAAACTGAATCTATATTCTCGCATAAAATATGTTATTTTAGTAGTTCACACTTCTCTGGATTGTTGTCTAGAATTTTATGTAGTTGGTGCGGCTCCTATTATGATTGAGCAGTGTGCTCTAGGCTGTAAGCCTTCCTGCAAGTGCAGGTCCCTCAATTATTGTAATATCTCTTCATATGGCCAGTGGATTGATATTGTGGGCCAGAAATCCCACCATGGTTTTTCCTCTTTTAGGTTTTCCACATATAAATTTGTGTGTTATGATTCTCATTTGTGCGTGGCTTATTGGTTTCTTTACTTCTTTCAATTATGTTTATACATATATACCAGTTGGTGTATGAATGTTTTGTTAAGGCTAAATAATACTATTCTAGTATAACAATGATTCACCTCCTCCCCTCTCAGTGTTACTGGTTTCCGACAAGTAGTGTAGATGATGTCCACTGGGTTGAAGGAATAAAACACAATCTTTTGAGTGTCGCTCAACTCAATGATAAAGGTTACTCATTTGAATTCAAGAATGGAGTTTGCAAGATCTTTGGTAGCAAAGGTGAATGGATTGCAACTGGAAAACAAACCAAAGGTGACCTATTTCACCTAAACTCTAAAGTCAACAGATGTTTGATTACAAAAGCAAAAGATAGTTGGATTTGGCATCAGAGGTTTTATCATGTGAATTTTGATAACATTGTAAGAGTCAGAAAGTCAAAATCAGTAAGAGAATTGTCAGAGTTCAACAAATCGGTGAATGCTTTGTGCAAGGAATGTCATTTCAGGAAAATGACATCCTCAACCTTCAAGAGAAAATCTTTCTCAACTTAACATTTTCTAGATTTGGTTCATACTGACGTATATGGACCAATGAGGACTAGGATTATTCAAGGTGATCGGTAATTCATGATATTTACAAATGACTTCTCAAGGATGATGTGGATCAAAATTTTGAAAGACAAGACATAAGCATTCAACAAATTCAAAGCATTCAGAGCCTTGGTTGAAAATGTAAGTGGAAGGAAGCTAAAATGTTTTATAATTGATCAAGGTGGTGAATTTGCTTCAGAGAAATTCACTAGATACTATGACAATAATGGAATCAAGAGGCAGATATTTGCACCAAGGACACCACAATAAAATGGTATTGGAGAAAAGAACAACTGATCAATGGTTGAAGCTGCTAGGACTATGTTAATCCAAGGAGGTGTAGCTAAGACATTTTGGAGAGAAGTTGTCAGCATAGCTATTTATACAAAAAACTATATACTTGTCAAAAGAGGTAAGGACACAACACTCTATGAATACTGGTATGGTAGATCACCAAATGTCAATTACTTCAAAAATTTTGGTAGTAGATATTTTATTAAAGGAAGTGATTATATTGGAAATTTTGATGCCAATATTCATGAAGCCATATTTCTTGGTTACTCTACCAAGAGAAAAGCTTACAAGTGCTACAACAACTGGACTAAGAAGATCATTAAAATTGTTAATGTCTGAGTAGATGAATTTCTTGAAAAATATGAAGAAACCAACAAGGAGAAGGAAGAAGAAGAACCAAACACACTTTTTTTGGAACTGAAACCCATAATGCCATAAGTTTGAGGACTGAACATAGAAGCCCCAGATCAATCAGAACAGGAAGGTCCATCAGAAGATGAAGAAAGTGAAGAAGAAGAAGAACCTGAAAAACTAAGATCATGTTATTCCAAGGTATGTCAGACTCAATCACAACCCCAGTTAGATTATTGGAGATAATAATGTTGGTGTGTTAACTAGAAGAGGACTAAGAGAAAACTCTTGTATGATCTCCACCATTGAGCATAGAACAACTAAAGAAGACTTTACATATGAACACTAGATCAAGGCAATAGAAGAAGAACTTGATCATATAGAGAAGAATAATACCTTGTCATTGGTACCTAGACCAGAAAAAAAGAATGTAATAGGCAAAAAGTGGGTATTCAGAAACAAATTGAATGAAGATGGAGCAGTGGCCAGGAATAAAGTAAGACTGGTATGCAAAGGATATGTACAAGAGGAAGGTGAATATTATGGTGAGACATTTTCACCAATAGAAAGATTGGAAGAAGTAAGGATTCTAATTGCATTTGCAACATACAGAGGATTTAAGGTATATCAGATGGATGTTTGATCAACATTCTTAAATGGAATATTGGAAGAAGAAGTCTACATAGAACAACTAGATGGTTATGTATTATCTAAAGAAAAGGATATGGTGTGCAAGCTATATAAGGTACTATATGGATTGAAACAAGCACCAAGATCATGGTATGAAAGATTGTGCTCTCACTTAGTAAAGAAATAGAAGGAGACAAAATACTGGTAAGTGAGGTATTTAATGATGATATCATTTTTGGAGGTAATGATGATATGCGTCATGATTTTTCTAATGAAATGAAGAATGAATTTGAGATGTCACTGGTAGGTGAGATAAAAAAATTCATAGGTTTCCAAATCCAACAAATGAAGGAAGGAATCTTTATTACACAATCCAAGTATGTGAAGTAAGTATTGAAAACTTTTAGAATGGAAGATTGTAAACCAGTTGGAACACCAATGGTTACAGGTTGTAAATTATAAAAGGAAGATGATTCTACATCAATTTATGAAAAGGAATATAGATCCATGATAGGCAAGATACATTATGTTGTCCACAACAGACCAAACATTGCTCATGCACTAGGATTGGTTGCTAGATTTTAGAAAAATTTGAAGAAGACACACATGATTGCAACCAAAAGAATTTTTAGATACTTGAAAGGCACAATATATTATGGATTATGGTATCCATATGCAGGAGAATTTGACTTAAAAGTCTATACCGATGCAGATTGGGAAGGCAATATTGATGATAGGAAGAGTACAACTAAAGGAGCATTTTTTTCTTGGAGACAAATTAGTGTCATGGAACAACAAGAAATAGAGTTATATCTCTCAATCAACAACACAAGCTAAGTATGTTGTAGCTTACTTGTACCCAAGCAATTTGGATGAAACACATATTGGAAGGTTTCAAGATAAAGATATCAAAATTGGTAAGAATTTTCAGTGATAACACAAGTACTATAAATATTTCTACGAACTCGGTGTTGCATGCTAGGACAAAACATATAGAGTTGAAGTATCATTTCCTAAGAGAGAAATTTCAAAGCAATGATGTATCACTGGAGCATGTTTCCACTAAAGAACAACTAGCAGATATTTTTACTAAACCTCTACCTAAGGCTACATTTGCATATCTCAGAGGTGAGTTAGGGGTTTTACCCCTACATGAAGTCCATCAAGTAGATATGGAAGACATCAATCTCAGAGCCTATTGAAAATATTGAAGAGGGATTGGTGTGGAATGGAGCTACTTCACAAGGAGAGAAACTCATTGAAGATCGGTGAAGTATGCATAAGAAACATCAAGGTTTAGCTTCACTTTGGCATTGCTGTCAAAGGGGGAGAAAATAATATGATTGATTTCTGAAGATATGAAGATACAATTGAAGGATAGTTTATGGTGAAAAATGTAAACCAAGATTCCTATACCTGAATCATCATGACAATCAATTGGTATTGATACCTGTATTGTTATCAATGCCAAAGGGGGAGTATGTTGGCATTACATGAAGATTGGAAGTGTTGTCAATGATTTCCATTGCAACCAGTAAGGAAGCAAGTATTGCAACTGGTAATGAAGTAGTGTTGCAAAAAGTATTAAAGAAGTGAAGATCAACCAAGAACCCTAACCAGTTGAGAAGAAGAACCCTAACTAATAGAGCTTGGAGATCGGTTGTGATGGATTATGTGTTAGACCCAATATGGAAAGGTAATGTACTGAGAGGGGAGGGGTGAATCAGTACTTCAAATCCTTCTACCAACAATATCTTTATTTTTACGCATAAACCACAAACTGTTGTAACATAACATAAAGCTAAAACAAATAAATAACAATCATACATGATTCACTCCATAACACATATATTTTGGTTATGCAGAAACTCTTGGTTAGAGAGAAAAACTGTGGTGGGGATGGCACCCACAACTTCACTACTGCAATAATAAAGGTTGCTTGGTTAGAGCTACATGTTCAGCTATTTCTGATAGCTTACCCTATTAGGAGTATCAAGATCATTAGATCTACCTTGCTAAAGGATTTTACAACACTTATTCTAAATACTGCACTTGGTTAAAGGCTTTACATCTTATAGACTTTGTTAGAGTCTTTTACCCTATTAAAGGTTTCTCTTGCAACTTCAAAATATTACAATAAAATCTTTACAAATATCTGCAACTTTACTTCTGAAATGTTATAGCAGATTCTATGTGCTCAAAATGAGATTACCTTTCTTATAGCATACCTCGGTAACACATAAAGTAACTCAGTAGACCCTTCTATTTACTCTGTACCTTGACTGTTCTCTGAAATGCTTCTTAGTGACCTCTGTGTCTCTGATAGCCACATTACTCAGTGCTTCCTTATCTATCACATGTGTCTTGCTTCACACACATTCATCTCTTCTTTTTATTTTTATTTTTTTATCCTCAATTCATGCTATATAAATAGATATCTTATGTCGGTGATCAGGTTCATTGCTTCGATCTTACAAACAAGATTTATCAAATGAATAACCATGCAAAATACTTCATTGGATAGATGACCTTGAAATCATACACAATCTTCAAGTGCAATTTCCAATGTGATAATGGTTTTTTGTTCCTTGATCTTGTAACACTTTTTCCCATGTGTGTCTAGATTCAATGAATCTGGTAACATGATTCGCTCAGTGTATATCAACTCAGTGTATCATTGTTTCTGCTCGGTAGACATGGAATGTTACTCGGTAGATAGTTAGGTGAATACTGGGCTCTGTGACTACTTTCTTCTATAACTGACTGCTCTATGCATACTGACTGAATGTTTCGGTAGTAATAACCGACTAGAGTATATAGAATGCGCTTGGATATAAAACTAATGGCAACTATAATAAGTAGTAACAATCTCCCCTTTTGACATTAGTTGAGATGTTTGACAAAACTACTTTCAAAGTTATAACTCAAAAGTCTATATACTTACAAAGTTTTGACAAAACTGACAACATATACTTTTGTCAATGAAATAGTATATTCAGATATACTCCCCTTATCAATATATTGTACAAAACTCTGATTTTGCCTGCTCAGTGATCAATATTTTGTACTTGGTTCTATTTGTTCTATTTGGTGATCACTGCTCGGTATACTCCCCCTGTATACAACACTCCCCTCTTTGGTACTTTGATGCTATACTCACTCCCCCTTTTTGACAAACATCAAAACTTAGTTACCATTCGATGGTGGCAACTGGGCAAAAATGGATTTATACTTTGTCTTTGCATTAGTAAGGGCGGTAGAGAGGGCATCCTTGGCACTGTCCATGAGTGAATTTTGAGCTATAATGTCAGCTAATAGTGAAATTAGTCCATCTAAGGTGCTTACCTCTTCCTGAGTGGATAGGGAGGTAGCTTTATTGATCTATTCTTGGATGAATGAAAGATGAGGAATGAATAATGTTTGAAGTGTCATTATGTCCATCCTTATCTTGTGCTCTTCATTCCTTAGTTCCAATTGTTGAGCCATGAGCTTTTGTAACTTTGTATAAAAATTATGAATGGAATTTGGCTCAATGGTCAACTTATTTGAGAGATCGGTTATCTCTTTCTCAATCACTTCAGTTTTATTTTTGATATCTTTAATGAATAAAGAAAATATATAGAGTTTCTGAAATAAATAAAGAATGTGCTTGAGTTGAGGGGACAACTTAGCAATAAATTAGACAAGTTTAACTTTGCCAATAGCAATAGCTTTATGTACCTCTTCAATCATTTTAGAGGTGAGCTCCTTGTCTTTTAACTTGCTCAAATATTCAGATGCATCTACTCCAGACGTCTCTATCTTGGTTAAGAGTTCATCCAGTTGAATGTGGATGGTGGCATCTTTTGTCACTGTTGCTTCAGGTAGCATATCGGTTAAGAGTTCTTTCGCCTTCTAAAGTACTTTATTTTTCTTTTGAATAGCCATTTTCTTCTCCTGTTCAGCTTTGGCTTTGCATAGTTCACCAAATTTAATGAGTGCTTTCTCTTTTAATCTAGATATATCAACATTGGGAAACACTATTGGTTTTGACAAATCTAATTTGAAACTATGTTTTTTCAACTTCTTTTCTTTACCTTTCATTAGTTGAATTAAAACAATGTCTTGGGAGGCTTGTTGACCCTCAATAGGTTGCTCGGTAGAGGCAACACTTTGGTCGGTTTCTTTAGCCTCTATAGTATCCTTTGGTGTCTCTGAGCTTGGTGTCTCGGTTGTAACATTTTTAGTGCTAGATGGAGCTTGAGAGGTCTATTCTTGAGAAGTAGCTTCTCCTATTGTTGACTTGTGACCTTCTATACCTTGTTCCATATCTTGAGGGGCCTTGGTTGAAATAGGCTGATTGACTAGAGGATAGGGCTGAACTTGTTCCAAAACTGATTCACTAGATACAAGTTGGGCATAAGCATTCCCTTCTATAATTTCTTGTTCTGGTGCCTCGGTGTCCATGATATCCTCATCAACTTGTATAGTGTCAGCAGGGTCTTGCTCGGTGATATCAGGATCTTGCTCGGTGACATCAACTATTTCAAGTTCAGCTTGCTCACCGACATTCTTGATTCGAAAGATTTGCTGCCATTTTTCTTTGGTCTCATTATCTACATCCAAGTAAAGGCCATTCATCAATTTCAAGGCTCTTTGCTTGACTAGGAATTTTGTGTGGCAGTTTTTCAGATGTTCGGTGATCTCATCTACCGACATGTCTAGGAAAAGATGTACCAGACTTCTTTCTCTCATATTTCTCTAAGTCCATGGCATACTTCCACCTGTTGTCAATATGCAAATATAATTCATTTGGAAGAGATTTAGATACTTCCAATGGGACCAATCAAAATTTCAATAGTGTACAGATGACAGCTTCTTCTATTTGTCTCTTATCATCATCAGATTTGGATTCATATTTTACATATCTGAATGATCCAAATCCACCATATTGCTTCAGATTAGCACAAAAAATTTCAACACTAAGTACATTTAACTTTTTACTCTTCACAATCTGAAATTTGTTTTTGTCTTTAGATTCAGTGTCACTAGACTTTTTAGCCAAAATGAGTCTCCGAGTAGATTTCTTGGAAGTTTTTGTTACCTTTGGTGCAACAACATTCTTTGGTTTCTTACTCGGTGATGTTGCAAATGCTCTTGTGTTAGGTCGCTTTGCTGGAGGAGTCGGTGATACTTTTGATGTATCTTGTTTCTTTCTTTTCAAAACTTTCCCTTCATGCAATTTGGTGCTCAGTGTTATAGCTACCTCTTGGGCTTCAGATTCCTCTTTGGTGATGGCTAGAGTTCCCTTGAAAGGTGTGGAGGAAAAACCTTCTCCAAATTTCTCCATTAATACCTTGATCATTTTTGTTGCCTTCCTTGTAGCCTTGGGTACTAAAATGCTCATTTTTACTTTTTCCTTCACTTCTTCATATGTTCCATACCTCACCTCGGTAGCATGCCTTGGTAATGTAAGAAAATCATCTATCTGCTATTGTGTGATGTCAAAATCAATCTCATAACCCATAGGTGGCAAAGATTGAGTTCTCGGTTCCACAACATTAACATAGCAGTAATCAGTGTCCACCTCAAAACATATGTCATCCTTGTATCTCTCCACTAACTTGGGTGGAATTCTACATCTGTTATGCATCTTCTCTTGAAACTTGCTGAAATAATCATCCATAATACCATTAAAATTGTCACCTAGCTTCTTGATGAAGTCATTGATTTGATGGGTGATTGGCCGATGTAGCTCCCAAACAACTTTACTGACTGATGGAAAGAATTTCTCAAAATAGAAAAACATGCATACCAGAAGTGATCCAGATTTTATTGTATTAGCCAAATTGTTCTTCTTTGGCTTCCTTATGGTATTGAGATTCTCAAATAGGTTTTTCAACAATACCTCACATTAATCAATTTTCATGCCTTTCTTCACAATTTTGTATGCTAAGTCGATTGCTGCACAGGGTACACTGTTTTCCCTTGCCGATTGGAAGAAAAAATAACCTATTACTCTAATGGAAAATTTTAGCTCTGCATTTGTGACATTGTTCAATTTCAATCCCCTACAATCAGATTCTACTCCGGTTAAACTGATCAATTCCTTTTGTGATATCATTTTCTGAGCTTGGGCATGATCATAAATAGGGTAGCCGGTGATCAAATGAATGATTTCCTTGGTGATCTTAAACGGTTTCTCTTCTAGCCACATGAAGTCATCATGAACTCTACTCAGAACAAACTTGACCCATTGGGGTTTGAAGACACAAGGATAGGTTAGGGCTTCAGTCAATACCTTGATTTTGATGTATTTATATTTGCTATCCATTTTACCACCGAGACACAATTCATCATATGTGTCTTTGATCTCAACATGACCTAGTTCCTCAACTCGACACTTAGTGAAGAATCTCACATCCTCGACTAATAAAAATCTATCCGAAATGAGTGAAAATGCAATTTTGTCACCCAGTTCAGATGCAATTTTGGGAGTTAAAGAGTATTTCAGTGAGGGCTTTTCAATGTTCTCAACAATAGTGGGCTTTTGGATCTTAGGTGCCATTGCAGATTTCATATAAATACTAACAAAAGATCCTTAAGGTTTGAAGACTTTCAAGTGGCAGATGCTTTCTACTTAGCAAATAATAACAACTTGATATGATCGGTAAACTATCTTGATAATGCGTTGTGATTGATGTAAATATCTTTGAATTTGCTTCAGAGGAGGTTTGATTGCCTTTGATTCTCTTTGCTCTACTTTCTTGAAAACTTGGTTAGTAAAAAATGACCTTGCAATAGCTTTAAGTATCCATTGTACCTCATCGGGCTTTGTGCAGTTAGGTCAGAAAACATTAAATGCACTCAGTACCACTACTTCTTCTTATGCTTTTACCAAGTAGCTAGACTTCCTGCATTTACCGACTTGACAGGCTTCCAAAAGACTTTGATAAAATTTCAAATTTTCTAATGCATCTTTAATTATGTAGATTTTGAATTAAGTACAAGATGAAATAGGAACTGTTAAGATTTGACCTTTGAGAGAATGCAGTCCCTTCATACCTTTACCAATTAATTTGGAATAGGTGCACCTAGCTCGGTAGATAAGGTGCTTTCTTCATTTGACACAATTTCCTTCTTTTCTCAAATCATCTATAATTTTTCTTTTATTTCCTTAGTGTCTCCTCTAGGTTGATCTCTGTAATCTCTAGCCAAGTGTCCAACTTTGTGACAGTGAAAACATGCCATACCAGGATTTCTCCATCATCTTCGGTTGTTCATTCTAAACGTTATAAAGCAGTTGGCACTTATATGTCCATATCTTCCACAACATTCACACAATATCGTTGTATTGTAATCCCATGGTACTGTAGAATACTGTCGGTAAGGATCTATGTGAGTTCATTAGCCTCTAGTATTTGCTCCGTGTGTAGACCACATATAGTTTTTCTACTTAAACCAACACTCCTTGGTACTATGTCCATATATATTGTAGTTTGTACAAAACCCTTTGAATGTTTCCTTCTGATAATTGCTAGTAGACTTTGTCTTACATTGGTTAGATGTGTGACCATATTTGTTGTAATTGTGACAATAACCATTAGACCTAGTAACATTCAGTTGTTTACCTTTTCTGATTTGGCACATGTTAGTAGTGTGACCTTGTTTTCCACAGTAGTTGCAAACAGGCTTCTTTCCTTTTATATTCTTCTTATTTCCATCTTGCTATGATGATTCTCCTCTCTCGGTTGTATGAATTCCCTTCTTGGTAGAGTCTTTTCCTTTGTAACTGAGTCCTACAACTTTGTTGGGTCTTCTTGTATTCAGTTGCTCATCCAACATCTTTGATGCTTCATAACTCTTTTCCATTGTTTCCTTGGATTTCTTTTCTATTTCAAGTTCATTGGTCAACCTTGATACTTCAAGTTTCAATGATTGATTCTCATCATCTTTCAGATTTGCTTCATGATGTGCATAGCCCAATTGATCTGACAGATTACTTTTTATTCCAATCCTCCTAGTGATTTCATCATTCTTTCCAGATACTAATGCTTCAAGCTGTTGTTTTTCTCTTTCTAGATCTCTTACTTTATCTCCAGCTATCCTCAATGCATCAAGATTCTTAGTCATTTGTGTGTCGAAATGTTCATGTCCTCTTTTCATTTATTTTAGCTGATCAGTCAGTTCTTTGTTCTTTTCTTTCAGTTCTCCAATCATCTCTTCAGTCTTTTCATATATACTATTCTCAGATGATGTTTCAATTTGTTCCACTAACTCTTGAGAGTCCTGCAAATCATCAGATAATGTTCTTCTAACTTTCAATGACTTTTGCATTTGTCTTTGCATGTCTGCAATCACTTAACTAGCATGATCCAACTCTTCTTGCAAATACACAATTTTCTAAGATTGTTTATAGCCTTCCATTGATAAGATCTTTTTCTTTAGGTTGTTAAACCCTTTTCCAAGATTCAAGATCTGATACCAATTGTTAGGCCCAATATGGAAAGCTAATGTACAGAGAAGGGAGGGGTAAATCAGCACTTCAAATCCTTCTACCAACAATATCTTTACTGTTATGCATAAACCACAAACTGTTGTAACATAACATAAAGCTAAAACAAATAAATAACAATCATACATGATTCACTCCATAACACATATATTTTGGTTACACATAAACTCTTGGTTAGAGAGAAAAACTGTGGTGGGGATGGCACCCACAACTTCACTACTACAATAATAAAGATTGCTCGGTTAGAGATACATGTTCATCTATTTCTAATAGCTTACCCTGCTAGGAGTATCAAGATGATTAGATCTACCTTGCTAAAAGATTTTGCAACACTTATTCTAAATGTTGCACCTGGTTAAAGGCTTTAAAATTTATATACTTTGTTAGAGTCTTTTACCCTGTTAAAGGTTTCTCTTGCAACTTCAAAATATTACAATAAAATCTTTACAAATATCTACAAATTTACATCTAGAATGTTATAGCAGATTCTATGTGCTCAAAATGATATTACCTTGCTTATAACATACTTCGGTAGCCCATAAAGTAACTCGGTAAACCCTTCTCTTTACTTTGTACCTTGACTGTTCTCTGAAATGCTTCTCAGTGACCTCTGTGTCTATGACAGTCACATTACTCAATGCTTCCTTATCTGTCACATGTGTCTTGCTTCACACACATTCTTTTTTTCTTATTATTTTTTATCCTCAATTCATGCTGTATAAATAGATATCTTATGTCGGTGATCAGGTTCATTGCTTCAATCTTACAAACATGATTTATCGAATGAATAACCATGCAAAATACTTCATTGGATAGATGACCTCAAAATCATACACAATCTTCAAGTGCAATTTCCAATGTGATAACGGTTCTTTGTTCCTTGATCTTGTAACACGTTTTCCCATGTGTGTCTAGATTTAAGGAATCTGGTAGCATGATCCATGTGAGGCCTCGCCTCGACTCAGTTTGACACTCAGTAGATTTTATATTTTAGACTATTATGGATACTTTGTTTTGATGCATTTTGAGACTTAGAACTTATATGATTTCAGGATATTGGATAACATTGTTATGATTTGATGATTTACTTACATGCTTTATGGGATAGAACACTACATGATTGTTAGATAGGATGATATTGCAATGATAGATGTCGTTATTGAATTTGCAGGACTTTACTCTGAATATAGAACTATGATGTATGTTTAGTTTATGTGAATTGGGATGAAATTGCTTATGTGAAATTGCTTGATAAAAGATGTATTCAACCTGTGCAGATGAAAATTGTATGCAAGTAATGATGTGTATTGTTATATTATTGAATTATATTATATATGGATATTTGGAAGTACTAATGTGTAAATCGAGGTGCGCAGGAAATTTACCATGTGACCATGGAAAATTACGGAGAATCAAACCTAGACTTATGTATGTTCGTAAAGCCAGGGTTTGTCTATTTGGAGAGACAACACCCCATTTGTGTTGTATTTTATTCGTATCAGTATACGCTGCATGTGTGTTATGTGTTATTTAAATTTATTGTGTAAAAATCTCAAGAGACAATTTCATGTTTATTTTTGTAAAAGTATTTTATTAGTGTCACTTGACACATGTGTGGATTTAAATTTAAATATTTTATTTTGTCTCTTGATGGGAAAGTGTTAATTATAATTAATTTTAAATAAAATAATGTGTTGTCAAAAAGATATTTTGAGAATATAATTTTGGAGTGGTCAACTTATGTTTGACCCGAAAATAAACTTCAGGGGGGTTTAAAATGGGTTAAATGAACACCTAGGGGTAGTTTATTAGGGTTTCCTGAAGCCCATAAGGTAT
Source organism: Cryptomeria japonica (assembly GCF_030272615.1). Taxonomy (NCBI): domain Eukaryota; kingdom Viridiplantae; phylum Streptophyta; class Pinopsida; order Cupressales; family Cupressaceae; genus Cryptomeria; species Cryptomeria japonica. The sequence continues at coordinate 204,989,866 of NC_081411.1, read as the reverse complement.
ACCTAGGGGTTAGGGGTAATTTTAGGTAAGTTTCTACTTTATAATGATCTTTTTAACGCTTTAAAAATTGGCTTTTTTGAGTTGAGCGAAAATTGAAAATTGAAGTGAAATCAAATCACGATTTTCCCTCTTGGAAGGAAAGTCTTTTTGCATTTTTTTGCTTTCTTCCTTCTTTTTGTTGATTTTTTTTTAGAATCCTGTGAGAACTCAGAGAGTGAGCTTCTTAAGGAAGATTTTTGGGAATAGCTGGTTAATCACCCACTCTCCATTTTTGGAGACAGAAGAAAATTTGGAAGAAAAAAAAATAATGTTATGGGATAAAGAAATTGATTAAGGAAAATAAAGGATTGTGGATTGGGCAGCTCTTCTTCAGATATCATTATAACCTTTGGGCAGATTAAGGTTGGTTTCAATTTTTACTTTTAATGTCTTTTTCTTGTTTATTTCTGAAAGTTGTTGAATAAGAAAATCTGTATTCTTGAAAATGGATGTTTGAAAATCTTTTGGTTTTGTTTTATGAATGAATGTGTTTTGGGAGTTTTCTCAAGGTCTCTTTCTCTTAGGAGAGAAGAGGATCTTGAGGGTGGTAGCAGTGACAGCCCTCGAGTGAGAGACTCTCTTTTGAGAGCGATCACAAGGGATCTTTGTGTGACCCTTGCTGCATGGCCTGTTTGTGCAATGGGGGTCATAAGGAGGGTTATAAGGCTAGAATGCCTTTGGGGGGCATAAGGATCATGGGGTTGAGGTTCTTGATATTTTATTTGTGCCATGAGGTGGCTTCTTGTTATTACATACTTGCAGATTCTCCTCAGGGTATTTGGTCCACTACCACCCTTTGAAAATATTCACCACCAGAGTGTGGTGCTGTGAAAGCCAGGTTGGGAATGTGTCAGGAATATTTGTATGCATTGCTTTCTATGTGTTTGCCTGTTTGTTACCCGTCTAGGAATTGGTTCTCCGAGCTCGGGGGTGGCTACCAGTTAGCCTAGGCTGGGAGGTGAGCACTCTGTGGTCAGTTTTGTGTTTTTCTATTATGCAGGAAATACAGAGGAAAGAGGATAGGATTCATGAAAGATATTCAGAAGATTGTATTTGAAGATAATTGAATTCAGTTGCAGATGTTGTTTTAAAGTTGTTGTAAATAAATGCCTCATTCAAGAGAAAGGAGAAGCAAGTTGTAAATTTGTAATAGTAGACTTGAAGACTTATTGTTGTGACTGTTCAGAGAAAACATTCTGTAAATTTGGTAGTAGATCTTAGAGATGTTTTAAAGAAAGAAAAGCTTGTTATTTCTACTTCTGGTTTTAAAAAAAAAGAAAGGTTAAATTGTGTTGCATGTAAAAAGCTTCTTGTATTATGGAAAGAAATAAAAAAGTCTGTTTTCATTTAGATTTTTACCTGTATTTTTAATTGAGTCAAATTAGAAGTTATTTAAGCTGAAAGCTTTTAAGTATTTTAGATGGAAAGAAAAGTTGTTTTATGTGAATATTTTATTTTAAAAAAAAAATATTAAAGGATTTCTTATTACCAAAAAAAAAGAAACGTATAATGCATCTTTGTGAAATACTTTAAATTGCATTTTTGTTAACATGGATTTAGAAGCTTATTTTATAGATGAATTTAAATTTTAATATATATATATATATATACATATATTTATATTTTTGATTTAACATAATGTTATCTTTTCCTTTATTATATTTGCTTAAAATTTTACATGTAAAAAAATAAAAACTTCTCTTTTAAAATATATATAAATTTTATTTGGAATTTAAAATTATCTTTTTATCTATGCTTATTAATTTATGTAAATACCATATATATATATATATATATATATATATATATATATATATATATATATATATATATATATATATATATATATATATATATATATATATATATATATATATATATTATTAAATGTAATCGTTTTTAAAAAAAAAATTTAAAAAAAAATATAAGTTGGGGTCCCCGCAGGCTCCACTGTGTGTACGCACAGTGGACGTCCGCGTGGCACCCACTGTGTGCACACACAATGGCGCCGCTTGCGGCTTCCACTGTGTGCACACACAATGGCGCCGCTTGCCGCCACTGTGTGGCCACACAGTGGTGCCGCCAGCGGCGCCCACTGTGTGGGCACACAGTGGTGCCACGGCGCCCACTGTGCGCCCACACAGTGGCGCTCGCGCGGCCCAATATATTTTCCAACCTCCGCGACCTGCAAGTAAATTTGGACATGGCCGCCCGTAGGGTCTTCGGCCCAGCATGAATCTTCATCTGTTAAAAAAAAGGGGTTAAACCCTAGCTCGAAAGGGGCTAGGGAAGTTTAGTTTTAAAAATAAAAAAAATAGATATGTTTTTTCGGGTTTAGGTAATGGTTAAATAAGAAATTAGAACCCTAATTAGGGTTGAGGAAATTAAGAGATAATATTTAGAAAGTTGCAATGGATTTTGGAGGTTAGGATTAAAATAATGGTATATTAGTAGAATTTATATATATAAATATATATGTTTCCATATATATATATATGGGAATATATATATGTATATATATGTATGTTTTTTTTGAGTTTTTATTGATTTAAGAAATTAAATTATTGATATACAAATATATGCATAATCAATATGTATATATATACATTTCATATGTACACAATATTGATTTGGGGAAAAATTATAAAGAAGAAATTAATTAAGATTTGCTAAAACTATAGTCATAGTGGGGGATAAATTAAAATATCTCTCCTAATACTTTTAGTTTGATAGATTTAATAAAGCTATTAACTAAATACCTTTTGGAAATAGAATCTAAACCAGTAGGTTTTTCCGCAATTAAAATATAACATTTCAACGAAGCTTAGTTCGTTCGAAATTAGTCAGAATTTAATAATGAAATTTTCTTTAACGCTTGTCGCAAGAGTGTGTTGTTAATTAAACTAGTATCTTTTAAAAAAAAAATTGTTCCGTTTTTGCCCTAATTTTTGGGCATGACATTTTGGTATCAGAGCAAGGTTTCCACACTAGGAGCCTTACTCACTTACGTTTCGCCTTAGAATATTTTAAATTATTTTGTTAATGGAATTCTGAATTTAAATAAATTTAATTCTAAAAGAAATAAATTAATTGTTTTGTCTTATTTTCTCTTAGGATGCCGCCGTTCACGCAACAAGCTCACAAGCGCGGACGAGGTCCTAGACGTGAGCGCCTAGCTCGCGATGAGGAAGAGAGGGAGGCATCGGTTCCAGAGGAGAACCCAGGAGCACCTCCCGAACAACCAAATGAACCTAACCGTGACCTTCTAGCAACCATTCAGAATCTTATTGGCATTGTTCAGGAAAGGATTCCAGCAGAGAACCCTCCGGTTAGGAGTCATGACTCTGGGAGTCATAGATCTGTTGATAGAGAACGAAGCTGGAGCCCAGCTCCGATTCCTGTAGAGAGCCAGGGTGGTAATGAGCCAGAGTCAGTGCATATGCCAGGACCACCTCCTGCAGTGGAACCAGTCTATTTTGAGAGAGGTCGTCGAGATCCAAGGGATCTCATCAGGGAGGTCATGCGCCTCCAACCACCATCCTTCGGAGGTTCTACAGATGGAGTAGAGGCTGAGGCATGGCTTCTGAGTCTTGAGAGGTGCTTTGCGTTGCGTTCTTATGAGAGCAACTTGAAAGCACGTGTTGCAGTTCATCTTCTGAGAGGGACAGCCTCCACCTGGTGGAGACAGGAAGAGTACAAATGCGGATTAGTTCCTGATACACTCACTTGGGAGATATTCACAGAGAGGTTCCGTGAGAGGTACCTATCAGAGCACTTCAGGCAGCGTCGTATAGACAAATTTCATGATCACCAACAAAAAGGCTTGTCAGTAACCCAGTATGAGAGTAAATTCTTTGAGTTGTTGCCATATGTAGATTATCTAAAGGATGAGAAACTTCTTGTAAACCGCTTCATCAGGGGATTGAATGCCGGTATAGCCGAGCCTGTTAGGATGTCCGCTCCAGAGAGCCTTCGGGTTGCTATAGAGAAGGCACTGACTGCCGAGGAAATTCAGGTTAGACCACAGGACAATAAGGATCGATATCAGAACCGAAATCTCGCACCGCAGACTTATGGATTCCAGAAACCACATTGGAAGGGGAACAACCGAAATTCTCAGGGGTTCTCCAAACCCCCTCCTCCACAACAGACGCCACAGAACCAGAAACAGAAGCCTCCACAGTATCAGCAGGGCTCCAAGCCCAAGCAGTGGAAGACTCAGGGATAGAAACGTGATCAGAGAGCACAGGGGCAGTACACACAGCCGGCGGGGACTCAGCAGTCCTCCAGGGGTGGGTACAGCGGATCCAGTAGGACAGGAGGTCAGGGATTTTCTAGGCCTCAGGGTGCCCAGTTCCAGGCACGGGGTGCTTTCTTTACTTGTGGAGCCATGGGGCACTTGGCGAGGGATTGCCCTCAGGGACAGGTAGTAGGGAGTCAGCAGATGGCTGCTTCAGAGCTGACAGTTGGTGATATGGGCAGGTCCCATAGAGTATTCGCAGCGGTTGACAACCGCCAGGCCAATCATCAGGCCACGGTTATCGAATCTTCAAGTATAATCAGAGGTAGCAATGTATCTATTTTGTTTGATTCAGGAGCTACTGACTCCTTTATATCTCCATTGGTTGTGGAGCATTGCGGGCTAGTGGCAACTAGGCAGGATGTCAGTTGGGAAGTGGAATTAGCTTCAGGGGCTAGAGTGTCAGTGGAATCAGAGGTTAGGGCATGTCAGTTGCAGATTGGCAAGACCACCACTATAGTAGACCTTAGAGTGACTCCACTTGGATCTTATGGAATCGTACTTGGCATGGATTGGCTTTATGCCCACAGAGCCAAGATGGATTGCTGCCTGAAAAAGATCGAGTGTGAGGATGATCATGGTTCGCCCATAGTTATCACCGGGATTTAGAGGCCCGTGTCTCTTCATATAATCTCCGCAATGCAGCTCAAGTGGAGCATGCGGAAGGGATGTCAGCTTTTTGCTATCACTATCAGTGACAGAGGAGAAGAGGAGGAAAAAGAAACATCGCTCGATGACCATCCTATCCTTCAGGGATATTCAGATGTATTTCCTTCAGAGTTGCCGGGAATGCCTCCCCGCAGAGAGATTGATTTTCATATAGATCTAGTACCAGGAGCCGAGCCAGTTTCCAGAGCACCTTATAGAATGACCACAAATGAGCTTAATGAACTTAAAATTCAGCTTGAGGAACTTCTTGAGAAAGGTCATATCCATCCTAGCGTATCCCCGTGGGGTGCACCAGTTATCTTCGTTAAGAAGAAGGATGGATCTCTCCGATTGTGTATGGATTATCGGCAGCTAAATAAAGTAACCATCAAGAACCGATATCCTTTGCCTAGAATTGATGATTTATTTGACCGGCTTCAGGGTGCCAAAGTCTTTTCCAAAATAGATCTGAAGTCAGGATACCATCAGTTGAGAATAGTGGAAAGTGATATCCACAAGACCGCATTTCGCACTAGATATGGTCACTATGAGTTTACCATAGTCCCCTTTGGACTTACGAATGCCCCAGCAGTTTTTATGAGTCTCATGAATGGGGTGTTCCGTACCTTTCTGGACCGTTTTGTTATGGTGTTCCTCGATGATATATTGATATATTCTTAGAATGAGAAGGAGCATGAGGAGCACCTGAAACAGGTATTGCAGTGTTTGCGAGATAACCAGTTGTTTGGTAGCCTATCGAAGTGTGCTTTCTTTCGATCTGAGGTCAAGTACCTTGGACACGTTATTTCCGGTGATGGGATCTCAGTTGACCCATCAAAGATTAGGGCGATTATGGATTGGCCAGCACCTACCAGTGTGACAGAGGTCAGGAGTTTCATGGGTTTAGCAGGATATTACCGACGTTTTGTCGAAGGTTTCTCCAGAGTCGCACACTCTATTACCTCTCTTCAGCATAAAGGGAAGAAATTTGAGTGGTCAGAGAAGTGCGAGAAGGCCTTTCAGGAACTCAAAAAGGCACTTACTAGCGCTCCTATCCTTGTTGTACCAGATCCTTCAGCTGATTTCATGGTTTGTACCGATGCTTCCTTAGAGGGTTTAGGGGCAGTTCTTATGCAAGGTGGTAGGGCCATAGCTTTCGAGTCTAGGAAACTTAAGACTCGTGAACTTAATTATCCCACTCACGACCTTGAGCTCGCAGCAGTAGTGCATGCACTTGTGAGGTGGAGACACTTCCTTCTAGGACATCACTTTGAGTTGCATTCAGATCATCAGAGTCTTCAGTACATCTTCACTCAGCCGAACCTTAATGCACGTCAGAGGAGATGGATGGAGTTTTTGTGCGAATATGATTTTGACGTTCACTACATCAAGGGAAAGGAAAATGTAGTTGCAGATGCCTTGAGTAGGAGACGTCATGAGGTTTACACCATATCCATGGGCACAGACTTGAGGGACTGTATACTTCGGCACTTGTCAGAGGATGGATGGTATGCAGAGGTTTGTCAGGTTTTACGTTCTCAGGTCACTCTAGAAGGGAAATATGTGGATTATTCCTTGGAGTCCGATGGACTATTACGCCACAGAGGGCGCATTTATGTACCTTCCTCCGGAGGGTTGCGAGAGTTCATTGTCACGGAAGCTCATAGAGCTCCTTATGCTGCGCATCCCGGGGTTAAGAAGTTGCATGCAGACTTGAGGCAGTTGTATCATTGGCCGGGAATGCGGCAGCTCATTACTAAGATAGTAGCTCGGTGTCTCGAGTGTCAGAGGGTAAAGGTGGAGCACCGCCATCCAAGTGGGTTGCTTCACTCTCATGCTATACCAGAGTGGAAGTGGGATACTATATCCATGGATTTCATCATTGGTCTCCCTATGTCTTCTCGTCGCCATGATGCTATCTTGGTGACAGTTGACAAGCTGACCAAGGTAGCTCACTTTTCACCAGTTCGTACTACATTCACAGCTCCAGCAGTAGCACAGGTGTTCTTGCGAGACATTGTTAGGCTTCATGGCGTACCCTGCAAGATTATCTCTGACAGGGATTCTCTTTTTACTTCTACCTTTTGGAAGTCATTACAGGCAGCTATGGGCACTAAGCTCAATTTAAGTACAGCCTATCACCCAGAGACCGATGGTCAGACAGAGAGGGTCAATCAGGTGTTAGAGGATATGCTTTGTATGTGCGTCATGGATCATCAGACCCAGTGGGAGGAGTATCTTCCCTTAGTGGAGTTTGCCTATAACAATGGGCATCACACTTCTTTGGGGATGCCACCCTACCAGGCATTATACGGCAAGCCTTGCAGGACGCCCTTGAGCTGGGATCACATAGAGGATAGAGTTGCTATTGGTCCTGAGTTAGTTCGAGATATGGAACAGCAGGTGGATTTGATTAGGCAGCAGCTCAGAGAGGCTCAGGATAGATAGAAGAAGTATGCCGATGCAAAGAGGATCGATTGTAGTTACTTGGTTGGAGACAGAGTTTTCTTGAGAGTGCGACCGCATAAGAGTCCGATCCGTTACGGAAAGGGTTCTAAGCTCGCACCTCGCTTTGTAGGACCTTTTGAGATTCTGGAGAGGATAGGCCCAGTTGCCTACCGTTTAGCTTTGCCACCTAGCCTGTCACGCATCCATGATGTGTTTCATGTTTCAGTTTTGAGAAAATATATCTATGATGAGTCTCACCTTTTAGATTGGGATGCCTTGCAGGTGGAGTCGGACGGGCAGCTAGCTTTGGAGCCCATTCGCATTTTGGCACGCCGGACATTGGCCCTTCGAGGTCGAGAGCTGGACCAGGTTAGGGTCCAGTTGGATTGTTATGATGAGGTTACGGCTTCATGGGAGGACGCAGCACGTATGAGATTAGAGTACCCTCACCTCTTTGATGAACTCCAGGAGGAAGTTCATGCCTAGAGGGGGAGGATGTGAGGCCTCGCCTCGACTCAGTTTGACATTCAGTAGATTTTATATTGTAGACTATTATGGATACTTTGTTTTGATGCATTTTGAGACTTAGAACTTATATGATTTCAGGATATTGGATAACATTGCTATGATTTGATGATTTACTTACATGCTTTATGGGATAGAACACTACATGATTGTTAGATAGGATGATATTGCAATGATAGATGTCGTTATTGAATTTGCAGGACTTTACTCTGAATATAGAACTATGATGTATGTTTAGTTTATGTGAAATTGCTTGATAAAAGATGTATTCAACCTGTGCAGATGAAAATTGTATGCAAGTAATGATGTGTATTGTTATATTATTGAATTATATTATATATGGATATTTGGAAGTACTAATGTGTAAATCAAGGTGCGCAGGAAATTTACCATGTGACCATGGAAAATTACGGAGAATCAAACCTAGACTTATGTATGTTCGTAAAGCCAGGGTTTGTCTATTTGGAGAGACAACACCCCGTTTGTGTTGTATTTTATTCGTATCAGTATATGCTGCATGTGTGTTATGTGTTATTTAAATTTATTGTGTAAAAATCTCAAGAGACAATTTCATGTTTATTTTTGTAAAAGTATTTTATTAGTGTCACTTGACACATGTGTGGATTTAAATTTAAATATTTTATTTTGTCTCTTGATGGGAAAGTGTTAATTATAATTAATTTTAAATAAAATAATGTGTTGTCAAAAAGATATTTTGAGAATATAATTTTGGAGTGGTCAACTTATGTTTGACCCGAAAATAAACTTCAGGGGGGTTTAAAATGGGTTAAATGAACACCTAGGGGTAGTTTATTAGGGTTTCCTGAAGCCCATAAGGTATACCTAGGGGTTAGGGGTAATTTTAGGTAAGTTTCTACTTTATAATGATCTTTTTAACGCTTTAAAAATTGGTTTTTTTGAGTTGAGCGAAAATTGAAAATTGAAGTGAAATCAAATCACGATTTCCCCTCTTGGAAGGAAAGTCTTTTTGCATTTTTTTGCTTTCTTCCTTCTTTTTGTTGATTTTTTTTTAGAATCCTGTGAGAACTCAGAGAGTGAGCTTCTTAAGGAAGATTTTTGGGAATAGCTGGTTAATCACCCACTCTCCATTTTTGGAGACAGAAGAAAATTTGGAAGAAAAAAAAATAATGTTATGGGATAAAGAAATTTATTAAGGAAAATAAAGGATTGTGGATTGGGCAGCTCTTCTTTAGATATCATTATAACCTTTGGGCAGATTAAGGTTGGTTTCAATTTTTACTTTAAATGTCTTTTTCTTGTTTATTTCTGAAAGTTGTTGAATAAGAAAATCTGTATTCTTGAAAATGGATGTTTGAAAATCTTTTGGTTTTGTTTTATGAATGAATGTGTTTTGGGAGTTTTCTCAAGGTCTCTTTCTCTTAGGAGAGAAGAGGATCTTGAGGGTGGTAGCAGTGACAGCCCTCGAGTGAGAGACTCTCTTTTGAGAGCGATCACAAGGGATCTTTGTGTGACCCTTGCTGCATGGCCTGTTTGTGCAATGGGGGTCATAAGGAGGGTTATAAGGCTAGAATGCCTTTGGGGGGCATAAGGATCATGGGGTTGAGGTTCTTGATATTTTATTTGTGCCATGAGGTGGCTTCTTGTTATTACATACTTGCAGATTCTCCTCAGGGTATTTGGTCCACTACCACCCTTTGAAAATATTCACCACCAGAGTGTGGTGCTGTGAAAGCCAGGTTGGGAATGTGTCAGGAATATCTGTATGCATTGCTTTCTATGTGTTTATCTGTTTGTTACCCGTCTAGGAATTGGTTCTCCGAGCTCGGGGGTGGCTACCAGTTAGCCTAGGCTGGGAGGTGAGCACTCCGTGGTCAGTTTTGTGTTTTTCTATTATGCAGGAAATACAGAGGAAAGAGGATAGGATTCATGAAAGATATTCAGAAGATTGTATTTGAAGATAATTGAATTCAGTTGTAGATGTTGTTTTAAAGTTGTTGTAAATAAATGCCTCATTCAAGAGAAAGGAGAAGCAAGTTGTAAATTTGTAATAGTAGACTTGAAGACTTATTGTTGTGACTGTTCAGAGAAAACATTCTGTAAATTTGGTAGTAGATCTTAGAGATGTTTTAAAGAAAGAAAAGCTTGTTATTTCTACTTCTGGTTTTAAAAAAAAAGAAAGGTTAAATTGTGTTGCATCTAAAAAGGTTCTTGTATTATGGAAAGAAATAAAAAAGTCTGTTTTCATTTAGATTTTTACCTGTATTTTTAATTGAGTCAAATTAGAAGTTATTTAAGCTGAAAGCTTTTAAGTATTTTAGATGGAAAGAAAAGTTGTTTTATGTGAATATTTTATTTAAAAAAAAAAATATTAAAGGATTTCTTATTACCAAAAAAAAAAGAAACGTATAATGCATCTTTGTGAAATACTTTAAATTGCATTTTTGTTAACATGGATTTAGAAGCTTATTTTATAGATGAATTTAAATATAAATATATATATATATATATATATATATATATATATATATATATATATTTTTTTTTTTTTTTTTTGATTTAACATAATGTTATCTTTTCCTTTATTATATTTGCTTAAAATTTTACATGTAAAAAAAAAAGAAATTCTCTTTTAAAATATATATAAATTTTATTTGGAATTTAAAATTATCTTTTTATCTATGCTTATTAATTTATGTAAATACCATATATATATATATATATATATATATATATATATATATATATATATATATATATATATATATATATATATATATATATATATATATATATATATTTATATATATATATATATATTATTAAATGTAATTGTTTTTAAAAAAAAAATTTAAAAAAAATAATAAGTTGGGGTCCCCGCGGGCTCCACTGTGTGTACGCACAGTGGACGTCCGCGCGGCGCCCACTGTGTGCACACACAGTGGAGCCGCTTGCGGCTTCCACTGTGTGGGCACATAGTGGACGGCCACGGCCGCCACTGTGTGGCCACACAGTGGTGCCGCCAGCGGCGCCCACTGTGTGGGCACACAGTGGTGCCGCGGCGCCCACTGTGCGCCCACACAGTGGCGCGCGCGCGGCCCAATATGTTTTCCAACCTTCGCGACCTGCAAGTAAATTTGGACATGGCCGCCCGTAGGGTCTTCGGCCCAGCATGAATCTTCATCTGTTAAAAAAAAAGGGGTTAAACCCTAGCCTGAAAGGGGCTAGGGAAGTTTAGTTTTAAAAATAAAAAAAATAGATATGTTTTTTCGGGTTTAGGTAATGGTTAAATAAGAAATTAGAACCCTAATTAGGGTTGAGGAAATTAAGAGATAATATTTAGAAAGTTGCAATGGATTTTGGAGGTTAGGATTAAAATAATGGTATATTAGTAGAATTTATATATATAAATATATATGTTTCCATATATATATATATGGGAATATATATATGTATATATATGTATGTTTTTTTTGAGTTTTTATTGATTTAAGAAATTAAATTATTGATATACAAATATATGCATAATCAATATGTATATATATACATTTCATATGTACACAATATTGATTTGGGGAAAAATTATAAAGAAGAAATTAATTAAGATTTGCTAAGACTATAGTCATAGTGGGGGATAAATTAAAATATCTCTCCTAATACTTTTAGTTTGATAGATTTAATAAAGCTATTAACTAAATACCTTTTGGAAATAGAATCTAAACAAGTAGGTTTTTCCGCAATTAAAATATAACATTTCAACGAAGCTTAGTTCGTTCGAAATTAGTCAGAATTTAATAATGAAATTTTCTTTAACGCTTGTCGCAAGAGTGTGTTGTTAATTAAACTAGTATCTTTTAAAAAAAAAATTGTTCCGTTTTTGCCCTAATTTTTGGGCATGACAATTTAATCAGTGTCTATCAACTCGGTGTATCATTGTTTATGCTTGGTAGACATGGAATATTACTCGGTAGAAAACTCAATGAATACTGGGCTCTATGACTACTTTCTTCTATAACGGACTACTCTGTGCATACTGACTAAATGTTTCAGTAGTAGTAACCGACTAGAGTATATAGAATGACTTTGGATATAAAACTAATGGAAACTACAGTGAGTAGTAACATGATGATCAGATGATGATCAATGGTGAAGATGACATGTATGCATGTTGCACATGACAAGTTTCTAGATGGTTTTTACGTGTTAAGAATACCGTTTATCTTTGGAATAATCAAATGCATAGTATGAAGTGGCAAACATGTGTTGTCATACAAGATTCGGAGTGCGGTGATCTAAGAGTTGTGGTAGATACCTAGAAGAATGTGAAGTTGATTGCAATGTAATCAAATCATCAAAATGAAACTAATGTGTTTGTAATCTCTATGACAATTGTAGTGTTTGTGTTGTCTTATCGATCTAATGTATTTATTTATAAGGTCTTTGATTTGATTCAAATAGTTGTTGGAAATTTGATAGAGTGTTACAAAAGTGATTGTTGCCAAACTATGAGGTGTGTCTGCAGAATGATGTGAAGGATAGGAGCAGTAAAGGATTCGATTCAGCAAGAAAGTGTTATTTCCAGATTGGTCAAGGAACCTGTTGTTCTCTAACCATTACAATGGTTTTAAAATCCCCTCACAGGGTAAGCTCTAACATTCTTGTTGTTGAAATCCTCTAACTAGGTGATCCATTAGCTTGGATTTGAAATCCTCCACTAAGGTTACCTTTAATAGGGTATTACCTTTTATAAGGTATTTGTAGTCAATCCCTTAACCGGGTGATCCTTAACTGTATCTATTCTTAACATAACATTATTGTATAAGCTTCTAACTAGGCTTGGCTCCTAATAGGGGAAACTTCAAAAGAGTTCAAAGAATACTTGTGGTTATTCATCCCCACTATGGTTTTTCCCATTTGGGTTTCCATGTGAAAAATCATTATGTCAAGTGGTGAATGATTTTGTGGATGTGTTTTTCATTTGGTTCATATGAAAGACTAGTGAATCTACATAGATATTTAAATGTCTGGAAATGATCTAAAGTATGTTATTACTAGTATGAGTGAAGTGGTTTAAGGTTTTGGTCAAATGTTGTTTATATTTCAAATCAGCTGCATTATATCACTGAAGTATTTGGTCAATCAGTAATGTTTAACAAAGTAGGTGTAGATTTATTAAAGTGTCTAAACCGGTTAACTTTGTGAGTTAATTCTAAGTTAGAAATAAGTTTGGTGAAAGTCCAGTTAATTTTCTATCTACTGATTCACCCCCCATCTTAGTAGTTTACCAGATCTTTATAGTTTCATCAAATTATAAGATAAGCCACTTTGTATGTGGAACCTAGGGTGAATTTTGTAGCATAAAATATAGAAACAAAAACTAAATAGTTAGGACCAAGCTCAAAAGGAATGCTCGAGATCAATTATTTATCATATTGATTTATTCCATCATATTTTATTTATATTATTAAGGATTTGAGTCATGTGAGGACTTGTATAGTGTTAAAATTTGTTAGAACCAATGAGCTACAATTTTATTCTCTAAATAATGACCTCCTAACAAATATTTTTTGCATAATTATCTTTCTAAGGTGGTCTATGTTGTTCTCCAAAAAGAGAAACCCAAGTTCACCAGCAAACTATCTATGAAATAACCAATCTCAATCAATGAAATGCTTCAGGGCTTGGACAACATAACATATGATCCTAGTGATCCTCCTACACTTTAGGTTCTGCAAGACCTAGGGGGGACACCCTTTGATGTATAAAATACTAGTTATAGACATATGGCATCAACAAAAGTAGATAGATCTCACAAGGCTCAACAAAAAGAAGGTTACTATAGATGGGTTAAATCTAGATTGACATCTCAAAAAGATTAAAGCATGAGATAGGTGGAATAAACTAAACCCACAAACATTAAAGTAAAAGGATATTTGATTTTTAAAACTCTCTGAGAATCCCCATAATTTGCAAGACCAATGCCTTATCCAAGGGCATGGAGTCATACATCAAACTGTAAATGGAAACCTCTATTGCAAATCCAATTTATTGAAATAAAGATATTCGTGTATTAATGCCTAACATTAATACATTCTAAACTTAAACAGAGGATCATACATATCCAGATATTATCCTAAATTCAAAATGATTGCTCATAAAATTTAAACAGAGGATCATACATATCCAGATATTATCCTAAATTCAAAATGATTGCTCATAAAATTTAAACTCTTCCTTGAAGAATACCTTAGAACACCCATTACACTCCCACTTAGAGAGGACAAACCCAAACTCCCTTGAAGACTGGATTCATTGAAAATAAGAAAAAGCCTAGAGACAATCTAATAAACTATATATATGCCTTACATAAATGTGACCTACAATAGAAAAAATTTACAAGAAGATACTCTATTTCTTGAAAAGAGACATTATATTACAAATTTGGCAAAAAAAGGCTCAGAATTGGAAACTGAGATTCAAGAGCCATGCTCATAAAAAAACTAGAACCCTTACAAAATGAGAAGACCCCCGAATAAGAAGGAAAGGGAGGACAAAATCAGATTTCATTCTCTGACAATGGCAACTACCCTATCTTTCAGCATTAACTGTTTCACACAACTTGGCCTGTAGAATATCCAATCTTTTTGACTGAAAAATCCAATCTGAGATCCTAAGGAAACTACCCCACAAATACTTTTTGTGGGTTACACTTGACTGCAGTATCTGATTCCTTTGATCGAGAGCTTTCCAACGATATATAAGACTTATATATAAGGCAAAAAGTAATCCCTTGGGTGCATTAATCCTTCTAGAGGTCGGTCATTTAATTTTATGCCTTTTCACCACAGTCAAAAATTATATTTTAAATCTTTGAAATTCCCATGCAGACATCTACCACATGGCACCTTATGGTTCATTTTGGGGTCCATATCCTACCAGCTCGGCACCGCCAGGTTTCACTATCGGAATGAAGCTCTTTGTTTCTTCCTTGGACTTGCTTGTTCCTTTTATTTCCTCCAGACTTCTCTCCTTCTTTATCGGGCCCCACTACTTGGTCACCAATTCGAGGCTATTAGCCACCAAAAAAAAATTCATTACAACTTGGCAACAACCGTAGATCTTCCTTGGATCACCATTGATTTTCCCTGACTTGCCTGACCTTTACCTCGCCTAAGCGGCTCCCTCTATCACTTTCTCTTCTGATGGGCCTGACACGTGGCACATCCTAACTTGCCTTTGGATCCATCTACCCACCACCTTGGACTTGCCACCTGACTTGGGCCCGCCCTGATTCTTCTTATACTCCCGCTACATGGCATAGCCTAATTCGCACTGAGCCTACCTAGATGACCACCTCAACCACCACCTGGACAGTTGCCATGTTGCATGGGATAACCATTGGGCACTTTCACATGGTGATATAGTGACGATCGTAGATCTTCCCTCAAGATGCTTGATCCTTAACGCCTGGCCACTTTCCATTTCCACATGTGCTTAGTCACCAAGTCCCATGGGATAGCTGGCAAGCACCTTCACATCATGACATGGCAATAATTGTTGGATCATCTCACCTGAGCATTAGATCTTCTTAACCTGCTAGGACTTTACCTTCTCTGAATGGCTCTCGCTTATGCCATGGTGTCACCACATGGCACCTCTGGATTTGCTCTGAGATCTACCTGGACTCCACCTGTCTAGTCAGGCCTGCAACTTGTCAACCTCTATTTCACCACCTAATCCATCTAAGCATAGCCTCATCCACCACGTCGGTGCCACTAGACCCACCACTTCCTTTGGCTTGTTCGGCATCATTCTTTCAACCAAACTTCCTCTTCGACAAGCCATTTTCATGTCTTATCAAAACCCTAGTTTCATCGACACCTTTCATATCGATGAAACTGATTGATATTTCTTCGATGTGCCCTTGTTGATGGAACCGAGCATTCGATGAACTATTTTCACTTCTTATCAAAACCTCAGTTTCATTGACACCTTTTATGTCAATGAAATTGATGCCTTCGGTGAGTCCTCCCTGAGATCCATCAAAACCATGGTCTATTCGATATTCATCTTGATGATATGCCACTTGTCTACCATGTGGCACCCTTTGATTGGATCTGGAGTTCACAACTAGGCACCACCTGTCGTGAGGGTATTCATTCTGAGCTCTCCACTCTAACACCTTAGCACGACCCCCACTATCCACTAGAATGAACCATGTGCCTTAACCACTTGCATTAACTATCGGCCATGTTTCCCCACTAGTGGTTTGTCACCAAGTCATAGGCGATATCTAGTGAGCATTTTTACGTCGCAACATAGCGACAACCCTTGGATCCATCTTAATCACCATTGATATTTGTTGATCTGCTCGACACTTAGCCCCTCTAAGTGGCTACATCCTTGTGCCATGATGTCACGATGTGTCTACCACTTATCTTCCACCTCATCAGTCACCAAGTTGCAGCCATTAATAGTCGATCACCTTCACATGGCAGTATAGTGATGGTCATGGATATGCATTCAACCTGATTGTTGTTTAACTTGCCCTTTTACTACAAAATTTTGGGTGCTTCGAGATGCACACAGGGGGCCCACTACTTCTAAGCTGCCACTTGCCAAAAGCCCTTTGCACATAAATACTGAAATGCTCCTCCTTGTGGCCAATGTGGGATAAATGGGCTACATGGGCCCTTTCATCGGGTCATCGAGATAGTCTGAAAACCTGACTTTTGATCTTCTTGGAATTTTGCGCTCCACACCTTTCTCATGGGTCCCACCACTTAGTCATCATGTCACGATGAATATGATGAATACTAAGAGGGAGGGTGAATTAGTATACCAAAAAATACTGAACTCAAACACTCTATTAGTCTAGCAATAAATTGGTAAAACAGTCTGACTAACAAACCGGTTAACACAAATGGAAACCAAACAACAAATAAGGCATTCACCCATAGAAGCACAATCACCATAACACAAGAGATTTCGACGTGGAAACCCAAATGGGAAAAACCACAGTGAGATGAAACTCACAAGTAACTATCTGCAGAATAGTAACCAGGCCGGTTAAGGTCATACAATGTTCTTTACCAGAATAGATCCTGTTAGGAATCTCAATCTCTATTAGGAGATAAGTCCGATTAAAGACTACCTCGTGAGAGGATTTCAGATCCATAGTTGTGAACTACCTTGTTAGAGGATTTACAAAGGCTTTGCCAAGCCTACCAGGTTAAAGGTTCCAGACTTGTCAAAGATGTGAGTAATCAACAAGTGAATGATCTAGCAAATAGCATAGTCTTCTTGGTTAGATCCATAATAGCTCATTGCTAATGTATTATAGCATTACTTCAATCTTCAGTAAATCTACACTCTGTTACAACACACAGACTTGATCTTCTCTCCTAAGATTGCACATACAAAAACTCATCAACCACCAAAAACCCCTAACAGCTGCTAAAACCCTGAACGTGATGTCCTTAAAAGGAATTTGATTTCATGTCAGTCCAATAGGATTACATTACAAGTTCCTAGGTTCAATGTATCTAGACACATTTGGTAACACGACATAAAATCACCGTCAAAGTGTCGGTGGATGGTAACTCATCACAAAAATATACCGGTTGGTAACTCATCATAGAGTGCTACCGGTTTATACAACTTTACCGATTACCGGTTGGTAACTCATCATAGAATAATACTGATTTATACAACTTTACTGATTACCAGTTGGTAACTAATCACAGAGTAATATCGGGTTAAACATTAAACCAATTACTAGTTGTCCAAAAATGAAGACTGGAAAAATGATAACTGTCGCTTCAGTTTCTTCACTCTACTTGAGATCCTCAAACCGCTTGAGGTCTCCATACCGCTTGAGATCGGTAAACACTTTTTGCAAAACACCGATAGCCTATAGACTATAATGCAATACCGGTTTGAAACAAATACCAGTTGAGCATAACTCATACATACAGAAAGTGATCTCAAACCAAGTGTGTGTCTATCAATGACAATCACAACATGAACATCAAAAATGCCAATAATCTCCCCCTTTGGCATTGATGGCAACACTTAGGAAAAATTTTGACATCTAAGTGTTTTACGAAAAAAAATGCCATAATCAAAATTACTCCCTCTAAGCATATACACTATTCCTTTGTAGAAAATACTATGTATACTACTTCCTTACAGAGATAAACATGAGAGTGTACATAGCATGCATCAAAATTTAATGACTTCCTATTCAACTTCTTCCTTTTCATCATCATTAAAATCATCAAAGCACTCTTTCAAATCACCAATAACTTTTCTTCTAATATTCTTAAGAGTTCTTTGACAATGTGTCAAAGGTTTGTAGGAGGAAATATCAATATTTACTGGTGCAGATGTTGTCGGTTCATTGTTGATTGTCTTTGTCTTTTTCCTCATTTGCCTAGTCTTCTTATGCTATTCTTCAGACACATTGTCCTCTGATTCTGGTGTGTTTCCTTTTGTCTTCCGCTTTCTCTCAAATACCATGGCGGGTGCAGCTTCCGGTTTCTTCTTTACTGGTGATCACTTGGTCACTTTGGGACCTGCTGCAGTAACTACTTCTGATACTAAAGGCACTGCCTTTCCCTTCTTTACTAAAGGTTCTTCAATCAGTTTAACCCTTTCCAAATAGGTGTTACTTCTCTTTACATTTGGGTCAAGGGGCAAGGTGAGTAGGGTAGAGGCATACCCATCTAGCATGTCATACATTACCTCATATCCCATGGGTTTCACTTCTTCCTGTCTAGTCTCAACCACCTCCATTATGCACTCATCAACTTTGATGGTGAAGCAAGTGTCCTCTTCATATTTCTTGACAATATCACCTGATATTCTCACTCTTTGGCTCATTTTGTGTCTAAACTCATCAAAGTATTTGTTCAAAACTTTTGGATAACCGGTTCCAGCCACTTGAAGGCTTTCCTTGATTTGCTTTTTAACCGATTGGTCGGCAGACCACTGAATATCTGTGACTCCTGGTAAATAACCTTGGAAGTAGAAGAACAACACAACCAATAGTTATCCAAATTTAAATCTCAAGGCATTTTCCTATTTAATCAACTTCAGGTTCACCAGAAGTTGCCTTTGCATACAGGTGCATAAATCAAATGATGCATCTTCCATGATCATCCTGTAGGCAGCATTTACCATTGCAGTAGAGACAGAGTTGATCTTGCTAGCATAAAATGTCTGGTAACCTATTACCATGCAGGCATATTTGATGAGATCGTCTTTGATGGGATTGATGGTCATTCCCCGTTGGTTGCTCATAGAACTGATGAGCTTGGTCATTTCGGTCTTGCTGATCTTCCTTAGGGCTGGCACTTCATCGATGTTATAGAAATCAGTGACAGCATGAATAACTTTCGGTGTGATGTCATGTGTCCACTCTAAGTACATTTTGTCACTGTGCACTCTGCTTAGAATGATGTGAATATGATCATCTGAAAACTCTTCAAGGAAATAGACCGCATTGTGAAGCTTCTTCTTTTCTAAGATGTTGAATTCAGGTTTGATCTTCTTATCCTTTCTGCATAACAAACTCAACTGAGAATGGATCACTAGAGATCCCAAGTCTTCAATTTTATAGTCAATGTAATCCAAAATACCTTTCTCTACTACAACACCAGTGGCAATTTGGGATAGGGCATTATATTTTGCCTTCCGTTGTATGAAATCATCTGAATCAACGAGTGCTCTAGAACTAGATTGTGATGCGGAAGCCATGATAAATAGAGAAATTCAAAAAATACCTTCGTAAATCAAAATTTAGGGCTTGCAAATTCCACTTTGCCACACACTCCTTCAGTTGCTGAAATACCATTTTGTGTTCTACACTTGACCGACTGATATTAGCTTCTGATTCTTCTTCAAGGTTTAGAAAATTCTTTGAATCACAATCCAAATCACTTTTCATTGCTCAGCACTTGAAAAAATCTTTGCTCGAGAACTGATAAGTGAAAACTGACTTGAAAAATCCTTTTAAACAAGTTCTTCACCTACCATAATAAATGCTCCACTATTAGGGCATAAACCCTAATTTCCCTTTTACCGTTTCTGGTCTTCTGCTAATTGACAGGTATTAGATACTAGTTAAGGTCTTTTACTGGTGTAAATCGGGGATTTGAAACATTTCACTGATTTGTTCCCCCTAAGATTTTTTGTTGCTTAGTTTGTTAGTTCAGTGGCTTCCACATTAGGTGCAGAAATTGGTTCTTCTTGTGACACTTCTTTTGGCTTCTTCTTCCAGGTTTTCTTCTGATCTGTTTGAATAGTTTCAACATCAATCTTACCTTCTAGAGTGACCAGTATATCATCTGATATATTCTTTCTCATCTTGCAAAATCTTGATGTATGACCTAGTTTGTTGCAATGATAGCAAACCACTCCAAGTGCTTTCCAAGGTCCATTGTTCATGTTTCCATTCTTCCTTCTGCATCTTGCAACAGTGTGACCATTGTCATGACAAATAAAATAGATTTCTCTCCATCTGGTTTCCACTTGATAGCCACTGTTACCTGACTGATGATTATAAGTATTAAACCGGTTTGGGTTCCGGTTCCTAGAGGGTCTTTGAGGATACCTTCCAGTGTTGTGCATGATAAACCTACATTCAAATGCTCTATGCCCAAACTTGTTGCATGCATAACAATTACCATTGAATCTATTGGGTCTAGGCTTATCATTTAGAAAATAAGGAAAATTATTGTAAGCCTTACTTCTACATACATTAGCAGTGAGTCCTTCCTTGAGACAATTAAAGCAAAGAAGTTTGAACTTTTGCTTACCTTTATCCTTTGGTGTCGGTTGCTTCTTTGATGCTCCATCTTTTGTTCTAGAGGTCTCACCTTCCTCATATTCAGAGAAACCAAGTCCATTAGTATTCTTTACTGGTTTAACTAATTCAAGCTTTTACTCTAGCTTAATAGAGCTCTTATTGAATTTGGCATTTCCTTTCACTCAGTGAGTTCTTTGGAAATAGCAGCATTGGATTCCTTTAAGGTTGCATTCTTAGAAATAGTCATGTGTAGTTCACCTTACATTTCTTCCTTTTCCACTTTACTTTCATGAAGATGAGCGGTAAGTGCACTGATCTCTTGCTTCAGCTTGGAGATCTCATGATCTTTCTCTTTTACGAGATCTTCAGCTTTCTTCTGGTTCTCAAGCTCTTGACACATCCTGATAGTTAGTCCTTCAAGTTCTCTTCTTAGGTTGGCATTGGACTCATTCAGTTTTTCAACTTCTTGAACTATGGCTTCCATGTCCACTTCACCAGAAGAACTATTTTCAGTTAGCTCCATCAGTTTTTCAACATGCTCTTTTTTTTTGGCCTGAGAGGACTTATATTTGACTTTAAGTTCATCATAGGCTTGCTCAGTCTTGTTGTTCACCAAAAGTGATAACCCAAGACACCTGCAAATCTATCTATGAGATAGCCGATCTCAATCAATGAAACACCTCAAGGCTTGGACAACATAACATAGGATCCTAATGATCCTCCTGCACTTCAGGTTCTGCTAGACCTAGGGGGGGACACCCTTTTGATGCACTAAATACAACAATTACAGACACATAACTGCATCAACACTAAGTAGACAAACCATTCCACAAGCTCACTAAAGTAGGTAACATGTAAAGATGGGCTGGATCTTATACAAATAATAGGTGAAATAGAGCTTTGGAAGGATAGAACATTAACCCCTAAACATAAAGGGAAATAGATTTGTCTTTTAAAATGTATATCTGAGAAACATCCCCAAACTTGCAAGACCAATGCCTTATCCAAGGGCAACAGAGTCACTCATTAAACTATAAATGAAAGATTATACTACAAATCCATCTTCATTACTAAATATTCATGCATTTAATGCCTTGCATAAATGCATTACTTAGCTCATTCACAGAAAATATCAAATCCAAAAACTATATTCCATTATTCATGATCTATTACAGAATTTAAATTCTTCCTTGAAGAATCCCTGCAAACAATCACAATTACCTCCTTGAGATAACAAATCTCAGCCTCCTTGAGGATCTGATTTGAATATAATGAAAATACAAATCCAGAGAAAACTTCTGTGTGAATTTGTGCATGCCTTACATACACAAGAACTTGCAACTAAGAACACATATAGCAAGGAATTGAACTCCATTACTGAAAGGATAGCCCTGCTCTATACAATCTTGAAGAATACTTAGAATTGGAAGCCATGAAAAAATGGAGCCATTCTCCAAATTTCTAGAACCCCTGGAACTGAGAAGAATTGGGAATAAAAAGGAGAGGTAACTAAATCAAATCTACAACTGAATTGCCAAGTGTATCCTCTCTAACTGAATTTTGTTCCCATGGAAACAGCTTCCAAAATATCCCACATTTGTCAGAATTAACCCCATAATCGGATTCCTCACTCCGAGAGCTCTCCGAAAATATACAACACTTTATATTTTGGCAAAAATTTAGACACTAGGCGAACTAATTCCCCAATGTGCTCAATCATTTAAATTTTTCATAATTTAATATAGTTTAGACTATATCATTTACTCATTTTAAATTTGATTTTTGCCTCCATTTGGTCCTGATGCTTTGCCATGTGGCGGGATCTGATTGGTCGATGGAGTTGACCAGACGCCACCTGGGATGACACCTCATCATCGCCACATCATCTGCTTTGTCACTGGCACTTGGCCACCACGTGTACACCACCTTAGCACCACGTCATCGCCACCTAGGCGCCACCTCTGTGCCACCTCACCAGGACCCACTGCTGAACCGCTGACTATACTCGCCACCTGGCATTCGCAACTTCGCAGGGTGTAACTCATGTGCATCTTCCTTTCGCGAAATAGCGTGCACCGTTGATCCATCTCGAACCTACTCACTCGTTAACCCGACCTTTCTCTTCAAAATTCTGCCTATCTACCTCAAGAAGCATGCCAACGTGGGGTCCACCTAGTCGCCGCTCAGTCACCTCCTCCATTGCCTCAGGATCCGTGCTCATGCATGGGCCCACCTTGGGCGCCCATAGGCACCATCCGTCAAAAGCCTTTATGGCTTAGACATATTACTATAGTAAGGATTTGCTTATAAACATTAAAATATCCCACTTCCCAATGCATGTGGGATAAAGGCTTATGCCTGGGACTGCAAATTTGAAGCTTTTCTACAACTTTAGTGGCGATTTCTTTGCATTTACTTGGAGTTTATAACGCCTCTTTACACCACCACAGAGAGGATGCTAGCAAAGAATGGTGGGGAGTGGGCTTTACAATAGCCAAGTACATTTTCTTCAAGTTTTTGCTGCTGGTAAATGCATTTGGCTGAAAGTTTTATATGCCTTTTCCCATGTCATGTTACGCAGGGAGAATTGGGAGGCATTTACTATTGTATTTGCTAAGAAAGTTTCAGCAGACTTCCCTCTTGCCCATTTACATCCACACAAAGGAGAGGATGCACTGTTGTTGCATCTACTGAAACTTCAATTTAAACCCCTCTTTTATTAGCTATGCGCCAAGCTAAACATTAAGTTAATTTTCAACACTGCTGTTAGATGCATTTGGTCTGAATTTTATACGCTGCCCCTACCACCATGCCACATGAAGTTAATTTCAATTTGCACTTGCTGCAAGTTTCATGTGGCCTCCAAAAATTCTTTACGCAGGGAAGACTGGCAAAAACGATGCAGTCTGGGTTACAAATTTCTGTTGTTGCCTTTGCTTTGGACAAATGCTGCTCTCCGAAACTCCATGCAAAGGGGAAGATGGCTATTTGTATTTGCTAAAAACTTTAATCACTTCCCACATTCCACTTCATTCCACACATGAGGAAGATATTTCACTATGGTTGCTGAAGCTTCTAACAATCTTCTTTCTACAACACGTGGGGGCTTTGACTATTGTTTGCACTTGGCTTGGAGGCTTCTACAACCTTAAATTCCACTCCACATGAAGAGAGGATGATTGAAATTTAAATTAGCAATGAGTTTCTTGAAAAGCTTGCTCACCAAACACCACACAGGCTGACATTTCGACTTGGCAATGTGCATTTTGAATGTTACCATGCTTTGAACAGCTTGCTTAGAGAGTTAAAATTTGGTGTAATACCATATAAAGAGGGAAGACCATGCTATGCCAAGGAAATTTGGCTTTATGCCAAATGCATACACTTGGAACGTTCTTAAAACACTCAACTTTCTTTTACCACTCACCCCAATCTATTTCGCGATCTGCTCGAGCTGCCAAAATAAATTTGGCTGAATGTTTCAACAAACCTTTTAAAAACACATTCCATTTACTTTTCTCTCACATGCCAATTGCATTATAAGAAATACTTGGCTTAATAAAAATAAATATTCCTTCCTCCAACTAAAAATATTTCACCATAAAATTAATGCACAGCCATAAGCCAGGTTGGGCCCCAAAGTGGGTCCGACTAAATTTTTTTTTGTTTTCAAACAACTAACCTCAGGAATACCTTAGGAACCTCAAACATACTTCTGAAATCGATCGACACCATTTTCGGATCACCAGACTGCATTTTACAACTTTTAGGCAATTACGCCAAATTTTCACATTTAATCGTGAAGACGTAATTTTCAAGTTGGTCAAAACACCTTTCTGGATCTCGCCATCTGACAGGCGTGTAATCTGATATGAAAGCATGAAGTCTACACAACCATTTCTCAAGATGATTCCCGAGAAAAGAGATATTAATTTTCGAAAATGCCCAACTGGCTTTGTCGACACTACGAACCTGATGAAGTCAATGTCTTGGCAACACATGATGCCTTTCTCAAAAATATCAAACAACCTCTGTAGGCCCTCAAATTTGAAACATAGGTACCTTAAAGTACATATTAAATCTTTGAATTCTCCATTCAATCACCAGACTAACAAGATGCAAACAGCACGCTCGCCAAAACGGCTAGATTAACTGATATAACACTGGAGTGCGGATAACTGAATTTGATGGTAAAATGAGCTCTTTTGAAAACTGATCAAACGGATTGATAAAGGCTTGAAATTTGAAATGTAGCTCATCATTTATACCAACATTAGGTCAAACAAACATTCTGACATTACACTTACTGAGGCAACTTTTACACTTGTGCAAAACAGGGCTCCGACTAGATGTCGAAACAGGGACTTGGCAAAACACACAAACTGCAAATGGATTTGGCTTCAAAAAATGAGCAAATGGATTCGTCAAGACCTAAAATTTTGTGGACTGACTCACATTTATGTATAGAATTGAATCCACTTTGAACTTATCCATGACGATCAACAGGGCAAAAGATGTAATCGCTCAAAGTGGGCTACTCAATAAAATCTGCATTTGATGCCTAAAATGCACTTTCAGATCACCCCTCAAAATGTGTACCTCATAAACTTATCCATATTGAATTCTGAAAGTTGCACATCACTGAATAGGCCAAATGAAAGGTGTGGGACATGAATCCCGAGCCTTACCCCCTGAAAATCAACTGGATCCATTTTGCCCTCTCGCAAACTAGGCCATTCAAGCTGACTCATTTAGGTGCCTTTCTGACATACCGAGCAAAATTTTGAAATGGGCCTCTAAACTTGACTCAATTTTCATTAGTCTCAACAATGGCTCTGATTGAGGATGGTTGATTGCAAGATCAACACAAGAATCTGGATATCTTTGGTTAAGCAGACCACCCAAAAGACGGGTCATTCTTCTCTCAATTCTTCTCTTCTCATTTCAAAAAAAAGGGCTTCCTTATTCTACCCAAACATCAGGGCACTTTATTGAAAACCACACAACTGAAGCAAAGCAACTGTACAAAATATACAACTTATTAATGGCCCCGGGCCATCAAAACTGAAATCAATTCTTACCTCTGTCAAACACTTGATTTTCGTTTCCACTAACCGGAGGTAAGTTGAGATCATCATTTCAATCTGCCTGATCAAAAAAAATTCCACTTCTAATCAGCTGGTCACATAAAACATAATTAGCAACATTTTCATAATCATGATATCTCTGAAAATCAAACACATGCTGAAAGGACTGATCACTAGGTGACATAAGAGTGCCATACTCTTTACCATTCTTTCCCAGCTGAAATGAAAAGTAGTCTAACTGATTCTGAAAGTTGAAAACATCAGGCACATCTATATTACTAGTTTGCTCAAATGATGAACACTCCTCCACAATGACGACTTGCAAACTAGAGAGGAAAACTTCCTCATAACATGACTGCACTTCCACTTGCTGATCACATTTTCTATCAGCACTTTGCACACATGAAAATACATGATTTTCACTTGCCAATGGTTCATTTCCTCCTTGCAAATCTGAGAAAAACACCCCAGATCTGTCATGTCTTCTAAAAGGTAGATCCTCATAATGCATATCAAAGCCAGAATTCATATCAACATATGAACCTTCATTATCATACCTATCAACCATATATGCATTATCATTTTGTCTATCAAACATAGGAAGAGAATCAACATCATATGTATCATTTTTTACACCCTCAAAACCATCATTAGAATCAAAACATATACTGAGTGGGTATGAAAGATTGGGCACATTTTTGAATCCATGTGTCTGAAAATCAGCAGTTAAGAGTTCTGAAATTTGCTCACTACTTAGTGAACCTCCTTCATTTTCATTTTCCTTGGCTTCATCCTCTGAGCTGTAAACATTGCCCCAATCTAATAAAGGTATTGGATCTGCAGTGCTCATGTCTCTATGCACATTTATTTCATCATCACAACAACTTGCATCTGCATCATATCCTTTATCACGCTGCCCATAATGTGTTTATACATGTTGCAACATAGTTTCATAACTGGGGTTGCAAACATCTTGTGGATTGAAATCAACAACAAGGTGATCTACATCATTAGCTTCTGAAACCTCGACGGGCTCATAATTAGCTAAACAATCACTTTTCTCACAAATTTCTTCTCGCTCTAAATACATATCTAAACTTTCATGCTGAGAATAATCACATTCAACATCATAGGAGGTACATCCACTCAGGGGCTCATCTCCTTCATTATTTTTAATCTTGTGTATATTTTCAGATTGGTTACTTTCAATCATATCTATCCATTCTTTAATAGATTCAACACATTCTTCTCTGAAGGCAGTAGACCAATTAATTGAGTTAGGCTCATAAAGCTCTAAGAATATGTCAATTAAAACAGAGTCAAGGGGTCTATTATCAGTTGAAAGCTCATTCAATGTAGCTAAAAATCTTTCATAGAAGACATATGATGATTCTCCTTTACTTCTTAGCCCTACTTTCCTTTTTAACAACCAGACAAATCTCTCTTGGATCATTTGAAGACATTTTTCAATTTCTATATTGATCTCTTTCAAATTTGACAAAGGATTCACGGATCTATTAACTACGTCTGGATCCATCGGGTTTTATAACAGTCACTGAACCATTATTTTTTGACCATGCATCTTATTGTGTCATAAATTCATTCAAAAACATATGCAGTCACTAATTTTTGGAATCATACACACTTCTCACCATATTTCTAACTAAAAACTTATTTCAATGAAGTATGTAAATTGTAAATTTCTTTTGCTTTTAACGGTGACTTTTTCACCTCATAAGGAACACATAATTTCACAAAAAACCTTGAGGAATACCTGGTAAAATCAATGTTGCTCCTGTACACTTCACTTCTGACTGGAAATTTCAAGAAATCCTCCAAATCTCAGGTTCATTCTTACAGAGTCGCCACCTCCTTGAAGAAGAATAAAGTTTAAACTACTAATCTTCACTCTGAAACACTTTCAGATTTCTGGGTCTCACCACACACAGTAGAGTCACATAATACTTTCAAATTTCAAAGCAACAAGACTTTCCAGGATACGCATTTCCAAATCTAAAAATGACTTTTAGATCTGTACACTTCTAAGACTCTTCCCCAAATGAATTTTGGCACAACTCTAGGATTCAATTCAACATGAATTATTACAACAATCCCCAAAGGAGTCGCCATTTTTGTTGTTCACCAAAAGTGATAACCCAAGACACCTACAAATCTATCTATGAGATAACTGATCTCAATCAATGAAACACCTTAGGTAATGATCCTCCTGCACTCTAGGTTTTGCTAGACTTAGGGAGGGACACCCTTTTGATGCACTAAATACAACAATTACAGACACATAACCGCATCAACACTAAGCAGACAAACCATTCCACAAGCTCACCAAATTAGGTAACATGTATAGATGGGTTGGATCTTATACAAATAATAGGTGAAATAGAGCTTTGGAAGGATAGAACATTAACCCCTAAACATAAAGGGAAATAGATTTGTCTTTTAAAATGTATAACTAAGAAACATCCCCAAACTTGCAAGACCAGTGCCTTATCCAAGGGCAACAGAGTCACTCATTAAACTATAAATGAAAAATTATACTGCAAATCCATCTTCATTACTAAATATTCATGCATTTAATGCCTTGCATAAATGCATTACTCAGCTCATACACAGAAAATATCAAATCAAGAAACTATATTCCATTATTCATGATCTATTACATAATTTAAATTCTTACTTGAAGAATCCCTACAAACAATCACAATTACCTCCTTGAGATAACAAATCTCAGCCTCCTTGAGGATCTGATTTGAATATAATGAAAATACAAATCCAGAGACAACTTTTGTGTGAATTTGTGCATGCCTTACATACACAAGAACTTGCAACTAAGAACACCTATAGCAAGGAATTGAACTCCATTACTAAAAGGATAGCCCTGCTCTGTACAATTTTGAAGAATACTCAGAATTGGAAGCCATGAAAATATGGAGCCATTCTCCAAATTTCTGGAACCCCTACAACTGAGAAGAATTGGGAATAAAAAAGGAGAGGGAACTAAATCAAATCTGCAACTGAATTGCCAAGTGTCTCCTCTCTAACTAAATTTTGTTCCCCTGGAAACTGCTTTCAAAATATCCCACATTTGTCAAATTTAACCCCATAATCGGATTCCTCACTTTGAGAGCTTTCCAAAAATATATAACACTTTATATTTTGGCCAAAATTTAGACCTTGGGCGAATTCATTCCCCAATGTGCTCAATCATTTAAAAATTTTGAAATTTAATATAGTTTAGACTATATAATTTACTCATTTTAAATTTGATTTTTGCCTCCATTTGGTCCTGATGCTTTGCCACATGGTGTGATCTGATTGGTCGATGGGGTTGATCGGATGCCACTTGGGATGACACCTCATCATCGCCACATCATCTACTTTGACACTACCACTTGGCCGCCACGTGTACACCACCTCAGCACCACGTTATCGCCACCTAGGTGCCACCTCTATGCCACCTCACCGGGACCCGCCTGCTGGACCGCTGACTGTACTTGCCACCTGACTTTCGCAATTTCGCAGGATGTAACTTACATGCATCTTCCTTTCACGAAATACTGCGCACTGTTGATCCATCTCAAACTTGCTCACTCGTTAACCCAACCTTTCTCTGCAATATTCTGCCTGCCTGCCTCCGGAAGCGTGCCTGTGTGGGGTCCACCTCATCGCCACTCATTCACCTCCTCTGTCACCTCAGGATCCATGCTCGCACATGGGCCCACCTTAGGCACCCATAGGCACCATCCGTCAAAAGCCTTTATGGCTTAGACATATTACTACAGTAAGGATTTGCTTATAAACATTAAAATATCCCACTTCCCAGTGCATGTGGGATAAAGGCTTATGCTTGGGACTGCAAATTTGAAGCTTCTCTGCAACTTTAATGGGGATTTCTTTGCATTTGCTTGGAGTTTATAATACCTCTTTACACCACCATAGAGAGGATGCTAGCAAAGAATGGTGGGGAGTGGGCTTTACAACAGCCAAGTACATTTTCTTCAAGTTTTTGCTGCTGGTAAATGCATTCGGCTGAAAGTTTTATATGCCTTTTCCCATGTCATGTTACACAGGGAGAAGTAGGAGGCATTTACTATTGTATTTGCTAAGAAACTTTTAGCAGACTTCCCTCTTGCCCATTTACATCCACACATAGGAGAGGATGCACTGCTGTTGCATCTGCTGAAACTTTAGTTTAAACCCCTCTTTTATCAGCTATGTGCCAAGCCAAAGATTAAGTTAATTTTCAACACTACTGTTAGATGCATTTGGTCTGAATTTTATATGTTGCCCCCTACCACCATGCCACGTGAAGCTAATTTCAATTTGCACTTGCTGCAAGTTTCATGTGGCCTCCAAAAATTCTTTACGCAGGGAAGACTGGCAAAAAAGATGGAGTCTGGGTTACAAATTTCTGTTGTTGCCTTTGCTTTGGACAAATGCTGCTCTCTAAAACTCCATGCAAAGGGGAAGATGGCTATTTGTATTTGCTGAAAACTTTAATCACTTGCCACATTCCACTTCATTCCACGCATGAGGAAGAGATTTCACTATGGTTGTTGAAGCTTCTAACAGTCTTCTTGCTGCAACACGTGGGGGCTTTGACTGTTGTTTGCACTTGGCTTGGAGGGTTCTACAACCTTAAATTCCACACCACGTGAAGGGGGGATGTTTGACATTTACATTAGCAAAGAGTTTCTTGAAAAGCTTGCTCACCAAACACCACACAGGCTGACATTTCGACTTGGCAATGTGCATTTTGAATGTTACCATGCTTTGAACAGCTTACTTAGAGAGTTAAAATTTGGTGTAATGCCATATAAAGAGGGAAGACCATGCCATGCCAAGGAAATTTGGCTTCATTCCAAATGCATACACTTGGAACCTTCTTAAAACACTCAACTTTCTTTTACCACTCACCCCAATCTATTTCACGATCTGCTCTAGCTACCAAAATACATTTGGCTGAATGTTTCAACAGACCTTTTCAAAACACATTCCATTTACTTTTCTCTCACATGCTGATTGCATTATAAGAAATACTTGGCTTAAAAAAACCAAACATTCCTTCCTCCAACTAAAAATATTTCGCCATAAAATTAATGCATAGCCATGAGCCAGGTCAGGCCCCAAAGTGGGTCTGACTAAATTTTTTTTCATTTTCAGACAACTGACCTCTGGAATACCTTAGGAACCTCAAACATACTTCTCGGATCGATCGGCACCATTTTTGGATCACCAGACTGCATTTTACAACTTTCAGGCAATTACGCCAAATTTTCGCATTTAATCGCGAAGACGTAATTTTCAAGTCGGTCAAAACACCTTTCTGGATCTTGCCATCTGACAGGCGTGTACGCTGATATGCAAGTATGAAGTCTAAAAAATGGTTTCTCAATACAAGTCTCAAGAAAAGAGATATTAATTTTCGAAAATGCCCAACTAGCTTTGTCGACACTGCGGACCTGATGAAGTCAATGTCCTGGCAACACATGACGCCTTTCTCAAAAATATCAAATGACCTCCGTAGGCCCTCAAATTTGAAACATATGTACCTTAAAGTACATATTAAATATTTGAATTCTCCATTTGATCACCAGACTGACAGGATGAAAATGGCACGCTCACCAAAATGGCTACATTAAATGATATAACACTGGAGTGCGGATAACTGAATTTGATGGTAAAATGAGCTCTTTTGAAAACCGATCAAACGGATTGATAAAGGCTTGAAATTTGAAACGTAGCTCATCATTTATACCAACATTAGCCTAGAACAAATATTTTGACATGACGCTTACTGAAGCAACTTTTACACTTGTGCAAAACAGGGCTCCAACTAGCTATCGAAATAGGGACTTGGCAAAACACACAAACTGTAAACGGATTTGGCTTCAAAATCTAAGCAAATGGATTCGTCAAGGCCTAAAATTTTGCAGATTGACTCACATTTATGTATAGAATTGAATCCACTTTGAACTTATCCATGACAATCAACAGGGCAAAAGATGTAATCACTCAAAGTGGGCTACTCAATAAAATCTGCATTTGATGCCTAAAATGCACTTTCAGATCACCCCTCAAAATGAGTACCTCATAAACTTATCCAAATTGAATTCTAAAAGTTGCACATCACTGAATAGGCCAAATGAAAGGTGTGGGACATGAATCGTGAGCCTTACCCCCTGAAAATCAATTGGATCCATTTTGCCCTCTCGCAAACTAGGCCATTCAAACTGACTCATTTAGGTGCCTTTCTAACATACAGAGCAAAATTTTGAAATGGGCCTCTAAACTTGACTCAATTTTAATCAGTCCCAATAGTGGCTCTGACTGGGGATGGTTGATTGCAAGATCAACACAAGAATCCAAATATCTTTGGTTAAGCAGACCACCCAAAAGACGGGTCATTCTTCTCTCAATTCTTCTCTTCTCATTTCAAAAAAAAGGGCTTCCTTATTCTACCTAAACATCAGGGCACTTTATTGAAAACCACACAACTGAAGCAAAGCAATTGTACAAAATATACAACTTATTAATGGCCCTGGGCCATCAAAACTGAAATCAATTCTTACCTCTGTCAAACACTTGATTTTTGTTTCCACTAACCGCAGGTAAGTTGAGATCATCATTCCAATCTGCCTGATCAAAAACACTTCCACTTCTAATCAGCTGGTCACATAAAACATAATCAGCAGCATGTTCATAATCATGATATCTTTGAAAATCAAACACATGCTGAAAGGACTGATCACTGGGTGACATAAGAGTGCCATACTCTTTACCGTTCTTTCCTAGCTGAAATGAAAAGTAGTCTAACTCTTTCTAAAAGTTGAAAATATAAGGCACATCTATATTACTAGTTTGCTCAAATGATGAACACTCCTCCACAATGACGGCTTCCAAACTAGAGAGGAAAACTTCCTCATAACATGACTGCACTTCCACTTGCTGATCACATTTTCTATCAGCACTTTGCACACATGAAAATACATGATTTTTACTTGCCAATGGTTCATTTCCTCCTTGCAAATCTGAGAAAAACACCCCAGATCTGTCATGTCTTCTAAAAGGTAGATCCTCATAATGCATATCAAAGCCAGAATTCATATCAACATATGAACCTTCATTATCATACCTATCAACCATATATGCATTATCATTTTGTCTATCAAACATAGGAAGAGAATCAACATCATATGTATAATTTTTTACACCCTCAAAAACATCATCAAAATCAAAACATATACTGAGTGGGTATGAAAGATTGGGCACATTTTTGAATCCATGTGTCTGAAAATCAGCAGCTAAGAGTTCTGAAATTTGCTCACTACTTAATGAACCTCCTTCATTTTCATTTTCCTTGGCTTCATCCTCTGAGCTGTAAACATTGCCCCAATCTAATAAAGGTATTGGATCTGCAGTGCTCATGTCTCTATGTACATTTATTTCATCATCACAACAACTTGCATCTGCATCATATCCTTTATCACACTACCCATAATGTGTTGATACATGTTGGAATATAGTTTCATATCTGGGGTTGCGAACATCTTGTGGATTGAAATCAACAACAAGGTGATCTACATAATTAGCATCTGAAACCTCAACGGGCTCATAATTAGCTGAACAATCACTGTTCTCACAAATTTCTTCTCGCTCTGAATACACATCTGATCTTTCATGCTAAGAATAATCACATTTAGCATCATAGGAGGTACATCCACTCAGGGGCTCATCTCCTTTATTATTTTTAATCTCTTGTATATTTTCAGATTGGTTACTTTCAATCATATCTATCCATTCTTTAATAGATTCAACACATTCTTCTTTGAAGGTAGTAGACCAATTAACTGAGTTAGGCTCATAAGGCTCTAAGAATATATCAATTAAAATAGACTCAGGGGGTCTATTATCAGTTGAAAGCTCATTCAATGTAGCTAAAAAATTTTCATACAAGACATATGATGGTTCTTCTTTACTTCTTAGCCCTACTTTCCCTTTTAACAACTAGACAAATCTCTCTTGGATCATTTGAAGACATTTTTCAATTTCTATATTGATCTCTTTCAAATTTGACAAAGGATTCACGGATCTAGGAACTACATCTGGATCCATCAGGTTTTATAACAGTCACTGAACCATTATTTTTTGACCATGCATCTTATTGTGTCATAAATTCATTCAAAAACATATGCAGTCACTAATTTTTGGAATCATACATACTTCTCACCATATTTCTGACTAAAAACTTATTTCAATGAAGTATGTTAATTGTAAATTTCTTTTCCTTTTAACGGTGACTTTTTTACCTCATAAGGAACACATAATTTCACAAAAAACCTTGAAGAATACCTGGTAAAATCAATGTTGCTGCTGTCCACTTCACTTCTGACTGGAAATTTGAAGAAATCCTCCAAATCTCAGGTTCGTTCTTACAGAGTCGCCACCTCCTTGAAGAAGAAAAAAATTGAAACTACTAATCTTCACTCTGAAACACTTTCAGATTTTTGGGTCTCACCACACACAGCAGAGTCACATAATACTTTCGAATTTCAAAGCAACAAGACTTTCCAGGATATGCATTTCCAAATCTAAAAATGACTTTCAGATCTGTACACTTGTAAGACTCTTCCCCAAATGAATTTTGGCACAACTCTGGGATTCAATTCAACATGAATTATTATAACAATCCCCAGCGGAGTCGCCATTTTTGTTGTTCACCAAAAGTTATAACCCAAGACACCTGCAAATCTATCTATGAGATAGCCGATCTCAATCAATGAAACACCTCAGGGCTTGGACAACATAACATAGAATTCTAATGATCCTCCTGCACTTCAGGTTCTGCTAGACTTAGGGGGGGACACCCTTTTGATGCACTAAATACAACAATTATAGACACATAACTGCATCAACACTAAGCAGACAAACCATTCCACAAGCTCACCAAATTAGGTAACATGTACATATAGGCTAGATCTTATATAAATAATAGGTGAAATAGAGCTTTGGAAGGATAGAACATTAACCCCTAAACATAAAGGGAAATAAATTTGTCTTTTAAAATGTATAGCTAAGAAACATCCCCAAACTTGCAAGACCAGTGCCTTATCCAAGGGTAATAGAGTCACTCATTAAACTATAAATGAAAGATTATACTACAAATCCATCTTCATTACTAAATATTCATGCATTTAATGCCTTGCATAAATGCATTACTCAGCTCATTCACAGAAAATATCAAATCCAAAAACTATATTCCATTATTCATGATCTATTACAGAATTTAAATTCTTCCTTGAAGAATCCCTACAAACAATCACAATTACCTCCTTGAGATAACAAATCTCAGCCTCCTTGAGGATCTGATTTGACTATAATGAAAATATAGATCCAGAGACAACTTCTGTGTGAATTTGTGCATGCCTTACATACACAAGAACTTGGAACTAAGAACACCTATAGCAAGGAATTGAACTCCATTACTGAAAGGATAGCCCTGCTCTGTACAATCTTGAAGAATACTCAGAATTGGAAGCCATGAAAAAATGGAGCCATTCTCCAAATTTCTGGAACCCCTACAACTGAGAAGAATTGGGAATAAAAAGGAGAGGGAACTAAATCAAATCTGCAACTGAATTGCCAAGTGTCTCCTCTCTAACTGAATTTTGTTCCCATGGAAACTGCTTCCAAAATATCCCACATTTGTCAAAATTAACCCCATAATCAGATTCTTCACTCCGAGAGCTTTCCGAAAATATATAGCACTTTATATTTTGGCCAAAATTTAGGCCCTGGGTGAATTAGTTCCCCAATGTGCTCAATCATTTAAATTTTTCAAAATTTAATATAGTTTAGATTTTATCATTTACTCATTTTAAATTTGATTTTTGCGTCCATTTGGTCCTGACGCTTTGCCATGTGGCGGGATCTGATTGGTTGATGGTGTTGATCGGATGCCACCTGGGATGACACCTCATCATCACCACGTCATCTATTTTGTCACTGCCACTTGGCCGCCATGTATACACCACCTCAGTGCCACGTCATCGCCACCTAGGTGCCACCTCTACGCCACCTCACTAGGACCCGCCTGCTGGACCGCTGACTGTACTCGCCACCTGGATTTCACAACTTTGCAGGGTGTAACTCGCATGCATCTTCCTTTAACAAAATAACACGCACCGTTGATCCATCTTGAATCTGCTCACTTGTTAACCGACCTTTCTCTGCAAAATTTTGCCTGTCTAGCTCTGGAAGCGTGCCTGCGTGGGGTCCACCTGGTCACTGCTCAGTCACCTCCTCTATTGCCTCGGGATCCGTGCTAGCGCGTGGGCCCACCTTGGGCACCCATAGGCACCATCCATCAAAAGCCTTTATGGCTTAGACATATTACTACAGTAAGGATTTGCTTATAACCATTAAAATATCCCACTTCCCAGTGCATGTGGGATAAAGGCTTATGCCTGGGACTACAAATTTTAAGCTTCTCTGCAACTTTAATGGGGATTTCTTTGCATTTGCTTGGAGTTTATAACACCTCTTTACACCACCACAGAGAGGATGCTAGAAAAGAATGGTGGGGAGTGGGCTTTACAACAACCAAGTACATTTTCTTCAAGTTTTTGCTGCTGGAAAATGCATTTGGCGGAAAGTTTTATATTCCTTTTCCCATGTCATGTTACACAGGCAGAACTGGGAGGCATTTACTATTGTATTTGCTAAGAAAGTTTCAGCAAACTTCCCTCTTGCCCATTTACATCCACACAAAGGAGAGGATGCACTGATGTTGCATCTGCTGAAACTTTAGTTTAAACCCCTCTTTTATCAGCTATGTGCCAAGCCAAAGATTAAGTTAATTTTCAACACTACTGTTAGATGCATTTGGTCTAAATTTTATATGCTGCCCCCTACCACCATGCCACATGAAGCTAATTTCAAATTGCACTTGCTGCAAGTTTCATGTGGCCTCCAAAAATTCTTTACGCAGGGAAGACTGGCAAAAATGATGGAGTCTGGGTTACAAATTTCTGTTGTTGCCTTTGCTTTGGACAAATGCTGCTCTCTGAAACTCCATGCAAAGGGGAAGATGGCTATATTTATTTGCTGAAAACTTTAATCACTTCCCACATTCCACTTCATTCCACGCATGAGGAAGAGATTTCACTATGGTTGCTGAAGCTTCTAACAGTCTTCTTGCTGCAACACGTGGGGGCTTTGACTGTTGTTTGCACTTGGCTTGGAGGGTTCTACAACCTTAAATTCCACACCACATGAAGGGGGGATGTTTGACATTTACATTAGCAAAGAGTTTCTTGAAAAGCTTGCTCACCAAACACCACACAGGCTGACATTTCGACTTGGCAATGTGCATTTTGAATGTTACCATGCTTTGAACAGCTTACTTAGAGAGTTAAAATTTGGTGTAATGCCATATAAAGAGGGAAGACCATGCCATGCCAAGGAAATTTGGCTTCATTCCAAATGCATACACTTGGAACCTTCTTAAAACACTCAACTTTCTTTTACCACTCACCCCAATCTATTTTGCGATTTGCTCCAGCTGCCAAAATACATTTGGCTGAATGTTTCAACAAACCTTTTCAAAACACATTCCATTTACTTTTCTCTCACATGCCGATTGCATTATAAGAAATACCTGGCTTAATAAAACCAAACATTCCTTCCTCCAACTAAAAATATTTCGCCATAAAATTAATGCACAACCATGAGCCAGGTCGGGCCCCAAAGTGGGTCCAACTAAAAACTTTTTTGTTTTCAAAAAACTGACCTCTGGAATACCTTAGGACCCTCAAACATACTTCTGGAATCGATCAGCACCATTTTCGGATCACCAGACTGCATTTTATAACTTTCAGGCAATTACGCCAAATTTTCGCATTTAATCGCGAAGACGTAACTTTCAAGTCAGTCAAAACACCTTTCTGGATCTTGCCATCTGACAGGTGTGTACTCTGATGTGCAAGCATGAAATCTACAAAATAGTTTCTCAAGACGAGTCCCGATAAGAGAGATATTAATTTTCTAAAATGGCCAATTGGCTTTGTTGACATTGCGGACCTGATGAAGTCAATGTCCTGGCAACACATGATGCCTTTCTCAAAAATATCAAACGACCTCCGTAGGCCCTCAAATTCGAAACATAGGTACCTTAAAGTACATATTAAATCTTTGAATTCTCTATTTGATCACCAGACTGACAGGATGCAAATGGCATGGTCACTAAAACGGCTACATTAACTGATATAACACTAGAGTGCGGATAACTAAATTTGATGGTAAAATGAGCACTTTTGAAAACCGATCAAACGGATTGATAAAGGCTTGAAATTTGAAATGTAGCTCATAATTTATACCAACATTATCCCAGAACAAACATTCTAACATGACACTTACTGAGGCAACTTTTACACTTGTGCAAAACAGGGCTCCGACTAGCTGTCGAAATAGGGACTTGCCAAAACACACAAACTGCAAACGGATTAGGCTTCAAAAACTGAGAAAATGGATTCGTCAAGACCTAAAATTTTGCAGACTGACTCACATTTATGTATAGAATTGAATCCACTTTGAACTATCCATGACAATCAACAGGGCAAAAGATGTAATCGCTCAAAGTGGGCTACTCAAGAAAATCTGCATTTGATGCCTAAAATGCACTTTCAGATCACTAAATAGGCCAAATGAAAGGTGTGGGACATGAATCCCAAGCCTTACCCCTTGAAAATCAACTTATCCAAATTGAATTCTGAAAGTTTCACATCACTAAATAGGCCAAATGAAAGGTGTGGGACATGAATCCCAAGCCTTACCCTCTGAAAATCAACTGGATCCATTTTGCCCTCTCACAAACTAGGCCATTCAAACTGACTCATTTAGGTGCCTTTCTGACATACAGAGCAAAATTTTGAAATGGGCCTCTAAACTTGACCCAATTTTAATCAGTCCCAACAAGTCTAAGTGAGCTGATGAGTAAGTTCCCTCACAGTGTATTCCCCCATATCCCTTTCCATGTGGTTAGACTTGTAGAAAGGTTGGCTCTGATACCAATTGATGAATACTAAGATGGGGGGTGAATTAGTATACCAAAAAATACTGAACTCAAACACTTTATTAGTCTAGCAATAAACCGGTAAAATAGTCTGACTAACAAACCAGTTAACACAAATGCAAACCAAACAACAAATAAGGCATTCACCCACAGAAGCACAATCACCATAACACAAGACATTTTGACGTGGAAACCCAAATGGGAAAAGCCATGGTGAGATGAAAATCACAAGTAACTATATGCAGAATAGTAACCAGACTGATTAAGGTCAAACCAGTTAAGGTCATACAATGTTCTTTACCAGAACAGATCATGTTAGGAATCTCAATCTCTGTTAGGAGATAAGTCCGATTAAAGACTACTTTGTGAGAGGATTTCAGATCCATAGTTGTGAACCACCTTGTTAGAGAATTTACAAAGGCTTTGCCAAGCCTACCCGGTTAAAGGTTTCAGACTTGTCGAAGATCTGAGTAATCAACAAGTGAATGATCTAGCAAATAGCACAGTTGGCTTGGTTAGATCCATGATAGCTCATTGCTAATGCATTACAAAATTACTTCAGTCTTCAGTAAATCTACACTCTATTACAACACACATACTTGATCTTCTCTCCTAAGATCCCACATACAAAAACTCATCAACCACCAAAAACCCCTAACAGCTACTAAAACCCTAGACATGATGTCCTTAAAAGGAATGTGATTTCATGTCGGTCCAATAGGATTACATTGCAAGTTCCTAGGTTCAGTGTATCTAGACACATTTGGTAACACGACACAAAATCACCGTCAAAGTGTCGATGGATGGTAACTCATCACAAAAATATACCAGTTGGTAACTCATCATAGAGTATTAACAGTTTATACAACTTTACCGATTACCAGTTGGTAACTCATCACAGAGTAATACCGGTTTGTACAACTTTACTGATCATCGGTTGGTAACTCATGATAGAGTAATACTCGTTTAAACATTAGACCGATTATCGGGTGTCCAAAAATGAAGATTGGAAAAATGATAACTGCCGCTTTAGTTTCTTTGCTCCACTTGAGATCCTCGAACCTCTTGAGGTCTCCATACCGCTTGATATCGGTAAACACTGTCTGCAAAACACCGATAGCCTATAGACTATAATGCAATACCGGTTTGGAATAAATACCAGTTGAGCATAACTCATACATACAAAAAGTGATCTCAAAGAAAGTGTGTGTCCATCAATGGCAATCACAACATGAACATCAAAAATGCCAACAGAATAACCATCGAGCACTTTTGTGTTGCGGTATAGCAACAACCATGAGATCAACAGGAGCTTGCTCAATCTTTAGGAAGCCTGATAGATACATAAGAGAAGACTTAAGACTTTGGCAAAATTAAAACCTATCAAAACTCACCCAGGCCTGGACTTAAAAGGGGGCCCCTCTTGATGACGCACAGACCCTTCCACTTAAGTTAAAAAAGAAGTAATGAGCAAATACCTTGAATAAAAAGAAAGGGACTTTTTGAACCTTGAACCATGAACCGGTTTGCAAATGGTTCAAAACAGACATAACGCATTCTCACTTGCTTACTAAAAAATATTACAAAGCCACGACACACACAAGAGAAGTGGTTGAACTTTGAACCTTGAACCAAAAAGGTTCAAGGGTTCAAGTTCAATATGAATTACAATAATGCGCAACAAAGGCTCAATTTTTTCTAAATGTTTTCATGAAAAAGAAAAAACCCTAAACCCTCAAAACCACAAACTCGTTGGCAAAGGTGAAATTTTGAATTTTGACACTCCAACAGCTCAAAGGAAATATTTTCAACATATTTGAAATAGTGATATCAGACTCATCAAGTGCCATTAGAAAGTGCAAAGAAAATTTTTAAGATGGGCCACTCAAGATCTCAAATTTTTTATAGGTCCCAACAGTCTAGACACCATTTGTGAAAGCAGAAGATTCAATCTGAAGATGAAGATTAGAAGAGATTGACATACATAGAGTTGTTAAGTCATTTTATCCCTTTTGGGTCATCTTGAAGTTTAGTTTCAATTTCCATTGTAATACAATGATATCCATGTATTTATTCAGATTTATTATTATCTTAGATTTCTATTCAAAACACTTATATGGTGTTAAAAGTTAAACTATAGATGCATCCATCACAACAAAAAGAAGATTGAAACGAAGAAAGAAAAGTGTAAGAGGTAAGAAACACTATACAACTCGATTTCCACTAGTCTAAAAAATCACCACCCAAATATTACAGGGTCACACTATTAGCAAGAAAATTGAGGGATATAGACCAAACTTTGGTACCAAAAGAATTTTTATAGTTGCAGTTTATCTTACCCTAAACTTAGTCCTATTGAGGCAAAAATGAAAGTATTTGATATCCTAACTAGCTTCAAATCAAAATAAAATACCATATATACATATTAGACCTAAAATCATAAGCATTTGTATAAAAATATTGATGTGTACCTCTAGCACATTCTTTATATCACATTTACAAATGTATATTATTTACATTATATATTATATCACCTATCTATCACCTTTTTTATCTTCTCTATATATCCTATATTCTAGAGAGTAGATCTATCTCCTATACTTATATCTCTTCAAGGATATGTAGCCCTTAGATAGTAACCCTAGAGTATATTTTATCTTCAAAATTACAGATTCCATAACCTTGTTTCTAATTTAGAGTTGCACATCTTTGGACCAAAGTCTGTATACCATTTTTTTTTCCAACATCACCCCCATGGTAAAACAAAATTTTATCAAGTCAACCTTGTTATTAATCATGATGAAAATATTTTAAGCTTCCTCCATTTACATATTATTGTAGGATCTTTCCATCCAAAGTCTCCAAATAGATCATGTTGGATTCAAGAATGTCATTGACTTTGTAGGGACTGAGCCATAGAACTTCTAATTTTCGTTACTTTTTGGACTTTATTATATATGAGTATATTATATCCAATATTAAATTACTTTGTTCTCAAAATTTAGCCATTCTAGGATTTCGATCTTCTATTCTTTTCTAATAGATATCCTTTTGCTCATTGTCTACATTCCTCTAGTTTTTTTTGTTTGTATAGTCAATCCTTCAAAGTGTCAATGTTATTTAGAGGTTGTTGAAAATTAAATTGATAGGAAATATTTTTCTACTCCCCATACTAGTTCAAAGGATGTGCATGAGGTGGCTCTTTTAAATGTTATCTAGTAAGAACAAAGTACTATTGGTGTCTTAGATAAAAATGGAATCAGGTAGTATTAGGACCTAACCCCACTTTCATCAAACATTGGAATATGAAAGCACCTAGATGAGTGATCCTCTTTGTCTAACTCTTGTGAAAGAGAGTCAAGGGATACTTCTAGGGTTTCTATTCCTTTCCTACTATGAAAGGGAATATGTAAAATGTAGGGATAATGTAAAGCTAAAGTAGGAATGTAAACAAAAGTGACTAAACAACAATAATAGTTAGTTGAATAATAACAAAAAAGAAGCAAATTATTCTTAGAATGGATTTTTTTGTGCACTAGTGAGAAAAAAGTGAACTTGAATTGATAGGGCAAGGGAATTGTATGCCCTAGTTTGAGAACTTGTGATGAGGTGTAAACTAAAAGTATAAATTTTAAGAATGTTTTAGCAGTACCTATAAGATCTAAAATGAAACAAGGAGGACTAGTGTGTTGGATGCCTTGGTCCTAGAGGACTAGGGTGTGGGGTTATCCACTCCCTAAAATCCAGAGCCAATTTCTAATAGAGAAAATCTACTTATCTATTGAGACTTCTTAGGATTTTCTTTCTTTGATGGAGACCTATAACTATACGCCACCACAAGTAGCCTATATTGTAACTAAAAATATGTGTATGCTCTTGAATCTTATGTGTTTGATTGAATTCTATGAGCTAAATGCAAAATAGGGTTCTACCTTGTTTTTATTTGAGAAAATCCTAAATGTTTCAAATAAATTTTTTCATGCAAATCTAAAACAATAATACAAATCTAAAAACTCATGTGATGTAGATCTGACTTCTCAACACAAACACATCAAAACAACATGAAATAATACCAAATCCTAAGGAAGAGGTACAAG
Organism: Cryptomeria japonica; assembly: GCF_030272615.1. Classification (NCBI taxonomy): domain Eukaryota; kingdom Viridiplantae; phylum Streptophyta; class Pinopsida; order Cupressales; family Cupressaceae; genus Cryptomeria; species Cryptomeria japonica. The sequence continues at coordinate 204,946,842 of NC_081411.1, read as the reverse complement.
CCAATCAACAGTCAATGATTTTATTATTATTCTCTAATATTTCCTAAAGGTTCCATTGGAATCAAGGAACACTGAGAGGGGGGGTAAATTAGTGTTCTACAATTTTTAACATTCTTAACTTGTTCTTTCAACCACAATGCAAATGAATGAAAGAGAAATGCAGAAACACAAAGAAATCAACAAAAACACCATAACACCAAGATTTATATGTGGAAAACCCAATTAACATAAAAATCATAGTGGTGTGAACACCCACAATATCAATATACTCAATTAGATGTATAAAAACATTATAATGGAGAATGAGCATGCATTCAGGCACACTGCCTAGAGCTCACTTCTCAAATTACAAAAAGGGCTACAACCCCAAAAGGCTCAATGCCTTAAAAATCTATTACAATAGATATCTAAAGTGTTTGAAATAATAAATAGTATCTACAAATGCCAAAAAATAGTTTTGGGTAAGCTCATATATCAAACTATACATTCTGCAACACACCCCACTCTATTATGTTGTTCTGCTACAATCCAAAGCATAAAACTTCAATTTGTGCATATGAAATTATGCCAAAACAATTATTCACAAAATTCACTTCATCCTTGCATACCAAAATAACCAAAACAACTACTTTTATATATCTAAAATCAGATTTAACATGTCTTTATGTTGCCTTATCAACACTCAACAAAATAACAAAATGTGTTCTTCAAGTCAGTTGAATCCAAACCAAAAAAATCATGTGGATAAAAAAGAATTTTCCACATGCTACCAAAATTGTCTAACAATACGCCATGATCACATAACTATGTACCAAAATAAATCCACATAATCCATACAATGGTTATTTACACAATATTGCTAAATTATTCTGTCAAGCTAAGAACCAATACATCAAATCATCTAACTCAACCATGAGTTCACATCAGATGCCAAAAACCAGGAATATGGTAGATAACATATCTATAATGCTTCCCTGAGATCCGCAACATGAGATATAAATATGTATTGAAGTACGGATCAATCAATCCATTCTCTGTCAAATACTTTATTTTCCAATCTACCGGACTTAAACCAAAATCAATCACTCTTCCAGTATGAAAAAATTGATCTATGTAGATAGGTGCATTAGTATTAGTTGCCATCAAAGAAAATATTTGATCATTTATATAGTGTCTCTTTCCAACAATCACCCCTTTTGGAATTGATGGCAACACTTAGTGAAAAATGACTAAGTGTTGGAAGCAAAACCAAAATACTATACACTGCAACCAAAAATCTAACAACCAAACTACAAAAGTCAAAACATCCCCCTAAGATCAATATTTTTCACTGTCCTACACTCCCCCTTTGACATCAATGGAAATGATGGGGTTCTAAAAACCAAAAGTATACACAAAATTATGTACAAAGGCATATATACGCACATACCTAACTTACAAAAACTTGAATATATCTACAAAATTGTTCTTCAATGAATCCAAATGGCTATCGCAACCCTTCTTGAGGCAGTCCAAGATAGATATGAGACCACTGAACATATAGGCTTGCATTGTTGTTGATTTAAGGCCTGAGGGTTCATTGGAAGCCTAAGCATCCCAAGTATCCTTTAGAGAACTAAGCATAGTGTCTAATTTGGGAGTGAAATGACTCTGAAGTTCACCAACTCTACCAATAATCCTCTCCTTGTCATGGTTCAAACTCTTGATTTTTTCAAGTAAAGGTATAAACTGATCTTCTTGACTGCTCATAGAAATCGACAAAGGATCAAGTGACCCAGATATCGAGGCTAATTGATCCTCATGCTCCTTAGACTTCATTCGCCTCAATATCCTTAGTGAACTTTGATAATGATAGGTATGATTTGTAAATGTTGCCTCCTTCGGATAATTCATCTTCTATACTCTTGACACAAGCATCTAATGTGGCTCTATCATCAACAATCATTCTTTTCAATATCCAAAGCCTTTTGGCATTTAATTCATTATGGACTTGTAGTGTCATAAATTGTACACCCTTGCTAGGGTGGTACAATTTCACACTTAGTTTAGCACCCGCCTTAGTGTGTTTGCATCTTGTATTGTTATTTCCCTTTAAGCATTTAATTAATTAATTTAATTAAATAAAAATTCTTATTTCATCACTCCTCACAATATAAAATTAGGCCCATTACCCTAAGTGTGCCCCTTTTTATTTTATTCCTTCAATAAATTATTTAATCATAAACCCTAATTATGTCCTATTTCGACCTTTAAGGCTTGATTTCGCAAAAAAAAAAAAACTCGAAATCAGCTATAACTTTGGGATTCACTCTAATATAATCATATCTAACAACCCTAAAAATTTGGTGAAAAGTTGGACGAACCATGGTGGGAATGCACATGGTCCTTGACTTTTTTCCCAAAATTTCAAGAGCACAATTCTATGATATTATAATGTTTAACCCCAAAATATTGGTGGGAAATTCAATTCCTAGGTCAGCCTAAAGACAGAATTAAGTCAAAATTAAGATCTAGGGTTTCATACATAAGAGCTCCCTTTCTTCATTTGAAGGCAACTAAGAACTATCTATGGGATCTTCTCCTAAGAATCTAAGAGAAGGTTTTTGGAGCATAAAGAGCCTTCTATTTAGTGAAAGAAAAGCCTATGTGGAGTCTTCAACAAAATTCATCAAGCATTTGTCAAGCATTCATTATCAATTAGGAGCCTTGAAGACATTGAAGAATAATAGGAGATCTAGAGGTAATATCTCTCCCTTGGGGATTGGACGATTTCATGTTATTTTCATGTCTTTCTATGAGCTTCTTTACATCAATATGCATATTTAAATTTATGCTTAATATCATTTTGCATCATTGATTTAGAGCATTTACTTTGTCAATTACAAGCAACTAGGGTTTACTCTTTAGGGTTGCTCTAGATTGTTTACTTTCATTTTAGGATCTTGCATACACACAAGGTTCTAGCACACTCATTTTCAGTACATTATCGGCTATTTGTTGAGGTGAAAATTACCAACACATTGATTTGAATAAGGCAAACCCCTATATAGCCACCCAAACCTTCCCTTTTCAGTTACAGGTGTAGAAACATGCATCCAGAGGAAGTTTCAGATCTGGAAAAGGCATCAGAACCACTTAGAAGTGTAGAAATATGTCAAGGATAGGGGTGTGGTGCCCTAGTACCTCCAATTTCAAGTAAAATTTGATAGGTTGTAAACTCAGGACCTCCAATTTGCAGTGTCTTGGTTGCAGCCTCCTGTCTATAGAAACAGGACAATGTCATGGCACCCTAGTTTAGGCCAGTTTTGTTCAATTTGTAGCATTAGGTACACATTCATAATCCTCTCCTTTTCATTCTTTCAGTATCTTAGTTTCAGATCTGGAAGTTTGTTCAATTTCAAGTTCATGTATGCTTCATTCTTTATCTCCTAGCCTAGTTGATCATTCAAACCCTAGTTTTTCTCATCATTTGCAACAAGAGGAATAGAGAATGTAAGGGATAATAATTGGCTCTCTCTTTCCCACAAGAATTAGGCAAACTGATCTATCTCCCTAGGTTCTTTCGTATTCCCAATGTGTTGGAAAAAGTAGGGTTAGGTCTTAGTCACTCGATCTCGCTTTTCCCTGCCACCACATTTTGGTGAACCCAACATGAATCCAACCTTCTTTAATTTTGATTTATGTTCTCAGATCTGAGTATTTTTGTTATTTCAAATTCAAATTTTTACATTTACAAGTTTCAGTTCCTCGCGAATTTCTAAATTTAGAGGTTAATTTTGTTAAAATCCTAATTTTTCAATTCAAAATTGAACTTGTGGATAGCTTAATTTGGATCATTAATTTCAGATCTGATTTAGGAACATATTTTACTCATAAATTTGATTTTCTAAATCAACATTTAGAGTGCTTTCACTAGTTAAATTGAATATTTCCTTCTATTCTGCATATGTTTTCATTTAAAAGAGGAAAATTGTTGTCATGATGCATTCATTTCATAAATGTGATAATGGGTTAGCTTCCCTTGCTTCAATTTTTCCATCTATTAGAGAACCTTCTCCTATCTATGACAAGATTTTAATTCCTAAAAGAGTTGTTACCAACCCTTTCAAAACTCTCCCATTCTCTAAGGATGAAGATTTGAATAGTGATCTTGACAATTCTCCTAAAATGTGCCCTTCCCATCTAGCCATCTTAGAGGAAGTAGATGATATCATAAACACATTTATTAATGTTACCTTACCTTCCTTACATGATTCCTCTCTAGCTGAAAAGGTATTGATGGACATTGACTTATCTTCTCCTAAATTTGGTCTTACCAATGGGGGCATGTTAGTGCAACAAGAGGTTATGAGCACTTCTCTCAAAGATTTCCTTCCTAAGCATGAATCTTTGGAGAAATATGTTCATCTCCCTCCTAAATAATACTCCCCTCATGAGGTTAATTTTATGTAAGAAGATGGTAATGTCCCTACTTTTCCTAGTGATGGCAATTCCTCTTTTGATTTCAACAAAATTCCCACTAGGGATGATGCATTAATGAGAAATGCTTACCCTTCTCCTAATTCTTGCCTTATCTCTAAAGATGCCTTAGAGAAAGAAGATGAAACCATAATAAATTTCCTTAATTCTCTCTCCCCTAAAGATCCTATTGCAGACATTTTGAGGAAAGATGATGTTTTAAATACATGTAATGATTCTCTCCTTCCTAAGGATGAAGAATCAATGAACAATGTTATCCCTTCTCCCAAAATTGGCAATGGCAATAAAGACATCTTTGTGCAAGATATTTCTAATACTTTTCCTAATGACCTCACTATTTGGGATGAACCATTAGAAGAAGGTGTTAATTATTCTCTCCCCAATGAGAGAACCCTAACAAAGGGGGATAAAATCATGATTAATAAATCCCTTGATATAATCTCACCTCCCATGAATCTCAATCATTTTTTCTCTACACGTAACGAATTTACCTCTCCTCAACTTGGTTCTACTCATAAGGATACCCTAGTTCAAGACAAGATGGTTAACATCTTTTTCAAAGATCTCCCTCTCAAAGGTGAGAATTTAAAGAGTAATATGTTGGGATCCAAGAACACTGAGAGCGGGGGGTAAATCAGTGTTCTGTCGATAACACAAGATTTTAACCTTTCATACCATACACATATAAATCGGTAAACAAATAAACATATAACATGAAGCAAATAAACCATCCACATTAATGAAGACCACCTCAAAGAGGAAAAACCAAGGTGGGATTTGTGACCCATAATATCAGTTCATTGGCCATATGAAAGGATATTACATATAATGGGGGTCTACACATGTAGGAAGGCACATTGCCTAGAGCATACTTCTCATCACTAAAGAGTCTCACTAACTACAAGTTTTTGCTGAAGTAAAACAATAAAATTGAACTCAAAAATGCATTTGATATGCCAGATAGAGTTTTAGTTCTAGCTCTACTTTGTACTGGTTCATAAACCCTGAACACTACTACCGATATCTTTTCTCCTCCAAGAATGCTTTCCAAACTATCTACAAATCATTGCATGATATAAAATTTTCATACAAATGATCTACATGTCTATACTTCGCATTATATAGTTCTGCTATATTCTCATGTGTCGCATCCTATGTCATATCCTATATCCTATCATATACAAAATGACCAGTAGACTGACCTATATACCCATGACAAACAACATGCCTTATTTTGGCTTACAAAATATATTCAATGTCGGTCTCAACAATAATTACAAAATGATTAAATAAATATTTCTTGATGTCAGCTTCCTTCAAGTACTGATGCTGGTGTCGGTGCCGGTGTAACCCTAAATACTCCAATGCTAGTGTCTGCCGGCATATGCCTCCTAATGCTGGTATATGACTTCCATCTAATCTTGTTTCCATAAATGACAACAAAATGAATCCGATGAGTGTCAATTGCCAACAATCACCCCCTTTAGCATTGATGGCAACACTCATGTGAAAAATGTATTCCCTATCGATTCCACTAAAATATACTCCCCCTGAGCTATACACTCCTGATATCTCGATATCCTTCCCATATGATATTTTTTGATATTTTTCACTATACATACTCCCCCTTTGGAATCAATGCCAAATTTCGGTGAAATATTTGAAAGAATTCAAAACAAAAGAATAAATGAATACTGTCAATTTCACTAGAGCTTGACCAGCTTCAAAATTTCTAGGTAAGCCTTATCCAACAACTGAAGATATGTATCCCAGCTAGTTTTGAAGGTGTCAGATATGGATGCTATTCCACTTAGTAAGTGGGCAAGTGTTTCCTTCTCCTTGACTTCTGTCGGTGTAGGTTTAGCAATCATGTCCATGTACTCTCTCTTATGTACACCTAGTGAATCCAATCTGGGACTCACCAATCCTCTCAAACTTCTTGCTCTCCTAATGAATTTGTCTCTCTCCTTCTCAAAAGAAAAAAAAATGGTTCTCCAAGGACAAAAATTGTCCATCAACAGATGTGGTCAGTGTGGTTAATCCACTATCTACATTAGCTATAAGAATTCCTATGTTACGATAGACCCTATAGATATTTGTACCCTTTTTCAAATAGTTCTCAATAAGAATGAGTTTAGCTTCAATTTTATTTTTCTCTATTTTTATGATCTGGTCAAAGGCTGCTCTTTTAGCTGTAGTGAATCTTTCTAAAGCCTGTCGGTCTGCAATCTGCCTTAGAGATTGAAAATTGTTAGAAATATGTTTTGTTAGAGTCTTGAGCTTGCCAAAAGGGCTTGCTTCATCTTCAATTTAACAATCAGGTGTCAATTTGTGCATTAATGTAACTAATTGATCTATTATTCCCTTGTCTGCAGTACCATCCTTCAATAATTTCTAAGTAGCCATCATCACTAGCTCAATGGGACTCATCTCAGTGATGGGTTTCTTCTCAACCAGAGAAGCGTCAACTGACAAAACCTTTGTCGGGGAATCAGTATGAACTGCCAATATAGATTTAGTTTCCTTTACCTTATCCTCTACAACCTCCTTTGCATTGGTGGCTTCACTACTTAATGTAGTGTCAATTACTGCTGGTGGAGTATTATCCACAATATTTACAATATCTTGTATATTTCCTGGCTGTATATCTATAGTTACTGCCGGTTTAGTAAAAATTGGAGTTGAACTATCCAAAATACCTTTCCCTTTGGATTTATCTAGAATAGTGGAAGATGTAGCTTTAACAAATTCTTCATGAGATGTGAGAAAATCTAGATTCTTCTCAAAGAATTTGGTCCAACCCTTACTGGTCTCATTTATCACCTCATTTACTTTGCCCATCATAAGACTTATTTGTTGGGGTTTACTATTGAAAACTATCCTATTTGCAACATCTATGTATCTTTTCATTTCCTCACTGTTTATAGAACCACACATTTCCAAAAGTGCTACTTCCTTAATTTCCCTGTCTCACTTGACATCATCAAGTCTTCTAGCATCAAGTTTATTATACAAAGATAGAGGAATCTCCTTCAAATTTTCTATTAAGGTTTTCTTATAAATGTCTATATGTAATAAAATGGCCTCTTCTATTTCATTTTCCTCATTTATTTCTAAGTTCTCATAATACATAGATACATTTTTCAAAATTCCATCATTTTTTATTTCATCAATTAGCTCAACACAGGTCATTTTAGTCTTACCAGACTCAATGTCATCACTCTTGTTCCTTTTGCTTGTGGTTGTTAGTGTAGATGTGACTGGTTTCCTCTTCTGTATAGGCTTCCTTGCCAAAGGTGGTGGTGCAATATGTTTAGTTTCCTTTTTGACAAGTCTCCTCCTAGGCTCTGCCTTCTTCTTCTCTACTGGTGGTTGATCCACTTTCTTCCTTTGTACCCTTCTAAAAGCTAGAGGTTCATTGTCCTCAAGGTCAAAATCAAAAGTGATGGTAGAAATCTAAGCTTCAGGCTTCTTCACCTCTACAGTACTAGCCACCATCGGTTCTTCTATTGATTTGGATCTAGAACCCAGTTGAGTGTCTATCTTATGAATTACATATTGTACATATGTAGACAACTTTTCTATTTTCTTCTCTCTTCTCTTCCTGTTAAAAACAATTTTGACTTCAAGTGCCTTCTCTTCTGCTTTACCAAAATGTTTTGTTTTGTCATCCAATGGGGCATCTAGCATCATTTTTGCATAGAGCTCAAAAATGCTATCATCTACCTCATATCCAAGATTAGTAACCCATATTGTCCTAGGTTCAACTACCTCTATAAGAATTTCATCAGTTTTTACCATAAAACATATATCAATGGAATGCTTCTCCACAATTTTCTTTGATATTCTCTCCCTCTGCCTCATGTTTTCTTGGAATGTTTTGAAATACCCCCAAAGTTTCTCATCTCTGTCGGTACCAAGACCGGTGATTACTTCCTTGATCTGCATACCTATTGGTATGTCATGAGCCCAACGCTTCTTGCCAAGACCAGGTAGCTCATTCTGAAAGTAAAGAATTAGACAAACAATCAAATTTCCATATCTAAAATTTCCTTTCTTGATTCCCTTGATCTTTCCAAGGTTCAACATCAACTCACTCCTCATCCATTCACATAAATCATACTTTGCATTATTCCTCAGTATTTGATATGTAACATGAATGCATGAACTGGCAATAGAATTCAATTGATTATATTGAGTTACCTTATAACCTATTACCATGCTTGCAAATTTCACATCAGTGTTGGTGATTGTGTTGATCCTCATTGATTTGCTATCAGGAGATGCACCAATGAATTTCTCGACCTCTGTGTTGGAAATTTTCTTGTCAGGTTCTTGTCCCAGTTTGGGTAAGCCGGTGACTTCTTGAATAGCCTCTTTAGTGATCATGTAAGGCCTATCTAGCCAGATAAACTCATTGTGAACCCTACTCAAAACGTATTTGATGACTTCATTCTTGAATTTTGGTATGAACAGAATACCAGTTAACCCTAGATCCTCAATTTCTTTGTATTCTGACTTGATGGTTCTGGATTCTCCCTATATCACGGATTGATACATGCTTTTGATGTCCTTTGTGCCTAGATCCTCTAGGGTGCAGTGAATGTATGCCCTTACATCTTCAACATACATCACGCCATCGGGAACCCTAGAAAATGCTCCGGTAGAGTCTTCTTTCTTAGAAATTTTGGGAACCTCTTTGAATACGGGCCTTAACCTATTCTTGACTTTGACAATAGTGGGATTTTCAATGAAAGTAGGAGCTAAAGATATAGATGCCATTTCAAAGAATACCTGAAAATGAATGTCGGTTGAAGATTGAGTATTTCTCAGATAATTGCTCGAAATACTTTTAGAATGCCTTTGCTTGCTCTTAATTTGCCTAAAATTTGCCTTTTCTTTGCTCTGAATGCTGGAATGCTTGGCAAGTGAAAATGAATTCATTTACCCTTTTTATCAACGAATGAAACCCTAATCTTTCTCTGTAATAAATTCTTCACCAACAACCCTACGGATGTTAGTTTCACAGTCTTATGCCGGGTGAACCTTTATCAATGATGAACACAACTCTCTAGATCTCTTAAGATCTATTCCTGGGTAATATGAAGGATTTTGCTATGACTTTTCCAACCCCTAAGGCTTATGCCTCAGTTACTGGTGGAATTTCCTGCCAGTGGAGGAATATTGTATTCTACTGATAGAGTTACCCATGTAGATCCATCTCCACTTGGTTCTTCATATTTTCTAACCCATCTCTTGTTGTGATCTTGTTGTATTTTATCTACCTTCTACTTTCCTTTCTCATTATCCTTATCATTGCTAGCTAGTTGAGTCTTGCTTCTCCAGTATTTAGCAATATAACCTATTTTGTTGCATGAAAAACATGTAACATTATTCTTTTGAATTTGTTTGACAAATCCGGTGTCATTCCTTGACCTACAGTGATTAGAAAAATGTCCAAACTCTCCACATTCATGACATTTAACATTCATTCTGCAATCTTCTGATCTATGACCATATTTCTTGCAGTTTGTGCATTGACCAAGAACAAAATTGTAGTTTTGATTTGCTTCATTTCTATATTGTTTAGCCATATGCCCAAATCTATTGCAAACAAAACATACACCATTGAATTTATAAGAATTAGATTGTCTTATCGGTTTCCTCTATTCTGATGAGTTCTGCATACCGATTGTCTGATCTTCATTTACAGTACCGGAGCTTTCACCTTGTACAAATCCAAGTCCTCTAGAATCATCAATTTTCCTTTATCTTTTCAATAAGTCATCCAACTGTGTAGCACTAATCCTAATTTTTTCTTTATACTCACTTGCACTAGTTAGATCATCTCTTAGGGTAGTTATCCATCTTTCAAGTTCTTGTTCATTGTGTTGGGAGTGTGCCAAATCAGTTCTCAATAGATTATTCTCATGAGTCAATCTGCCACATTCATCAAATTTGTTCTTCATAGATATAAAATGATTATATTCCTTCTTCTTTCTCTCCTCAATATATTTTGATAACCTCATAGTCAGATCTTGCATTTCATCCTTCATGAGCATGTTTACTTGACTTAGTTTCTAACATTGTTCCTTAAGTGCATTCTTCTCCTCATCATCCAGTTTTTGCAAAAGTTCTTTTCTCTTGGCTCCAGCTGATGATAACCTTTCTTGCAGGATACGAATGAACTCATTAGCATAATTCAATTCTTCTTGCAATTTCAAGTTCTTCATCCTTTCAACATCATAATGCTCAAAAGCCATCTCAAGTTGCTTCTCCATAGCCATGTTCAAAGATTCTGGTTTCAGGATCTTCCTGAGTTGTTAAACTTCTTCTGAGGTACTAGGCTCGGATACTAATTGTTGGGATCCAAGAACATTGAGAGGGGGGGTGAATCACTATTTTGTGGGTAATAGAAGAATTTATCCTTTTATACCATACACATATAAACCGGTAAACAAATAAACATATAACATGAAGAAAATAAACCATCCACATAAATGAACACCATAACACACAAAATTTGTACGTGGAAAACCTCAAAGAGGAAAAACCATGATGGGATTTGTGACGCACAATATTATTTCACTAGCCATATGAAATGATATTACATATAAAGGGGGCCTACACATGCAGGAAGGCACACTGCCTAGAGAATACTTCTCATCACTAAAGAGTCTCATTGACTACAAGTTTCCGCTGAAGTAAAACAATAAAATTGAACTCAAAAATGCATTTTCTATGCCAGATAGAGTTCCGGTTCTAGCTCTACTTTGTACCGGTTCATAAACCCCGAACACTACTACTGGTATCTCTTCTCCTCCAAGAATTCTTTCTAGACTATCTACAGATCATTGCATGATATAAAATTCACATACAAATGATCTACATATATATACTTTGCATTATACAGTTCTTCTATATTCTTTTATATCGCATCCTATGTCATATCCTATATCCTATGATATACAAAATGAACTAGCAGACTGACCTATATACCCATTACAAACAACATGCTTTATGTCAACATACAATGAATGACAAAAGATATTCAATGTCAGCCTCGACAATAATTATAAAATGATTAAATAAATCTTTCTTGACGTCGAATTCCTTCAAGTACTAATGTCGATGTCGGTGTAATCCTAAATACTCCAATGTCTATGTCTGCCAATATATGCCTCCTAATTCTAGTATACGACTTTCATCTAATCTTGTTGCCATCAATGACAACAAATTGAATCTAATGAGTGTTAGTTGCCAACATAATGCTGATCCTTCTCCTAGAGATTTTATTCCCCATGTAGATCATTTGGTGATAGAGGATGATATGACCATTCCTACTTTTCCTCCTAAAACATCAATGCCTACCCCTAGTCTCCCTCCTAAAATTGATCTTATCTATGATAAAATTTTAGTGCAAGAAGAGACTATCAACAATTCTTCCAACAATCTTATGCATTATTCTTCTAAGGACACCTTTTATATTCCTAAACTATCCTCAATAAATTTCATACATGTGAATGAAACTCCTAATAAACCCCTCTTCACAGTTCAAGGTGCTTGTCCTTCTCAAAATTCCCCATGTAAGCCTATCTTAGTGGTTCAAGGTGGTTATGCTAACGATTCTTTCTGCACTCCTAAGAAACCTATTATTACTATGCAAGGAGGTTATCCTACTAAGATCCCTTATGAGTATGCTAAGAAAATCACTATAGAGAGTTATCATACGACTGCTCATACCTACATCACAAGAAACAATAGGCAACCTAGTTCTCCTCTGGTTATCCCAACTTCACTTTCTCCTTCTCAACCTGTTCTTCCACAAGCACCTTGTATATCAAATCTTAGCAAGGAGTATGCTCTCATTGAAAAACTTAAGGCCACTCCTACTAAGATTTCTATTTGGGATTTGGTTCAAACTTCACCTTCTTATCATGGGATGTTACACCTTCTTGTCATGGGATGCTACAAGATGCTTTGAAAAACTTAGGTGTCCCACCTGCAGTGACACCTAATAACATGTTCTCTTTGATTGATCCTACAAAAAAATCCAAAGCTCAAATTGTATTCACACAAGATGAATTACCTTCTCCTAAAATCCAAAATAAATATGATCCTCTTATGATTGTGGTTATTATCCATGATAATGCTATAAGATGAACCCTTGTGGACAATGGATCTAGCCTTAATGTTTTTGGTGTGGACTTATTGGATAAGATTAATGTGGATCATTCTGTCATCAAACCTTCTTCTCTTACTATTCAAGGTTTTGATAATGTGGCTAAACAATGTCTAAGCGTCATAACCTTGCCTGTTAAGGTAGGTCTTGTTGTGTTACCCACACCTATTAATGTTATGCTTGCTAATTTGACATATAACCTTCTATTAGGGAGACCTTGGGTTTATAGCATGCAAGTTTTCCTTTCAACGTTGTATAGGCAAGTTAAGTTCATTTATAACAATACAACATACACCTTGTTAGCTGCCAAACCTCAAGAGCCATTAAAATCTGGATCTTCTTGTTCAACTACTTCCCATTCTTCTTCCAATCCTTCTACTTCTTCAATTACATCTATTTCCTTTAATTATGTTGTTCTCTATGTTGGTATTTTTGTATGGTTTTATCATTGATGACAACACCTACTAAACACTTATCAACTCTGGCACTTTGGAGAATCAGCAACATTCACCGGCAAGCAAGTGACTCATACACAATCACTGATATCTGGTACACCAACAAAGATATAATGATCACTAACACTTGGAATGATATGGAAAGTACATGTTTATATCAAAGACATCATGTGGACACTTTGTCTTGGAGTTTTGTTCATTGGTACATTAGCACTTGCATATTTGTTGTTACCGACAAATAGCTGTAGGGTTACACCGGCAGGTTTATCTTTTCCAGATCAGCACGCCACACTATGGAGATGATTAATTATTGTTGTAAATGCATTAAGCTGACATGTTGAATCGGTTATTGCATCGGATATTGTATTATTTTAAAAATGTTTTTATTATAATATCTTGTAGAACCAACCTACTAAAATTGGTATTAGGTTATGGTATAAATGTAAGATCTTATTTGTAAGATCAAATGTGGAATGCGAAAAAGGATTGTGTGAAGGTATATGTGAGAATAAGTAGAGCTATACAATCAGAACTAAACTGGTACTGAATCTAGCATATGAAGATGCTATTTTAAGTAGTACATTCTTATTGGATTTAACTATCCAACTGTAGTCAGTGTGACTCCCATTTTGTGATTTAGCAGTGAGCTCTAGGCGCTTGGCCTTTCTGCATCTGCAGACCCCATTTATGTACACTTACTATCTACAGTAGTATCATCTGATTGTGGGTAAGGTTTCCCACCATGGGTTTTCCCATTATAGGGTTTCCACATACAAATATTGGTGTTATGTGTTGTGGATGAATTTGTCTTTATGTTTCTTGCACTAATCCTTACCGGTATAGCAATTAACTATTAAATCTATCTACCAACATATTGAACTAGTTTACCAATATTAAGCATTAAGTTGGTTAAGTTGTTTTTTGGTTTGAATTTATTAGACAACTGATTCACCCCCCCCCCCCCTCTCAGTTGTCTTCAAGACCTAACAATTGGTATTAGAGCCTAGTCCTCTTTTTCAAAATTTTAACAGCTTGAGGAGATCCAATGTCTACTAACTATTTCAGAAAGGACAGTCCTAAACTTGATGGAACCAACTATGGAATATGGAAGATCATAATGGAGACACATCTAAATTGCATTGGGAAGGACATCTAGGATGTTACAAAGAATGGCTATACTGCTCCTACTTAGAGTCAGCCCACTCCACCCAACTTGACTAAAGATGAGGAAAATGATTGCAAAGCAAGAGAAGCACTTTTGAGTGCATTATCAGATCAACAAATCATGGGACTATCAGATAGGTCTACTGCTAAAGCTATTTATGATCATTTGGAAACAAAAAATGAATGAGATTCCATAGTAAAAATTGCAAAACTTGAAAGCTTCTGGGTCAGGTATGAACATCTAAAAATTGAAGAAGATAAAAGGATTTTTGCTTTTATGGAAAGAGTAAATGAGATTGTTTTGGGTATTAAATGTTGTGGAGGAACCTTAAGTGAGCATGAAATTGTTTCAAACACTTTAAGAGGATTTCCACCGGCATATAAAATGAAAGTCACTGCTATAAATGAGTTAAGAACAATGCCTAATACATCAGTAACTAGGGATACATTGATTGGGAAACTTTCAACTTTTGAAATTGAAGAATCTAGTCTTGTTGCTACTTTAAAGATAGATTTGGCCTTTAAAGCATCAACATTATCTGCTCCATCATTTGACAAATCTGATTGGAAAGCCTTTTAGGCAAGAGAATTTGAAGAAAGCAGGAAAGGAAATGAAGAACTTGAAGAACTTGAAGCACTATTTGCAAGAAAAATTCCTAAAGGACCAGTTGAAAGTAAGTATGAAGGTAAAGCACCCTTTAAATCTTTTAACTGCAATAAGATTGGAAATATGGCTTCAAGATGCGCTGATAGACATGCTAGACTAAGAGAAGAAGCTAGAAGGACATACAAGCCTAATCCTGAATATCAGAGATACAGATTTAAGAAGAATAAGGACAAATCTTGTTATGTTGCTGATGAAGGAGTGACTGATGATTCTGATGAAGATCCGACAGACAATGGATGGGTTTTTGTTGCTATAATAGAAGATCAACCGACACCTACTGCTCAATCGGTAGTACAAGCCTTGGCAGCTAAAATTGAAGTAAAGGATGAATGGATCATTGATTCTGGATGCTCACATCATATGATAGGAGACAAAGGTAAATTCTTGAACTTTCAAGAATACAATGGAGGCATAGTGAGATTTGGAGATGACAAAGCTTGTTTAATCAAAGGCAAGGGTACAATATCTCTTGATGGTAAGCTTAACACTAACAATGTTTACTATGTTGAAGGATTAAAGCATAATCTTTTGAGTGTTGGCCAATTAGTTGAGAAAGGATTTCAGTTACAATTTAAAAATGGAAAATGCAAAATCATGAACAAAACTGGTTTGGAAATTGCAACTGGTAATCAGACTAGAGGTAATATCTTTCATTTGAATAACAGTGAAAAGACATGCTTGATTGCACATATAGATGAAAGCTGGCTATGGCATAAAAGACTCTGTCATGTAAACTTTGATTGCATGGTAAAAATCAGCACTACTAAGGCAGTTAGAGATTTACCTAAAATTGTCAAAACTCACAATACAATATGTAAGGAATGTCAATTTGGAAAACAAGTTAGAACTAGTTTCAAAAGTATTCCAGAAAAATCCAATAATGCTCTTGATTTAATTCACACTGATTTATGTGGTCCAACTAGAACTAAAAGCTTACAAGGTGATAGATATTTCATGCTAATCATTCATGACTATTCTAGAATGTGTTGGGTTACTTTTCTCAGAGAAAAATAAGAAGCACTTGGAAAGTTCAAACTGTTCAAAGCAATGGTAGAAAATAAAACCAGTAAGAAAATCAAATGTCTAAGATTAGATCAAGGAGGAGAATTTACATCTAAGGAATTTAATACATTCTGTGAAGTAAATGGAATCAGAAGACAGCTATCAACACCTCGAACACCACAGCAGAATGGAGTTGTTGAAAGGAAAAATAGAACTATCTTGGATGCAACAAGAAGTATATAGACTCTAAACTGGAAACATAAATTCTGAAAAATGAACCTACATTTAATCCACTAGTACAGAATGAAGATCCAATTACCTTGGTATCATCTGAGTATTCCACTATGACTGAAGAACAACAGCAAACAAGGACACTCCGGTATGTAAGATTGAATCATTCTGAAGATTAGATAATTGGAAACAAGTACAAAGGAGTTATGACAAGAGGAAGATTAGCAAATGAAGAGGTATGTCTTATTTCACAAATTGAACCATCATCTATTAATGAGTCATGTGAAGATAAATTTTGGATTAAAGCTATGGAAGAAGAATTAGAACAAATTGAGAAAAACAACACTTGGACATTAGTTTCCTGGCTTAAAGATAAAAATGTAATTGGAACCAAATGGGTATTCAGAAACAAACTTAATGAAGATGGTAAGGTTGTCAGAAATAAAGAAAGACTAGTGTGTAAGGGATATTCTCGGAAAGAAGGAATTGATTACAATGAAACCTTTGCACTGGTAGCTAGAATTGAGGCAGTCAGATTATTTTTGGCTTTTGCAACACATAAGAACTACAAAGTATATCAAATGGATATTAAATGTGCATTTTTAAATGGAGATCTTGAAGAACAAGTATACATTGAACAACCTGATGGATTTTCTTTAACAGATGACAAAGATATGGTTTGTAGGTTAAGAAAAGCTTTGTATGGATTGAAACAAGCTCCAAGAGCTTGGTATGCAAGATTAGATAAGTATCTTTTGAAGATTGGTTTTTCTAAAGGTAATGCAGACAACAATTTATACTATAAAGTGACTAATGATGACATCTTGATTATAGAAGTATTTGTTGATGATATAATCTTTGGAGGAGAAGATGGATTATGTAAATAATTTTCTATTAAAATGCAGCAAGAATTTGAAATATCTATGATTGGAGAAATAAAATTCTTTTTAGGATTGCAGATTTTATAGACTAATAAAGGTATATTCTTGAGTCAATCCCAGTACTTAAAAGAGTTACTTTAGAAATTTGGTATGGAGAACTCTAAACCGGTAAGCACACCTATGACTACAAACGACAAATTATCACTGAGGGATGAATCTACCCCTGTTAATCCAACTAGATACAAATCTATGATAGGAGGTTTATTGTATTTGACACAAACTAGACCTGATATTATGAATGCAGTATGTATTGTTTCAAAATTTCAAAGTAATCCTAGAGAAAATCATGAATCAGCAATAAAAAGGATTTTCCGGTACTTACAAGGTACCATAAATCTTGGATTATGGTATCCTAGAAATGAAAACTTTGAATTATGTGCATACATAGATGCAAATTGGGCAGGAGATGTGGATGATAGAAAAAGAACCACCGGCAGAGCATTTTTTCTTGGAAACGGACTAGTTTCTTGGTTGAGTAAGAAACAAAGTTGTACATCTTTATCAACAACAGAATCAGAATATGTTGCAGCAGTAACTAACTATACATAGGTACTAGGCTTAAGAAAATGTTGAAAGACATAAAGGTAAAATGCAAGGAACCTATTACTATCTATTGTGATAACACTGTAGCAATTGATATATATAAGAATCTGGTATTACATTCTAAAACCAAACATGTTTCTATCAAACTGAATTTTCTAAGGGAAAATGTTGAAGCAAAGGAAATAAAACTAGTATGTGTGAATACTAAAGAGCATATTGCAGATATCTTTACTAAACCTCTACCTAAGGAGACTTTTGAATATCTCAGAGATCAGCTTGGGGTCATACCCCCACTGGTAGAGACTTAGGAAGTTGATGATTGTCATCAACTGGCTGAATTAACAAAGAAATCTTTTATTCCGGCTTTGATGGGAATCTCAGTGGAGTAGTTGGTATACTAAATTGATTGGTATTTTGTATATGAACTTGTTTTTTTGTAACTTTGGCATTTGATGTCAAATGGGGAGAGATTGGTATGGAAAAACACAAGGAAAACACATGTTTCTTCCAGGGGGAGAGATTGTTGTTTGGGAGAGATTATTACTCTCTGTATATGTATTTTGATTTCTGGTTATGATCTGTTTTTGGAAATTGTTGGTTTTTGGTATTTGGCATTTCTATTTTGGCACTTTGATGGTTTTTCCATCTTGTGTTGCCATCAATGCCAAAGGGGGAGATTGTTGGTATTTT
This sequence comes from Cryptomeria japonica, assembly GCF_030272615.1. NCBI lineage: Eukaryota > Viridiplantae > Streptophyta > Pinopsida > Cupressales > Cupressaceae > Cryptomeria > Cryptomeria japonica. The sequence continues at coordinate 204,928,488 of NC_081411.1, read as the reverse complement.
TGTATGGTTTTGTCATTGATGACAACACCTACTAAACACCTATCAACTCTGGCACTTTGGAGAATCAACAACATTCACCGGCAAGCAAGTGACTCATGCACAGTCACCAGTATCTGATACACCGGCAAAGATATAATGATCACCGACACTTGGAATGATATGGAAAATACATGGTTATGTCGAAGACATTGTGTGGACACTTTGCCTTGGAGTTTTGTTTATTGGTACATTAACATTTGCATATTTGCAGTTACCGGCAAATAGGTCCAGGGTTACACCGGCAGGTTTATCTTTTCTAGATCAGCACGACATGCTATGGAGATGATTAATTATTGTTGTAAATACATTAAGTCGACATGTTGAATCGGTTATTGCATCAGATATTGTATTATTTGTAAAATGTTTTTATTATAATATCTTGTAGAGCTAACCTACTAAAATTGGTCTTAGGTTATGGTATAAATGTAAGATCTTATTTGTAAGATCAAATGTGGAATGGGAAAAAAGGATTGTGTGAAGGTATATACGAGAATAAGCAGAGCTATACATGTAGACATTCTTATTGGATTTAAGAAGTACATTCTTATTGGATTTAACCATCCAATTGTAGTCAGTGTGACTCCCATTTTATGATTGAGCAGTGAGCTCTAGGCGCTTGGCCTTTCTGCATGTGCAGACCCCATTTATGTACACTTACTATCTACAGTAGTATCATCTAATTGTGGGTAAGGTTTCCCACCATGGTTTTTCCCCTTACAGGGTTTCCACATACAAATATTGGTGTTATGTGTTGTGGATGACTTTGTCTTTATGTTTCTTGCACTAATCCTTACCAGTATAGAAATTAACTGTTAAATCTGTCTACTGACATATTGAACTATTTTATGGTATTAAGCATTAAGTTGGTTAAGTTGTTTTTTGGTTTGAATTTATTAGACAACTGATTCACCCCCCTCCTCTCAGTTGTCTCCAGGACCTAACACCCTCTAGTACTCCTGATTCTTCTACTCAATCAAAATATCCTCCCAAGGATATCTTTTCTCCTAAAGAAGTGATCAAAAATTATGATTGGGGATCTCTACACTTTAACCCTAAATTTGTAGGAGAATATAGAGTATCTTGGAAAGGATCTAGGACTAAGAAGGAGAAATCTGAGGAACCTAAAGAGCAACCTATTTTATCTAAACAACTAAGTCACTATTTTGTGGTTGCTTCTAATTAAAATGATTCTTCAAATCATTCCTCTAATTCATACAACACTGAGACCTATGAGGCACAACCATATCTTTCTAATTTGGCATCCCTTTACAGTCCTAGTTTTCACATTTTAGCTAAGACTAGCTATGATGGCAATGATTGTGGTGCAAATGAACAAGGAATTAAAGTTACTTTAGAACATAATACACATGAAGCTTCATTTGGACTTGGATATAATCCTTCTAAGCCCAACAAAGCATCTGAAAGACCATCTCTCAATGTGAATACTATATTTAGTAGTGATGATGACCTCACCAATTAAATCATCATCTACTTCTTTCAACACTCATCCCCCTCATAAGGAAATCTTGGTGATGAATAAATCTCTTTATGATTCTTCTTAAGAGATTTCAAATTCCACTTATGAGGCTTTATTTTCTAGTCATTCTAAAATTCCTTTTTCTAGGAATAAGGCTCTAATGAGTTACACTTAGCCCTCGTAAGATTTATTGTGTGCAAGGTAAGTATGACTTAGTGGCCTATTCTTCTCCTATAAACTTCTCTCTTTATAAATACTTTTTAAGCTTCATCATCTTATACATTTTTTTAATCTTACTTATAGTAGAGCATTTAGCATGCCATATTCAAATACCTCATGCAATTTATCATTTCTTTAAATAACATTAATGGATATTATGTTTCTCATTATTATGTGACATTGGTAGCTCACTTATTGGGGGCTCATTGTCATTCATGATGGTACAATTTCATGTGCAAACATATTTTTGGAAGCAACATAATAGCCTATTTGTACCTCATCTCTTCTCCCTATATATGGGGGGTAAGAGTGATTTCAAACATCTCTTCTTCTTAAGATTAAAATTCCCCCTTTGTGAAGTAGTGCCTTATATAAGGATTTCTTATTGATTGTAGAGATGTATTCATATTTGAGTTCTTTCTCACGTATTGGAACAAGCATCCCTAATTAGGATATTAACTATACATCCCTAATTGGGACCTCCTCCTTGGTGTTGGAAGTCTTTGATCATTTGTCAATTTCCTTTCTTCATTGAGTAGTATCTTTTATAATAAACCCTTCTATTTTATGCACATTCATATCCCTGATGAGGATCTCTTGCCTTCTTTTAGAAGAGTGTTGTTATAAATAATATCTTTGATGTCATCTGAATCCTCTACTCATTTCAAATCTCTTGAATTCATTCATTATAGAAGATGTTATATTTGTCTAAGACAAATCCTCTTGAAGGTAGATGTCTTTTTAACAAAGATCTTTTCTCCTTCAAGGATCTCCTATACACTTATATAGCAAGATATCTCTTTTGAACTATGTTATCATTTCTTTAAGAGTATTCCCTCTCTTGCTTGGGTTTATGACATTGTTGTATGATGGATATATTATTGGTGTCGAAGGTAGTTATCCTTGTTCTACTTGCATACACATGCATGAGGCTAAGTGGAACTAATGGTGTTCTCACTCTCTTCCCTTACATGGATCACCTAGATAGACTCTAGGGGCTAGTTTTCCATGTCCTTCTCTCCATGGATCACCTAGTTTTAGGGGTGAGATGTGTATGGTTCCTTTTTCCTTCTCATGGATCAACAAAGTGTGTATTCATTCTTTTTGTCTCATCTTCCTTCTCTTTGCATTTGTTTCCATTTAAATATTTCATCCTATGTTAGAGAGCTCTCAAATCCTCACACTCTATGTTGTGTTGGAAGTGAGGTTTAGTCCTCTTTCTTACCAAATGATTCTCCAATAGTCTTGATCTTGTATCGAATATTCTTCTGAGCATTTTTCATCAATCTTCTTTTAAAATTTGATGTGGTAAACATGATACCCTATTTCAACTCACTAAAATTAGCAAGTTGAAATACGGGGGGCATATAGCTACCCTCAAATTTTCATCACCTTCCTTAGTAAGAATTTAGGTGATTTTGTGATTTTATCTAACATGTGGTTTTATAGGGTGAGGATCCTAACTGTATACGGTAGATACCATTGGGGGCTTCATCCGAAAACTTGTGCATATATCCTTTTTCATGAATGTTTACTTTTCTTTACTTGAGCTTGCATATGCATATAGTTTCATATGACCGCTAAAGTGGGGGCTAAATGTAGTGTCATAAATTGTACACCCTTGCTAGGGTGGTACAATTTCACACTTAGTTTAGCACCCACCTTAGTGTGTTTGCATCTTGCATTATTATTTCCCTTTAAGCATTTAATTAATTAATATAATTAAATCTAAAGTCCTATTTCATCACTCCTCACATTATAAAATTGGGCCCTTTACCCTAAGTGTGCCCCTTTTTATTTTATTCCTCTTGTATGCGGGAAATTAGGGTGACGAAAGCGTAAAAGTTGGATTCAAACCCACACACCAATGAGACTCTTGGTGAAAGTTATAGGAACTATTTGAAATAGTTCAACTTCCCAAGGGGTGTCCCATTGTTCTCTATCTCACAGGATCCCTAAAGTCAATATTTTTCTCTGATATCACTGAGCAAAGTGACTTAGGAATGACAACTCCAAGAGCGAGTGATGTTTGATTATTATGTGTGAATGCATTCCTAAAATGCATGATATTGTTCAACTGTGATGATTAAGCTAGTATGAAGATGATGCTATGATAAAGGATTAACAAATTATCCTAACATGATATAATAGTCTAGCATAGATATTCTATGATATTAAAATGCTTCTAAATGTTATTATGATGATTTAAAAAATAGAGGCTGAAATTCTTAATAATTAGAGTATAAGTTTGATGCACAAATACTTGGATCCTAAAAATGAGAGAATGAGAGCTCTATTTATAGGACAAATAGGGCAATGGATGGTAAAGATTGGATAATCTTAACAAGGGCCAAGATTGAAAGTTAATCAATCCATGTTTACAATTCTCACCAATGAAATGGTGACAATTGCCAACAAGAGGTTTATTGAGAGGAGATGAAAGAAGCATTTAATGCTTGAGAAGACATGAAGGTTGATGGTATGACAAAAAAATAAGAATCCAGTCAACTACTAAGAGGGGGGGGTGAATTAGTAGATAGAAAAACTGATACTTACTTCACCAACCTCAAAATAAATCTCTCAAAGTAAACTTAATGTTGGAATTATACACTCAAATGAGAAGGGTGGATGTTGTCATTGATGGAAACAAGGTTCCACAGGATCAACCAGCCATAGAATTCACCTACCGGTACCAGTAGATACAATAAGGCTTATTCACACCGACATCAAGTTTACACCAACAAAAGATTATACCATTATTCTAGGCTGACTTGACAATAAATATTGTTTAAGATAAATAACTTGTAATGTAATTATAATTGTATGGCCACCATGTTGTATTGTAAAGACTCATATATTTATGAGCTCTTGTAGGTCATTTAAAGAAGTAAGCGATAATATGAGATAAGATAGAGATCTGTATAGGATATGATACCGAATAGTTGTATATGCATTTTGATGTGTTCATTTTGTAGTGAATAAGTGTTAGGATTCCCAGAGTACTGAGAAGGGGTAGTGAATCAGTATCTTGCTGGTTTATAGATTTTTTGATCTTATTAAACAAATTGCATTCCAAAATAGTGTAGTGGTAAACTAGAATATATGCAGCAAATAAGAATAATAAGCACACCATAAAACAAGTTTTTTAACAAGGAAACCTGGTGTGGGAAAAACCTCGATGGGATTTGTGACCCACAATATTCACTCATTGGCCAATAAATGAATATTACTTACAATAGGGGCCTGCACATGTAGGAAGGCCAACTGCCTAAAGCTCACTGCTTAATTACAAAAAGAAAGTCTCATTGACTTACAAAATAGACTATGCAAATCCAATATAATTTACTGCTTTGGTTCAACATTTGATATGCCAGGTTCAGTACCGGTTTAAGCTCACACAATAACCATAAACCTTACTTCAAAATCTACCTTAGTATTTGCATGTTTGCATCTGCCTCTTACCTAAATGATCTACAAGATCTCATACTTATATATGAGTCTTATTACAATTCTCCTTGTCGGCTTACAAAAGGATATTATAATTAAATACAAAATGCAATAATCAAAATTATGTCAGTTGGGGTGTCGGTAATCATCTTTGCCACTGTCAGTAAACTATCTACTGATGTAGAGTCTGTTGGTGTCGGTGCCTGTCGGTGTCATAGGATTGCAAGGTTGCCATCAATTACAATACCTTCAATCACCTATAATTCCTCATTGGAGTGTGCATTTGCCAACAATATCCCCCTTTGGCATTGATGGCAACACTCATGAGAAAAGGTCAAAAATGTATCCAAAATATGTTATCCAAATTTTTTGCCAAAACTATGTGCTCCCCCTAAGAAGATGATCTCTTCTATCCATTATTTTTCTCACTCCTACTACTCCCCCTTTGACATTAATAACAAAGGTTGTCAAAAATGTCAACTGAGTGTACTTCTCAGCTAGATCCCTGTAACCAGTTGGTTACAATCTTAAATAGATCTGCTAGTACAAAATTTAAGTTGTTAGTGAACCTTTCACTGTCTTTTAATATTGCTTCTGACCTTTGTAATGTACCGGTGAGTATGTGCATTTTCTCTTCTAGTGTCTTAAGTCCAGGAACAAGTGCCTCTGAAATCTCTTTTCTCAAAGAGATGAGGATGTCAAGTTTCAGACCAAGTTTGCATTTCAGTTCCTTAGCCTTGAACTTTATTCTTCCCTTTTCCTTCTCCAATTTCTCAAGTTTTTCCTCAAATTCTCCTATTTCCTTCTCTATTACCAATAATGGTTCAGGTGAACCAATGAGATTATCAGCAATATTATTTCTTTCTTTCTGTGCTTCACTGATTTTCTTGTCTATATCCATTGTCAAAACATCAGTTTTGCATGTATCCCTATAAAACTCCTTAAATTCCATTATTGTTTTTCCTAGTGCCGGTAATAAGGTACCAATGTGTTTCTTGCATCTCTTTATTGTCTCATCAAATAATTTTTCTTTTTCCTTGTTCATTTTATCACTGAAAGTCTCCTCATTAATTTGATCAACTATCAATAGGTTACTGGTGATATACTTAGACAATGTGTCTAGTTGACTCAAAGAATATTTATTGTCCACATTGCACTTGGGTGCAATCAATTTCAAAATAGGGATGGTATCATAAATTGCCTTGTGTGCAAGTGCATTGCAATCTGTTATTTTCTTGATTGAATCCAACAATACCTCTATTACATTGGTCGGTCTGAATTTTGTTAAGGAGGAACCAGATGATTGTTCAACTGCCTTAACAATCTGCATTTCACCAATGTGAGTAACCTCTTTGCTTGAGTTGACCTTTGGTAGGTCAGTTTGAGTCTGCATCTCAACTAGCAAAGGATTGAGTTTCTCAGTTGTTTCTGGTGGCATTGTCTTTGTCTCAACCTTTTTCTCTTCTGGTTTCTCACAATGTACCTCAGTATGCTTCTTTGAATTGTCTTTTGCTGGTTTCTCTGATGAAGTCTCAGTATTTACTGCCAGTTTCTTAGTATGCACCTCTGAACTGTCCATTGCCAATATCTCACAAGATTTTACTGTGTTATCAGTAGCCTGTTTCTCTAACTCAGTAGGTTTCTCAGTGTGTGCACTAGTGGTATCTATCAACCACAATGTTAACCTCTTGTGTATCAATGTTCATTGTATATAACACCTCTGAATTAGGATTGGTGTCTTCATGTGTTGTCTCCATACTCTCAATATTGTTAGTTACCGGTGGTGTATCAACAGTCTCAATCGATGGAGTATCAGAAGCAGGTGGGGACAAATTATCAGTTACTTTCATGGTGGGAGGACCACCTACCTTGCCTTTACCTTAATCCTTATCCTTGTGATAGACTCTAAAGGTTTTGGGCCTTTTAAGTTCTTCTTTCTTTTCCTTCTCCACAAATAAGATATCCCATTTGTCCGTTGTCTCTTCAGTGATCTCATTCACTCTACCAGCCATTAAAGCCAGTGGAAAATACAGTCTTGTTTGCCTCACTTATCAGTTCATCAATTACATTTGTTGATTTCACTGGGGAACTGCAAGCAATTTTTCTATCTTTATCTTCTTATCCAATTCCACAATTGCTAATCTTTTTGCATCTAGTCTTCTATACAAATCACATGGTAAATCATCTACAACTTCTATCAAAAATTTCTTATAAATGTCTAAGTGTATAATGACACTGCTTTCTATGCTTTCCTTTTCTTCATTAGTGAAAGTATTATACGACTTGCTGATATTGGACAAGTTTCCTTCTTTAGTAATTTCATTTAGAAGATTATCAAGTGGAGGGATAACTTGTTTTTCCTTCTTCTTCCTTGGGATCATTTTCTTTGTCGAAGGCCTTATTGCCTATTGTTTCTGTCTTGTTCTCTTGGGTGCAGGAGAGGGTACCAGTGAAGGTTTCCTTTTTCTTTCTACTCTCTTAAACTATCAGTATTTCACTGTCGGAGGAGGTACCAACCAATGAAAGATGTGCTTCCGATTGTAACCCTTCCAGGTCACTTTCCTTGATACCAGTCTTATTCAACAAGTCTTCCTTGATTTCTTTTGCTTGTTTAGTTACTTTTTGGATTTTTTGTTCTCTTTTCTTCCTTCTTTTTAGGGTTTGTACTTTATTTTCAATGGTTTCTACATTTCTAAATACTTCTTCTTCAGGTTCTCTAGGGGATACGAGGAGGGCTTTAGCATATGTTTCTATTATGTTTTCATCTATCTCATAACCCATTTTAGTAACCCAAATCGATCTAGGAACCACTGCTTCCATCAAGATTTCATCTTTCTTTATAACAAAGCATATCTCCTTTTGGTATTTGTCAACTATGGTTTGAGATAATATTTTCCTAATCTTCATTCTAGCCTTAAATGCCTGAAAGCATTCAATTATTTTTTTTTCCCTGTCATCTCCCATGTTGTTAAGGATATACAAAATTTGTTTGCCTACCGGTATGTCAAAACCAAATTCTTTTCTACCTATACTAGGAACTTCCTTAGTGATGTATAGAAATAGACATACAAGTAAGTTACCAAATTTGAATGTGCCTTTCTTGTCACCCTTAATTTTCTTTAGGTTGTCAATTAGCACATCCTTTAGCCATTCACATATGTTAATCTTAGTGTTACTATTCACCATGTCATAAGCACTCTTAATACATAAACTAGAAATAGAGTTTACTCTGTTGGCATGTGTAGATTTGTATCCTAGAATCATGCTAATGAATCTTACATTATTATCCTTTACATCATTTACTCTCAAGGATCTGTTGTCATGGGTTGCACCAGTTAGGGTCATCACAGTGTTGTTTGGAACCTTTTTAGTTTTATCAGGCCTGCTAGCGGTGGAAGGTAAGCCAGTCACTGCCCTAACTGCTTATCTTGTAATCTTATGGATGGAATCTAGCCAAAAGAACTCCCTGTGAACTCTGCTCAGTGCAATTCTTATAACTTCCTTGGGAAAATCAAGAATGCCAAGTATTTCCAGAAAACCTAGGGTTTCAATTATCTTGTGTTCTGGTTTCACATTACCATTTTAATCACAAATTATAGTCCTATACATGTTCATTATCTCATCAGCACCAAGTTCCTCAATATGACAATGTATGTATATCCTAGGGTCTTCAGCATAAGCAACTCCTTTTGGTATTTTAGAGAATGCTCCTAGGGTATCATCCTACTTCGCAACTTTGGGTATGATCTTAAATATGGGCCTAGGGCATTTAATCACTTCAATTACAATAGGGTTTGCAATGAATTCAGGTGCAGAGGAGGAAGCCATTTGATAAATACCTTAATCTCCCTTTAGGTTTGAATGCTTGATAGATTTTGCTTCACTTCTCATTGTAGATGCCTTCACTTGGGTTTTTCATGCTCTAAGGAAATATGAATGCATAGTGAATGAAAAAGTGTGAAAAACACTTGCTTTATAATGCCTTTTCCTTAAACTACCATAATAAATGCTTGCTGGTTAAGTAAAAAATTAACTCATCTACCGGTAAAGAAGCATTTCATCTTCTTACCATCAACTGAGGGTAAACTAGCATGTTTTCAATTTGTTTCCATACCCCCAAGGGATTTCTTTTGAGTTAGATGAAGAATCTCCTGCCCATGGAGTGATACTTTGTTCTACCGGTGAAGGAATAGCCTCATCAACATTCTGATCTGTCATTCTAATCCATTGTTTTGAAAATTCTTTCTTTACCTCATCAACCTTCTCTTTACCTTTCAAACTAGGTCCTTTGTTATTTTTTGGTGATGCCTTACTTCTACAAAATTTTGCAATATGTCCAATCTTGTTACAGGCATAACAAGTCACATTATTTTTTTGAATAAATTTTTCATATCCTATGCCGGTATGTGTTCTACTTTGATTAGATAAGTGTCCAAATCTTCCACAAACATAACATCTTACATTCATTCTGCAATTTTCTGAATTATGACCAATTTTGCTACATTTAGAACATTGATCGGTGGGTGCATTAGTGTTCTGATAGTTTCTAGATCTACACTGATTTTCTCTATGACCATACTTGTTACAATTAAAGCATTTCCCATTAAATTTGTAGGCATTAGGTTGTCTTACCGGTTTACTATGATCATGATTGTTTGCAGTACCAGAACTTTCACCAACTTCAAAGCCAAGTCCATTTGTATCTCCATTTGGTTTCTGATTTTTCAGCATATCATCAAATTCTTCTGAAGTTTTCTTGAATTTCTCCTTATGTTGATTTGCAGTAGCCAACTCATTTTCCAAGAAATCTTTCTGTCTCATGAGTTCAATTTTATCATGTTCCAAGTGAATCAGATCTGTCTTCAACATATCATTTTCATGACTAAGTCTTAGATTTTAATTTCCAGCATCCTTTATTCTTCTAACCAAGTCATCTTCATTCTTCTTTCTATCTTCAATGTCTTTGAAAAATCTCATAGTCATATCTTGCATCTCATTCCTCAAGGTCATGTTTTCTTGCTTCATCTTGCTTACAAGATCATTAAGAGTTTCCTTTTCATCATCATCATTTTGTATCTTCTCATGAAGTTCTTTTCTTTTGCTTCTAGCAATTGTAAGATTTTCCTGAAGTCCTTGAATGATTTCCTGTGCAACCTTCAAATCATCTTCAAGTTTGATATTTTTCAACTTTTCTGCATCATAATCTGCAAGAGTTGTTTCCAATTGCTTTCTCAAATTATCCATCTGTACCGATGTCAGAATCTCCCTCAAGCTATTAGGCTTTTGAAAAAATAAGACCAGGTTCTGATACCAATTGTTAGGATTCCCAAAGATATTGAGAGGGGGGGTGAATCATTATCTTGCCAGTTTATATATTTTATGATCTTAGTAACCAAATTGCATTCCCAAACAGTGTACCGGTAAACAAGGATTAATGCATTAAATTAGAAAAATAAGCACAACATAGAAATCACACCATAACACAATATTTTTAATAAGGAGACCCGGTGTGGGAAAAACCTTGGTGGGATTTGTGACCCACAATATTCACTCACTGGCCAATAAATAAATATTACTTACAATAAGGGTTTGGACATGCAGGAAGGCCAACTACCTAAAGCTCACTACTTAATTACAAAAATGAAATCTCAATGACTTACAAAATGGATTATGCAAATCCAATATAATTTATTGCTTTGGTTCAACATCTGCTATGCCAGGTTCAGTACCGGTTTAAGCTCACACAATAACCATAAAACTTACTCCAAAATCTGCCTTAATATTCACATGTTCGTATCTTCCTCTTACCTAAATGATCTACAAGATCTCATAATTATATATGAGTCTTATTACAATTCACCTTTTCACCTTACAAAAAGATATTGCAATTAAATACAAAATGCAATAATCAAAATCCTGTCACCTGGGGTGTCGGTAATCATCTTTGTCGCTACCAGTAAACTATTTGCTAGTCTAGAGTCCATCGGTGTCGGTGTCTATCGGTGCCATAGGATGGCAAGGTTGCCATCAATAACCTACATTCCTCATTGGAGTGTGCATTTGCCAACAATAAGAAGCAGAACAGACCAAAGACTAGTCTATATAAGAAAAATCATTTGACAACATATTGGCTAGGGTTTTTGGCAAAGGCAGAACTAGGATCAGATAGAGCACAACAATGAACTCATCCAATATTTTGATGCAAGTTGTAAGAGTTCATTTTTATGTTTACATCAGTGTGATGTTGTAGTCAATGAGAGTCCACTTTTGTTGTTGAGCAGTGAGCTCTAGGCAGTTGGCCTTCCTTCATGTGAAGGCCCCTTATGTACTAGTAATATTTATTCATATGACCAGTGAGTAAATATTGTGGGTCACAAATACCATCAAGATTTTTCCCTTACCGGGTTTCCTCATCAAAATATTTGTGTTAAGGTGTGCATTAATGCTGATTCCTTTATTTCTCTTTACTATATTATTATTTGTTTACCGACATATTAATCTTAGTTATAGAATTGTAAATAAGTTTAAATCTTTCATTTACCGGTTAGACACTGATTCACCCCCTGCCCCTGTCAGTGTCTTCTGGATTAATCAATTATCTAACAATTGGTATCAGAGTTTGATCCTCTATTTGTGGAAGCCTAACAACTTGAGGAAGATTTTGAAATTGGTACCCATGGAAAATTTGAGACAACAATTGGAAGTGGCTCTTGAAGATTTTGATACAGAAAAATTAAAGAATATCAATCTGGAAGAAGAACTCAGATCTGCTCAAGGATTCATCAAAGCACTTCAAGAAAACCTAATCGTGGCACAAAATAAGAGAAAAGAATTGTGTGAGAACCTAAAAAAACAAGATGATAAAGAAAAATAAACTCTCATAGATATTGCTGAGAAACTAAGACAAGAGAATAGGAACATGAAGAATGAGATGCAAGATTTAGCCATGAGACTATCTAAGGATATTCAAGATAGAAAGAAGAATCAGGAAGATCTGGCCAGACAACTTAATGAGAGATCAGATGAATCTATAAGGCTTATTCATGAAAATGATATGCTAAAAAAAAAGTTGATTCAGATGCAACATGACAAAGAGGAACTTATGAGACAAGTTAGCACTTTGGAAAGTGAGTTGGTCACTACAAATGAATGCAAAGACAAATTCAAAAAGAGCTTAGCCAAGCCTGATGATATGCTGAAAAATTAAAGCCCTGATAAAGATACAGTTGGACTTGGATTTGAACATGGAGAAAGTTATAGAACTACAAATAATCATGATCATAGCAAACTAGTAAGGCAACCCATTGCTTACAAATTCAATGGAAAATGTTTTAATTGCAATAGATTTGGTCATAGAGCAAATCAATGCAAAATATAGGAATAATCAAAATACAAACTCATTTACTAGTCAATGTTTCAAATGTAATAAAAATGGTCATAAGTCAAATAATTACAGAATGAATGTAAAATGCCATGCTTGTGGTAGATTTGGACATCTATCTAATCAATGTAGAACTCAAACTGGGCAAGTTATGGAAAATCTATTCAAAGAAACAATGTAACTTGTTATGCATGCAACAAAATTGGGCATATTGCAAGATTTTGCAGAAGCAAGAATGTACCTGCAAACAACAGAGGATCTAATGACAAAGGAAAGGAAAAGGTGAATGAGATCAAGCAAGAGTTCTCTAAATAATAGGTCAAGAAGACATATTAGAGAAATGATGAATCTGGCTTTGCATGGTAGAACAAAGCAATCCTGCACTGGTAGGAAATTCTTCATCTAACTAAGGAATAATCCTTAGGGGTAAGGAAACTAATTGAAGATCATGCATTTTGCCCCTCAGATGATGGTAAGAAAGGCATAATCCTTCTTTACCGATACATATGTTGAGTTACAATGAAAATTCACTAAACTGACGAAGCATTTAATGCGGTTGTTAGGTAACCTTTTGGCTATAAAGAATTGAAATTTCTCATTTCTACTCACCAAGCATTCAAATATTTGAAGAGCACAGAAGTAGAGCACCAACATTCAAGAAGAAAAGCAACAAAAATTTTCTAAGGCATCCAAGGTTTTCACTTGCATTCGATAGAAAAAAAAGTATTTATTTTGCATCATGTATTCTTCATCTTTCATTCCTGAATTCATAGAAAACCCTATTGTTATGGAGAATATCAAATGTCCCAAGCCAGTTTTTAAGATAATTCCTAAGATAGCTAAGTTGGACGACTCTGTTGGAGCATTTTTCAAAAATTTCGAAGGGAGTCACATTTGCAGAAGACCCTAGGACATACATTCATTGTAATATTGAAGATTTAGGGTCTGAGGAGATGAAGAACATGTTTATAAAAGTCATCACAAACAACCAAGGTGTAATCAAACCTGAACATAAGATTGTGAAAGACTTAGGGTTCGTAGACATCCTTTATATGCCTAAATTCAAAGATGAAATTATCCGATATGTTCTAAGTAGAGTTCAAGGTGAATTCTTATGGCTTGACTCCGTCTTCAAAATCACTAGGGAAGCCATTAAAGCTATTAGAGGTTTACTCTCTACCAGCTCAAGGCTTGAGAAGAAGATGAAAATTCCAAACAAAGATGTTATGGATCTAACGAGTGCTACATCTGATAACAAATCGGTCAGGGTAAGTGACATAAATGATGAAAATGTTAAATATGCTAGCATGGTTATTGGTTAGAAGGTTGCACATACAAATAGGTTGAATTTTGTTTCCTGTCTATGCATTCACAATGCTTATGAAATGATAAAGAATAATACAAAAATGATCTTTGTGAATAGTTAAAAGATGAATTGATAGATAACTTGGACAAAATTAAGGGTGATAAAAAGGGAACATTCAAATTTGGGAATTTAATTGTATGTTTGATGCTATACTTCTTGAAGGAGATTCCTGGCATAGGCCATAGAGAGTTTGCCTATGATATTTCTATTGGAAAATAGATTAAGGAGGCAATTTTTGGCATGGGTTCAGAAAGAAACAAGCACGTATGGGGATACTTCAAAAAATTTCAAGCAAAAATGAAGCAAAGGGAAAGAATCCCTCAGAGTATTGTTGATAAGTATGACAAATTGATATGCTTTGTTATAAAGAGAGATGGAACATGGATGGAGCCTATCACACCTAGAACTGTTTGGGTAACAGAAATGGGATGAACTGGACACCAATATTCTGGAAACTTATTGATGCAGAGGATCTATCACAAACCATAGAACCTTCATTCAAGGGTATTACTGACCCAAAAGTAATATTAAACTTGAATAAAGAGGCATATAAAAAGATGAACTACTCTTCTCAACTCCAAACCAATTTCAAAGGTTATATTCCATACCTATAGACCTTAATTCAATATTTAAAATCATAACATTCACCATAAATTGAGAGAACGAATTCTTTATTGCCATTGAATACCCTAGTTTAGGATTTCATCCTTTAAAACCTTGTTTCACCAAAAAAATCATAAATTATTCAATTCGTAACCAAATTGAGTAAGACAAAAAGCACTGGAAAGAGGATTAAAAGAAATTTCCAAAACATATATCCTTTTTTCATTATGATCCCTCATGTGACCACACCAAATTCTGCAATGGGACTACTATTGCCTTCACTAGACTGCCTTTCACCATGAACTCTAGCAAACAATCATCACTAACTTTTTAAATATTGATCATAAAGAAAATATCTCTAGTAAAACTTTCTATTACTAAGTTACAAAACATCTTTGAAATTTATAGCCAAATCCAACATTTAAATAAAAAGTTATGAAGATGTTTCCATAACAGGTAACCCTTGGCAGGGTTTTGACAATTATTGTAAAAACAAACATATCTTGCCAAATACTCCACAAAAATGCATAAGAAAGGATTCATCTGAAATATATTTAATTAATATATCATTAAAAAACATATTTATATACAAATAAACCACATTTGATTCTCCATGGATCCATGACAGTCACAGATTCTTTAAAACCTTATGACAATTTGAGGGTTTGATGGATAATCTTTGTCAAATCCCCTCCAAACTGATCTACCCCCTTGATTTCAACCAAACTTGGTTTTATAAACCATTTCAAACTCCTTCCTAACTACTCTAACCACCTCATGACCAATGGATTTCATTCTTACACTTTTTTTGCATTTTTTGGCAATGTTGCAACTTTGCAATTTTTACATTATTTGCATTTTTTACATAAATGACTCTAACCCTTACATGGACACTTTTAACACTTCAAGATGGACCAAATATGATATATTTGAACAAAATGGCTCATTTATCCTTACATATTATGATTCAATAGAATCAAATAACCTTAATACATTATGAATGACTCAAATACAATAAAATTGCTCATACTATGACTTTTCACCTCTTGGTATGCTTATGTGCTTAGGTGCTCTGCACCACTTATGCCAAGAGACTTCTAGATGCCCCACCAGAACCAACTGAGAAGTTATTTGGTACGACCAAAATCATAGAGAAAGATGTTTCTATTAAGAAGCAAAGAAAGAAAAGGGATAAAATATTGAAAGGTGCTTCAAAATTTATCAAAAATGTTACCAAGGGAATATTGAAACTTGAACAGTTGAGTAATGTTGTTGCAACCATAAAAGAAAGAAAATCTGACTAGCAATCGGTAACACATGTTTCCCCTATTTTTACCTCATCCAAGACTGATAGTAAAAAAGCTGCAGACCTTAAAAGGATGGATAAGAAGAAGAGAAAATCTCCACCGACACCTGCTCCTGCTCCATCACCTAAGAAGAAAAGGACACTTTGGAAGAAAGAACAGGCTATGAAAGATCATAGTGGTCCAAAGAAGAATATTGCATAGAAGGAACTGACACCAAAAATATCTAATACACTTTCCCCTATAGAGCTCATTAACGAAATAACTCAGGATGGTAATCTCAGCAATGTCAGTAAGTTTTATCATTCTTTTGATGTTTCAAATAAGAACGCTATTGAAGAAAGCATAATATTATATTTAGATATATTTAAGAAAGTTCTTATTGAGATCATTGATGTTCTCCCCAATGACTTATATCTATGACTTGAGGCAAAAACAATGTCCATCATCAAATTGGACAAGAAATTGAAGGTTGAAGTACTGTTGGTTGTTCATCTAGCCAAGTCTAGACAAGAAATAGATGAATTGATAGAAGAAGCTAACAGAACTATTTTTGTTAGTGTTCACTGGCAAGTAAGCCTCATGGTCAGCGGGATAAAGGAAATCATAGATGAGACAACATACAAATGGGATATTTTCTTTATGGAGAAAGAGAAAAGAGAAGAAAAAGAAAGATAAAAAGCTGATAAATCATTTTTTAAGGTATACCAAAAAGGTGATAAGGGTAAGAATAAAGTTGGCAGTGTCCCTGACTTAAAAATAAAGGATAACTTACCACCACCAACTCAAGACACCCCACCAGTAATAGTAGAGGCATAGGCAAAAGTGCAGAATCAGCCCACAAAAAAGACATCCGAGGAAGAAAAAGCAACAGATGTGGTTGACCCCGAGTCAAACATTCTATTCACAATGAAGGTTGATACTCAAGACATCAACATTATAATGGATGATACCTCTATTCCAGAAATTTGTAAGGACCAGCCCACCAACACTCCTGTAAATATTGATATTGATAATATAACTGTTGATGATACAAAAAAAGTTGTACATAAAGAAAGTTTTGAGGAGAAGAAGTCAGAATCCGTAAATATTGAGATATCTGACTCACCAGTCAAGGTAGTTGACACTTAGTAGGATAATGTAAAAAATACAAATGATGGAATTATTAAGGATATAGATAATGATGACATAAAGATATCATGAGAAGAGAAGAAAGATAATGCAGAACCTAGCACCTCTCCCAGTACTTCAATTTTGGATTTCAAACCAACATCTGTCACAAAAGTACTATTGGATTCTATAAAGAAACTAACGAAGTGTAATTCCTTAACATTTAAGACTATCGATGATTCTCTATCAATTTTCCAGATGATTGCACTGAAGTGCAAGGTAGATCATATTATTGGGTGGATAGGTAAATTGGACACATTGTCCAAATTCATTTCTGCTAACATTCAGTCACTAGACAAAATAAATGAGAAGACTATTCAAGAAAAAGTTGATAAAGAGGAGGTATTCTTTAGAAAAAAAATAAAGGAATGTACACAAAACATTAATACACTACTACCGCCATTGAACTCTACCATTTTGGAGTATAAGGAGTTATACTAGGAAGCTTGTAAACCACATCAACTAACAAAAGATATTGATGATCAGATAAAAAAAACTCAAAAAGAAATTGATGATATTGCGGATAATATAATTGGTTCTTTTGAACTAACATCAGTCATAGAATAGGAGATGGCTACACATGAGGAGAAGATTCAAAATCTTAAAAAAGAAAAGGCAAGACTAAAAGTGAAAGCCAGGGAGTTGAATAATAAGCTTGGTCCAAGATTGGACAATCTAATCACTCACTGAAATGCACTATCAAAGGCTACAATTTAAGGAGATAGAACACTAGAACACCAAATGCACTATCTTATCGGAATGATCAGGCCAATAGAAACAATAATTATCGATAGTACAAAGTTCATGTAGGGTCTGAACTTAGTTCTTGCAGATATTTTTCAAATTGTACACAACACACTTTAGGGATCTAAGTAAACTTTTTGAAATTTTTAACATCCTTTGTTATTGATGTCAAATGAGGAGTGTATAGTGAAAAAAAGTACTAAGAAAGGCATGGAGAAAAATGTACAGAAGAAGATGAATAGATCATTTTCTTAGGGGGAGCACTCACAGTTTGGATTCACATTTTTTGATTTTTCTCATGAGTGTTGCCATGAATTCCAAAGGAGGACATTGTTGGAATTATACACTTAGATGAGAAGGGTGGATGTTGTCATTGATGGCAATAAGGTTCCATAGGATCAACTAGCCATACACTTCATCTACCAGCACCAACAGATACAACAAGGCTTATTCACACCGACATCTAGTTTACATCGACAAAAGATTATATCGGCATTCTAGGCTGACTTGACAATAAATATTATTTATGCAAAACAAATTGTAATGTAATTATAATTGTATCACTAACATGTTTTATTGTAAAGACTCATATATTTATGAGCTCTTATAGGTCATTTAAAGAAGTAAGGGATAATACAAGATAAGATAGAGATATGTATAGGATATGATAGTGAATAGTTGTATATGAATTTTGATGTGTTCATTTTGGAGCGAATAAGAAGCACAACAGAGCGAAGACTATTCTGTATAAATGGAATCATTTGACAACATATCAACTAGGGTTTTTGGTAGAGGTGGAACCGGTATTAGATAGAGCACAACAACGAACTCATCCAACATTTTGATGCAAGTTGTAAGAGTTCATTTTTATGTTTACATCAGTGTGATGTTGTAGTCAGTGAGACTCCACTTTTGTTGTTGAGTAGTGAGCTCTAGGAAGTTGGTTTTCCTACATGTTCAGACCCCTTATGTAATAGTAATATTTATTCATATGGCGAATGAGTAAATATTGTGGGTCACAAATCCCAACAATGTTTTTCCCTTAACGGGTTTTGTTGCCATAAATATTTGTGTTATCGTGTGCATTGATGCTGATTCCTTTATTTCTCTTTACTGCATTATTGTTTGCTTACCAGCAAATTAATCTCACTTACAAAATTGTAAATAAGTTTAAATCTTTCATTTACCAGTCAGATACTGATTCACCCCCCTATCCCTCTCAGAGTCTTTGGGATTAATAAATTATCTAACACTTAGAACTATCAATGTAATATCATTGTCAAGATAAACTAGTTGACTGTTACAACAAATTAATAGTAAACAACTTCAAACTCATAAACATCCAAATGCTTTTTCATATGTCAGTAAAACTTCATTTTTCAATGCCTCTGGTTATCATGACTTATCAAAATGTATTAAGTAGTTAAGTAAATCAATCATAAGAACATAACCACAAAAACATTCACCACTTGACACAAATATTTTTGACATGGAAGCCTAAATAGGAAAAACCATGGTGAGATGAGACTCACAAGATAAATATCTGAACTCTTCTGAAGTTCACCCTATTTGGAGCCTAGCGTGTTAAAGCTTTACAAAAGTCTTGTTAAGAACATGTCTTGTTAGGGAGGAACCAGTTAAGGGATTGACTATAATGCCTTGGTAGAAGCGATACTCTATAGGAAGTAATCTCGGCAGAGGATTTGAAAATCCAAGCTAATGGATCACCTTGTTAGAGGATTTGAATAGCACCAAGCTTGTTCTGATTGAGTGAAAAACAGGTTTTAAGGACCCAAAACCATTACAACATAGTTAAAATAAAAAGCTGAGAAAATAAAGTCCTCATACAAAGTGACTGGTCCAAAAACCCAGCGAACAGAAAAAATAGCTAAACAACAAAAAATAGCAAAGAACCCAAGGAGACACTACATAGTAATTTTCTTTAGCAGATCCTCTGCCTTAGTCACCAGCTCATCATAGGTCACCCCAACTGCTTTTATCTCCTCTAGGTCCTTATTCACTTTCTTTTCCTTCCTCTTTCCATAGGTGCGAGTTCTGGGACCTTGGGCTTCCCTGGTTCCTTCTGCATCTAGGTCAATTTCCTGGGTTTCCTTTTCATCATCGAGCTTGCTGATGAGGGTATGGGTGTTGTTGGCTGAGATTTTCAGAATGTTGAGACTCTGTTCTGCAATGTTCTTGAGGCACTCCTCTATCTTGTCCACTTTGGCAATCGTATCCGAGAGCATTTTTTTGTTAGTTTCCTCCAGGGATTTTCTATCCTGTATCTCCTTTTCAATTTTCTCAAACCGGGGATTAAAGGCATCTCTAATGTCTTCCGCTTTGGCAATTATGTTCTTCAAATCTTCAATATAATTGGCCATAGTGTTCCCCTTTCCAATGTTAATGGTCTCCAGGATCATGACTCTATTGCAGAGTTTTTTGTATTCATCCACAATATTCTTATTCCCGTCAATAAGCCATTCAATGGTTTTCATAAAACCCTTCAAGGCCTCGGGGTGAGGACCAAGAGAAGGAGTAACTTTACCAGGGGTTATCTATTCATCTTTAGCAATATGGAGGGCAGAAATAGTGTCAGTGGCCCTGAGGGTCTCCTCCATAGTCTCCATCTGCAAACTTTGTTCAGCTTCCAGGGTTCTTGTTTGCTTGTCCTCTTCCGGTTCCTTGCCTGTGTCCTCTAGATCTTTGCCAGTCTCCTCTATTTTCTTTTGCTTCTTCCTGGGTTGGGCTTGGATTTTAATTTTTTCCTTCAGCACTCCCTTAGGGTTCTTCTTCTCCTTAGGGAAATCAGAGTCCTCTTCTTCCAAAGAAATACTAATCAAGGGTTTGCTTTGGGGTTTTTTACTCTTAGAAGAAGAGGGTCTTGATTTCCTCTTCTTGCTCCTCTCATACTCTGAGTCATCAGATCTTTCCTCATTTTTAGTCGAGGAATCATTATCTAAATCCTCCTCCTCTGAGAAATCAGAATCAAACATTTCTTCTTCTGAATCCATAGAGAGCTGCATTCGATTGATTTTACTGGCCTTTAGATGATCATAAATGAGGACCATAAGTCCCTGGTGCATTGCAGTGTCACCCCGAGGATTTTCTTTATATGCTTTTAGGGATGCATTCATAGAACAGAGCAAGAAATAAGGGAAATTCACCTTATCGCTATGCCTAAAATGATTTAAGAGGACAAAGTGATATCCATATACTTTCGTAAACCTACCATCTAGAGTTATATACCTCATTAAAACAAAGAGAATTTCCCGCTAGGGCTTTGCAAAAGCCCTAGGTGGGTAATAGGTTTTTCTCAACTTTACCAGTCTTTTCTTCTCTTTCTCTGTGACCAGGTACCTTTCAATGGCTTCCCTGCTGACCTTCCTATCTCTGTAGAAATTGCAGCCCTCCCTTTTGAGTCCCATAGCTTTAGCTATTAACTCTTTGTCAATTTCCACCAGTTGGTCACCCATTTTAAGCATGCCCTTCTTCCAATTTTTGTAGAAGAAGTTGGTTATCTTTCCATCACGGCCATGGAGTCTCTCAAGGAAGCTCGAAAGACCACCCTTCTACAAAATTTCCCACACCTCTTCTTTCTATTTCCACTCCTTGCAACTTCCTGGCTCATATCTTCTCCTATTTCCGCCCATGGTGTCGTTTCTCATAGTCAAGTTCAAGCTACAGAGCTGGTGAAATAGAAAGCTTTTCGAAGCTAAAACAAAAGCCCAGAAAGTGTGTGTAGCATTATTGATTTGACAAGTTATAATGCACATTCTACTAACTTTGATGTTATAATGAGTAATTCCCTCATTATCAAAGTAACTCGAAGTGCTTACTTTAGTATATATCATAATTGCCTTGTCAATCAAGATTCTTTGGGGTACTTTGATATCTTTCATTTATTATGATTTGTCTTACATATTTGGGAAGACCACTCTCACCTGTCCACGTGGTTATTGTATCATTCTTCACCACCACGTTTGTAGCCCAATCAGCAGAATAGTTGGCCTCTTGATATATATGGGATATGTGGCATTTTTTGAAGGTTCTGATGATGTCAATGGCAGAAAAAATTATATTGTGGATCAACCAAGAGGGCTAAGAGGTCCCGTTAAGACACTTAATAATATTGTTGGAATCCCCTTCGATCCAGAGATGGGTACAGTTCCATTTTTTGGCTAAAATAATGCCTTGAAGGGCTGCCATAGCTTCTGCCTTATGATTGGTTTGAATGCCAATAGGGACATCAACCATACCTTTGCAAATGCCTCTATCGTCTCTGAGAATAGATCCACAGCCTGAAGGACTTGGATTTCCTTTGGCTGCTCCATCAAAGTTGATTTTAAGCCAACCATGGGGAGGGGTTTGCCATTTAACTTCAAGCCTTTTATTGTGGCTGATATTATGACCATCAGTGATCTTCATATTCCAGGCTCTTAAGATATTTGACTCCAAAGAGTTGTTTGAGTAACAAGAGACCTCCATAGTTCCCATATTTTCCTGAATAGCCCTTTGAATTTTCTGAAAAACAATGTCTTGATTTAAGGACACATCCCTGAAAATTTAGTTGTTTCTTTCCTTCCAGAGACCCCACATAATGTGAGGTAGAGAGAGCTACCAGATACACCTCATAAAAGAGTTGGTCCAATGAATTTGCCAGGAAGAGAACAAATCTCTGATGTTACTAGGAAACATCCAAGTAAGACTAAATCTTTTGAGGAAGCTTTCCCAAACAGAGGTTGAAAAAGAACAATGGAGGGCAAGATGGTCCACTGACTCTTCCTCTTGAAATCATAGAACACACCTATTTGGAAGGGCAAAACCTCTGCATTTAAGGTTGTCAATAGTAAGGATCTTATTATGGAGAATAGTCCAAAAGAACATATTGATTTTAGGAGTTAGCCCTTTTAACCAAGCTTCAGACCAGAAAGGATTCATAGGAGGGGAGGGGGAGAGGATAGAATACATCAAAGATACAGTAAAGGTACCTTTGGGGTTATATCTCCAGATCAGGGAATCCTCTTCCTTATTCAGCCAAATAGCAGACAGTTGGGTTTCGAGCTTGGAGAGATTGGGATGAATACTATCAATGTTATGCCACTAAGGTACCAAAAGAGCCAATACAAGAGGGGGCATGGGAAGCCCACTCATAGAAATCCATTAGGGGTTTGTCAAAAAGCCAGGGATCCTCCTAGAATCTCACTTTTATACCATTTCCAAGTTTCCATGTCACACCTTTAGCAAACACCTCTTTACATTTAGAAACATGGTTCCAGATATGAGATCCATTTATACTAAGATCCGAATTAAGAAAAGAAGATAGAGAAGAGGACAGAAGAGAATACTTACTTCTCCAAATTTTGCACCATTCAAAATCAGAGTTAAACCATCTCCAAACTTGTTTTGACAAGAGAGATTCATTTAAAGTGTGAATCCTCCTAAGCCCTAGACCACCTTTGCTTTTTGGCTTGCAGACTTGATCCCATGCCACCAAGGACATTCTTTGCTTTTGCTCCACCCCAGACCATAGGAATCTTCTTTGAATTTTCTCAATAGCTTTAGTATACTTGACTGGAATTCTGAATAAGCTAAGAGCATAAATGGGGATACTTTCAAGAGTAGCCTTAAGAAGAAGGAGCTTACCAACTTGACTTAAGAGAGCCCCTTTCCAACCTGCAAGTTTTTTGTGAAATTTATCAACCAGCGAACTCCAATAGGAGTCAGGAGGGGCAATCCCCATGGGGAGACCAAGGTAGGTAGCAGGAAGGTCAGCAATCTTACACTCCAGAATTCTACTGATCCTTTGTTGTCTTCTCTCCAGAGTGTTAATGAAAAAGATATCACTTTTGGCCCAGATAATAAGCGACCCCATTGTAGAAGCATATTTACACAAGGTATTCTTCAGAACTTTAGCTTCTGAGATGCTCGAATCCCCCATAATTATTGTATCATCAACAAACTGCTGGTGTGAACAAATAAGGTCAACAGAAGAAGGTTGGAGACCCTTAAAGGATCCTATCTGCACCAAATTTTCCATGGTCCATCCAAAGCATTCTGCCATAATAATGAATAGGATGGGGGAGATAGGATCTCCTTTCCTAAGACCTCTTGAAGCTTGGAAAAAGGTTGAAGGAGAACCATTGATAAGAACAGCAAAGGACGCAGTAGTGGTAAGTTGGGATAAAAGATCCATAATTGTTGGGGCAAACCCAAAAGTAGTAAGGACTTTCTTTAGAAGAGACCAATCCACCCTATCATAGGCTTTGGAGAGATCTAGCTTAAGGATGAGACCCTGCTTCTTCGCTTTAACAAGAGAGTGAATATTCTCATGAACAGTAATAATGGAATCGAGAATTTGACTTCCAAGAACAAACCCATTCTGCTGGTGTTTAATAAAAGCCAAGAGAATAGACAAGAGTCTAGAGGTCAGGACCTTAGATATGATCTTGTAAAAGGAATTGCAGAGGCTTATAGGTCTGAACTTGTCCAGAGAATCAACACCTTGAATCTTGGGGATAAGAGCAATAAAAGTACCATTTATTTCCTTCAAGAGTTTTCTAGCCCCAACGAATTCCTTAACCCCATTAGCAACATCAGTCCTGATCATGTCCCAGAACTCTTGAAAAAAGAGCATTGGGAAGCCATCAGGACCAGGAGCTTTGTTTCCATCAAAGGAGAAAACAACATTTTTAATTTCTAAGGTGGAAGGAATGGAAGAGAGAAAAACATTATTTTGGACATCAATGAGATGAGGAATGTTTTGAAGAAAAGAGGACTAAGCTTCAGCATCCAGACTTTGATCCCTTGAAAGGAGGTCCGAGAAATACCTCTTAGCTTCATTCCTTATTTTATCTTCCTTGACCAACTCCTCACTGTCCACAACTAACTTGTTCATCCTGTTGGCAGCTTTATGTTTGATAGTTGACATATGGAAGAATCTTGTATTCTTGTCTCCTTCCTTGAGCCATTTGCATCTCGATCTCTACTTCTAGAACATTTCCTCTTTAGTAATTATATCATGGTAATTCTTAAGAATCTCATTCTCCTCAGCAATAGAAACAGTACTAAAACCATCCTTTTGGATCTGGTCCTATATCTCTTTTAGGTTTTCCCTAATTTTACTCTTAGCCTCAAATATATTCCCAAAGTTGTTCTTATTCTAGATTCGGATGTTGTCCTTCACACTTTTGAGCTTCTTAACCACTTTGAACATTGTCATTCCCTCAACTTGGATACTCCACCATTTTTGAATATACTTTTTAATATCAGGGTGAAGAGTCCACATTTTTTCAAATCAAAGGGATAGTTTTTTCTTCTCTTGAGCAAATCAGCATTAAAAGTAATTGGAAAGTGATCGGAACCAACCCGAATATGTGCAGATAAAGAACAAAAATACTGACTGTACTAATCATCAGAAATAAGAGTTCGGTCAAGGCACACTTGAATAAGGTCATTACCATTTCTTCTATTTGTCCATGTGAAATTACAACCCTGTATCTCCAAATCATTAAGACCTAGAGAATTAATAAAATCCATGAGAGCCATTCTACTTTCCAACTGAGGCGAGCTACCTCCAAATTTTTCCTCCTCTTTTAAAGGCGTATTGAAATCTCCCATAACCATCCAACTTAGATTTTTGAAACTTTCCCTAGCCTATTTTATCTTTTTCCAAAAAGAGTTTCTAGCCTTTAAGGTATTAGGAGCATAAATTTTTGTGAGAACCCATGAAAAACCATCTTTAAGATGCTCAAATTTAATACAAGAAAAATTACCTTCCTGAATAATGACCTGGCCTTTAATAGTGTTAAGATTCCAGATGGTAGCAATGCCTCCAGAAGCACCCTCAGAACTTCCCCCACTAATTTTACCATTTTTGAAAAACTTCAAAGATTCAACTTTTTCTCTACTCATTTTGGTTTCTTGAATGAGAAAAATGTCAGGATTGCTATCTCTTATCATATTCCTAATAATATCATGCTTATGGGGATTGTTTAGACCCCTTAAATTCCAAGAGATTATCTTCATAGTTACTTACCAATTCCTAGCTCCTTGAGAGTTTTCTGAGTTCCATCTACTATGTTCTTGTTGGCCTCCATGTCTCTAACTTTGTGATTAGATGGTCACCCTAGGGAGAAGGAGACGTATCCCACATCAACTTGAGCTATTCTGCTGGATTTCCTAATCAAGGATATCGAGGGTGTTGCTGCTTTCTTACTCCTATGTTTAGGCTGCTTCCATTCTGTTTCTGACACAGGAGCCACTTCCAAATTGGTTAGGTTTTTGGAAATTTCATCTTCATTACCCCATTTAGGAGTTCTGGACTCAGTTGAAATAATGTTTGTTGTTCTTGAATGCTGATCTGAATCTGAAAGACTCAATCCCAAAATTGCACACTTTTGGGCTTCTTGTATTTCAAAACTAGGTATGGCTACGGAAGAGTCTGTCCTTTCAACTTGTGGATTTGGGATCTCACCTTCCTTCGGTTGATAGTCTCTAGCTTCTACTACCTAATTTTCATATGTGTCATCCACCACTTCATCTTTTGCTTTTGGAGGATCATTCTAATCATTCAAATTCATTTTCTGCATAATTTTTATGGGA
Source organism: Cryptomeria japonica (assembly GCF_030272615.1). NCBI lineage: Eukaryota > Viridiplantae > Streptophyta > Pinopsida > Cupressales > Cupressaceae > Cryptomeria > Cryptomeria japonica. Next base: position 204,902,137 of record NC_081411.1, on the reverse strand, counting down.
CTAGCTTTGGTTGTTTCATTCCTATCTGCCTCCTTAATAGTGGGACTGAGGATAGAGTTTGAGGCTTCCTTTTGTTCCCCCAAAGGAGAAAAGCAATTTGGATTTTTTCCCTTATTTTCTATGTTTTTAACTTGCCACACCCTTTTCTCTGGCATATTCTGGCTTTCAATCTAAGGTTTTAACTGATTAGGCTCTGCCTTTTTCTTTTTCAGACAAGATTTTGCCTAATGACCTACCTTCTTACAATGGAAACAAGCAAAAGGAATAGTTTCATATTCTATATGTTGCTTCCAAGTTCCTAGTTTTGAAACTAGATCAATCTGTTCCGACATATCTGCCTTAGGGGCTACTCCAACACAGAACCTTGCATGGGTTAATCTTCTTTTTGAAGCAGTGACTAGGTCAATAAAGAGCAGCTCACCAAAAGAACTTGCTATTCTAGAGAAGATGCTTTCCGCCCAATACTCAAGAGGCAATCCTAGGAGTTTTATCCATACTGGAACCTACGCCATAATAGAATCATTCATATTTAATTAAAGATGCCATTTTCTTAGAACTAGGGCTGTCTTTCCCACCATCTAGGGACTCCCACACAAGATCTTAACCTTATCTTCTTCACATGAAAAAGAGAAAGATAGAAGATCTTTGGGAAGAGCCGAGACCTCTACATTTCCTTTTAGTGCCCATTTTCGATTAACAAAGGCCCTAACAACTTCAATATTTGGGCGCGGACCCATAAAATTCCCTACCAAGGAGTTCGACATACTATTGATATTATGGTCCAAAACTTGGTCAGGGATGGAGATAGCAAACTTACCACTAGAAGGGTCAGAAATGTTCTTAACAAGAGGAAGGGAGGATTTACTAGTTGGTCTAGATCCAAAAAGGGAAGACCATATTTTTCCCTCCCTCCCGTTATCCACGGAGTCTACAAGTGGCATAGGCCCCCCATTGGACCCTACCCCTAGATGTCCTGAAGAATCCGCTATCATGGCAAACAGAGTACCACCGGACTATGAGTCAGCAACCGAAACTAGGAGGTCCGGGGGCTTGTCCTTATCGTCCATAGGACTAGCACCATTGATCTGGCTGCTCTCACCATTGGAACTAGGGTTTCGGCCTTGATGGAAATTTAAAATTTGAGCTCCCGCTCCTCCCTCTCCTCCTGCTCCTCCCGCGTCTCCCACAATTTTTTTGGATAACAACAATAGCACCAAGCTTGTTAGAGCTTACCTAGTTAGGGGGTTTCAATTCTATTGTGATTTTTAGAAAACAACAAGAGTTTGCTGATCCATCTGAATAGCACTACACTTGCTTGATCATATCATTTTCATGTTCCTTATCTACCTTTACTCAAACTATAGATACATCATCCAGTTCAACAACCACACACTCAACTGATCTCTGCCAACACTTAAACTAAAAAACCTCATTGACCTTATATACAAATCAATTAGGTTGGTAACATAACAAAAAATTCATTCTCATAGAGATTACAAACAAGTCGGTTCAAGTATGACCATTATATTACATACAAATCTCTCCACATGAATCAAGAAAGCCTTGACCGCTCCTTGATCACTGCTCCATCGAACTTATAAACTCATCACATGCTTTGCATTATATGCAATATACTCTATTCATTCCCTAGACAAAACTTGTTACATCAACGTGCCAAAATCACTTGAAATTGTCTTCATACAATGATCATACGTGTCATAATCATTACAACTCATCAAAAGATCATAAACCATTATAACCAATTCTCCAAACTTAATCGGTTAGGGTTTATCAAAATAACATGTAGGGTTTACCATTTACATCAATAGATAGGGTTTACCAGTTACCGGCTCAACTCTCCAATACATAGTAATACCGATTACAATCTCCTTCACTTAACTCTTCCTACCATTTATAAAAATAATTTTACAACAATATCAACAATATCATTACTAGTTAACTAACATCAATGACAACATAACATATCATTCATACAATCTTCATGCAAATGCCAACAATCTCCCCCTTTGGCATTGATGGCAATACAAATATCAATACCATTGATTGGTCGCCATGTCTAAAGCTTATCACTGGTTCTTCACTCCATATTCACATAGTTCTTCTCCGCCTTTGACAACAATATCAAATCAAAACTAAAGCATGTAATTGTCAAATTTCACGGTTCAACATCCACAATGTGCAACTGTATGCTTCCCTTGTGGAATAACTCCACTTCTACACCAATCCTTCTATTAAATTCTACAAGTAGCTATGGGATAGATGTAATCTACATAATTCTTAACTAACCTCATGAAAAGGTACAACCCCTAGCTGACCTCTAAGATACTCAAAAGTAGTCTTAGCTAGAGGTTTAGTAAAGATATTTGGAAGTTGCTCCTGTGTAGAAACATGCTCGAAGATCACATTTTTACTATATCCTTTTTCCCTTTAGAAATGATACTTCAATTCAACATGCTTGTTTTGTGTGTGCAAAACAAGATTCTTGGAAATATTTATGGTGCTTGTATTATCACATAAAATATTTACAGGTTCTGATATCTTTATCTTAACACCATCCAAGATGTGCCTCATTCAGATAGCCTAGGGACAATTCATGTAAGCTATAACATACTTAGCTTCAGTATTAGATTGTGATGTACAATAATGCTTCTTACTACTACATGAAACAAGTCTTCCTCCAAGAAAAAATGCTCCACCGGATATGCTTTTTCAGTAACCAACATTTCCTGCCCAATTTGCCTCTATGTACACCTTCAAGTCAAAGTTTCCTCCATATGGATACCATAATCCATAGTCAATGGTACCTTTCAAATATCTACAAATCCTCTTGGTTTCTATCAAATGTGTATCCTTAGGATTCTTTTGGAATCTAGCAACTATGCCAACTGCATGAGCTATATCCAGTCTGCTGTGAACAACATAGTGCAATTTTCCAATCATTGACCTTTATTCCTTCTCATCAATAAACTTAGACTCATTTTTCTTAGACAACTTACAACCTATAACTATTGGTGTGCCAAATGGTTTATAGTCACTCATGCCAAATGTCTTCAAGACCTCTTTCACATACTTAGACTATGTGATGAAAATACCATTCTTCATTTGATATATTTGCAAGCCTATGAAATTTTTTATTTCCCCCACTAAAGACATTTCAAACTCATTTTTTATTTCATCTACAAAATCATTGCTCATGACATCATTACCTCAAAATATGATATCATCTACAAATACCTCCCTGACCAATAATTTATCTCCTTCGAATTTGAGATAAATGTTGCTATCTTCACTAGATCTTAGAAATCCTATCTTCATCTGATGTGTATGAAGCCTTTCATATCATGCTCTGGGTGCTTGCTTTAATCCATATAAATCCTTATGCAATCTACATACCATTTCGTTCTCATTAGTCAAAGCATAACCATTTGGCTCCTCAATATATGCTTCTTCTTCTAGTATCCCATTCAAAAACCTTGACTTTACATCCATTTGGTATACCTTGAATTTCTTATGTGCTACAAATGCAAGTAAAGTTATAACACCTTCTAGTTTTTCCACTGGTGGAAAAGTCTCACCATAATCTACTTCTTCCTCTTGTGCATAACCTTTGCAAACCAACCTAGCTTTGTTGCGAACTACAACACCATATTCATTCAACTTATTCCTAAAACCCCACCTAGTACCTATAACATTTTTGTTTACTGGTCGGGTTACTATGGTCCATGTGTTGTTCTTTTAAATTTGATCTAATTCCTCCTCCATACCTTTAACCCAATTATCATCACCAAATGCCTCCCTAGCAGTTCTTGTTTCAATAGTAGAGATCATGCAAGAATTCTCTCTAATTCTTCTTCTTGTTAGTACTACAACATCCTTATATCCAATAATCTATTTAGGATTGTGATTCAGTCTCACATATCTTGGAATAACATGATCATCATCTCTAGGTCCAGCTTCTTCATTATCATCATCTTCTTTTGAATTTATTTGTACCGGATGAACTGGTTCATCAGTATTTGCTTTACCGGTTTCAGATTTCATAATTTTGCTGGATATCATTAGCATATGATGAACCAACATGTTGATATGATAATGTATGTTTTCATTGATGTCAATAAGTTCAAGTGAACCGATATAAATAGGTAGGAAGAGATACAGTGAACCGGTGTTAGGGTTTCACTAAGTGTGACTACTAGTTGGTTGTCTCAGCTCTATGGGATGTTTGGCAATCCAGCTTGTACGATGCAACTGGTGATACTCTGTGATGAGTTAGCTAAGAGATATGAGTAAGATAGAGGTGCCACGTCAACCTTGTGTGGGTGAAGGATTGAGGTATGTGAAGATGGATTGCATTTGAAGTCTACCTCAGGAATGATCATTCTTTTTAGTGGTATGAGAAGAAAGTGTGATGGGTTAGTGATTCCCATGAGTGGTGATGAATGAGCGATGCAGATTGTTTTGTGATCTGTTTGAAATTGGAATACTCTATGCAATGTGTTTGGATGGTCAAAATTGGACCGCTTGCATGGTAAACCTAAGATTCTTAGGGTTTAGGGTTTATGCTACCAACCTAACTATTTTCTATAAGGTCGATGATGTTTGTTATTTTAAAGTTCTTGGCAAAAGTTGTGTGTGTGTCCGAGTGATGAGATACTTGCCAGACCAGTAAGAGGAAAACTACAGAGTGTGATTGCAGAGTAGAGGAAATGAAAAGGATCTTTTAGGATTCCCAAAGATACTGAGAGGGGGGCATGAATCACTATCTAACCGGTTATAGAATTTAGTTGATTTAAAACATGTAAAACATATGAATACAGTATACCAGTAAACCATAAATAATGTAGCAAACAAAGATAACAACAACCATATGAAAAGAACACCATAACACAGTAGTCTAATGAGGAAACTCAGTGTGGGAAAAACCTTGGTGGGATTTGTTGCCCATAATATTCGCTTACTAGCCAATAAGTGAATATTACTCTTACAATAGGGGTCTGCACATGCAGGAAGGCCAAGTGCCTAGATCTCACTACTCAAATACAAAATAAGAAGTCACACTGACTTACAAAATTGATTATACAAATCCAATGTCTTGTACTGCTTCAAATTAGTATCTACTATACCAGATCCCGTACCAGTTTTAGCTCTGCTTCATACATAAACCCTTAACCTATAATTCACATATTAGTTTTGCCTTATTTTGCCTATCACACTATTACAAAATGTTCTACAATGATCTCATACATATATGAGTCATATTACAACTCGCCATGTTGGCTTATAATGATTTTACAATTAATTACAAAATACATTATAAACAAAATTCTTGTCGGCCAGGGTGTCGGTATCCTTCCTTTGTCTATCGGTGTCCTGTGTGTCAATATAGAGTTTGTCACTGGCGGTGCCAGTATATTGTCTTGCCAGTATCATATGATTGCAAGGTTGCCATGAATGACAAAACCTTCAATCACCTACAATATTTCATTGGAGTGTGCATTTGCCAACAATCTCCCCCTTTGGAATTGATGGCAACACTCATCAGGAAAAAACAAAAAGTGTCATCCAAAAATGAGTCTGCCAGAATTGTCTTACCAAAAAATATGAGCTCCCCCTGAGCTGATGAGCCATTTGCTGATCATTTTTCTCATAGCCTCTACTCCCCCTTTGACATCAATGACAAAGGTTGTCATTCACTGTCAATGGAGTCTTGCCTAGTTTCTTGTAACTGGTGGGTTAAACTCTAAAAAATATCTGTCAAAATTGAAATGATGTTGTTGCTAAATGTTTTACTATCTTTTGTAGCCTCATGGGTTCTCTGTACTGTACCGGTGAATATGTGCATTTGCTCTTCCAGTGTCTTTAGTCTGGGAACCAGAGCCTCAGATATTTCTTTTCTTAAAGAAATAAGATACTCTAATCTTGGACTCAGTCAGCATTTTAAGTCCTTTGCTTTGTCCCTTATTCTTTGTTTTTCATTTTCTAGTTTCCTGATTTTCTCTTCTTGCTTTGCAATTTTCTTTTCTAATTCCAAAAATGAATTTGATGTCCCAATCAGCTTGTCAGCAATATTATTAATCTTATCCTGTGTCTTTCTGATTTCTTTGTCAAGATCTTCTTTTAATACATCCATTTTTCATGTATCCCTGTATAGTTTCTTGAAGTCAAAGATGATTTCATTGAGTTTCGGTAAAAGAGTGTCCATCTCACCCTTGTTCTTCTTAACTATATCCTCAAAAAAAAATTCTTTTTCCTTTAACAGTCTCTCCTTAAATGTATCCTCATTTATTTTGACTAATGTTATTAGATTACCGGTTATATACTTAGACAATGTGTCTAATTGGTTCAAAGAATCTTTGTTGTCTATGTTACACTTTGGAGCTATCATCTTCAAAATTGGTATGGTGTCATCAATAGCCTTATATGCTAGTACATTACAATTTGTTATTTTCTTAATTAAATCTAGTAGTACCTCTATCACATTTGTTGGTCTGAATTCAGACATGGAGATTCTGGATGTCTATCCAACTGACTTCACAATTTGTAATCCATCAGTGGTGATAATAGCATTGATTTCCTCTTTTACTAGAGGATCAGTTTGTGTCTCCATTTCAGCTACCAAAGGTTTAGGTTTTTTAGTTGTAGCTGGTGGCACTGTCTCTAAATGTACTTGAGGATGAACCTTTTGTTCTTCCTATTTCTTTGTGCTCTCTACTGATGGTTTCTCTGATGGTGCCTCTAATGATTTTTTAGTGGTATCCACTATCGGTTTCTTTGCTTGTGACTCTATATTTTCTACTGGTTTCTCTATGCTTTCCCCTGAAATGTTTTCTATCGGTTGCTCAATACCAGTGCTATCAATTTTTCTTGTATCCGTTGTATGTTTAGTTTGTTGCTCATTCCCAATTTCTATATCTCCAACTGTATCTTCAACATTTGTCTCAGCTATTGTGTCTTCTACCGGTAGCTCAGTTGCCATATCTCTTTTCTCACTTGTTTCCTTATCAACCACAATGTTGACTTCCCATGTGTCAATATTCATTGTATACAACACCTCAGAATCTGGATTTGTGTCCTCATGTGTTGTCTTCATACTCTTTGTTTTCGGTTGATTTTTAGTAGTGTTTACCGGTGGAGTATCTGAAGGTGGTGGGGGTAAGTTGTTTGTTATCTTTATACTAGGAGGTCCACCAACCTTGCCTTTTCCTTTGTCCCTATCCTTTTGGTATACCTTGAAGGTTTTAAGTTTTTGATACTCTTCCTATTTTTCTTTTTCTACCAGGAATATATCCCATGCATCTATTATTTCCTCTATTATCTGATTCACTCTCCCTGCCATTAGTGCTACATGCCGGTGAGCAGTTGAAAATACTGACCGGTTAGCCTCAAAGATCAATTGATCTATCTCATTAGGTGAGTTAACAGGATATACAACAAGTAATTTCTCAATCTTTATTTTCTTATCAAGCTCAACAATAGCTAATCTTCTAGCTTCTAGTTTGTTGTATAGATCTGCCACTATTACATCAACAACTTGGATCAAAAATTTCTTTAAAATATCTAAGTGTAATATTACACTATTCTCTACTTTCTCCTTGTCATCAGTGGATAGTGTGTTATACAGTTTGCTGATATTCTTCAACTTGCCATCCTCAGTATCATATAATTACAAGGTTGCCATCAATGACAAAACCTTCAATCACCTACAATATCTCATTGGAGTGTGTGTTTTCCAATAGGATCTGCCTTGGCATGTAGTGCTATTATCAGATCAAAAGTTTTACCTGTTGTCTTCTAATCATTTCAATAGCTGGAAAATCCCTTTACTAGGTACCTTTAACAGGCTTATTGTAAAACCTGCAACCAGGTGACTCAAGATCATTGAGTTCTTCAAATCATCTAGCCTGGTAACCTTTAACAGGGTTTCAACCTTTAATAGGGTATATAGCCATCCCTTAATCGGGTGATCTCTATCAAGATCAGTTCCTAATAGAACCTTATTGTAAAGTCTTTAACTAAACTAGGCTCCTAACAGGGTGAGCTTCAAAAGCTTTCAAAACAAGCTTGTGGGTATTCATCCCCACTGTGGTTTTTCCCATTTGGGTTTCCACATGAAAAATATATGAGTTATGTGTTATGCATTTTTCATGTGATATTTATGAAGTATTTGGTTGAAAGATTATGCATGCAGAGTTAATAGGTTATGGTATTACTAGTATACCACATGCATATGTTTATGGGTGAAGTTGATATCAAGTATTGATCGTATTTGAAGTGTTCAGACTTATCGGTTTATGGTATCTGATGTCTTACTATGCTTTACTGGTATTGCCATGGTTAAGTTCAGTAATTGTGGCAACCAGTTGGTATTGCGTTAACTAGATAAGTTGATGAGAAAGTTTTTACCTGTACTGATTCACCCCTCCCCCCTCTCAGTTCTGGTCATGGTATTTGTTGTTCATCATTATTCATCAAATGGTATCAAAGCACCTCTAGGTCCTTGGTGATATAAGCTTAACTGCTTGAGGTAAAAGATCTTGTTGTAATGATAAAGAGGGAAGGTCCTAAGTTGTATAGAGATAACTTTAAGATATGGAAGGACAGAATGAAGATTTACATCAAAATTATGGGTGCTCAACACTGGAGCTATGTTGAGAATTCCTATGCGACTCCCACTGGCACTTTGACTGATGATCAAAAGAGAGAGATCCAGGAAAATGGGAAAGTCATGGAAGCCCTTATCAGCAACCTATCAGATATTGAGTTTATTGATGTACAAGACAAGGACACGCCTAAGGATGTATGGGATGCACTGGAAAACATCTATGGTGGTGATGAGCATGTAAAGCAAGCTAAGGAAGAGAGCCTTAGAGGTAAATTTGAGGATATGAGGATGGTTGAAGGTGAGACCATTCAACAGTATGGCATTAGGATTAAGATTGTGGTTGGAGATATCAAAAGCACTAGTGGAACTATTGATGATACCATTGTTCTTAGTAAAGTCCTTAGATCATTGTTACCAATCTATGCAATCAAGGTTGCTGCTATCCAGGAACTAAGGTCTATTGATAAAACCAAGGTATCCTTAGATTCTATTATTGCAAAGTTAACTACATATGAGTTGAATAGCTATGATGGTAGTGTTCAAAAGACTGAGTCAGCCTTTAAAGCATCTACTATACCATCCAAAAAAGGAAAAGAAACTAGTACCAGTTATGAATCTAGACAATGTAGAGATATGGATGATGAAGAGATTCTGGTGGAGTTTGAAGCTCTTCTTCCAAAAAGACTTCCAAAGGGAACTGGAAAATATAGAGGTAAACTTCCTTTGAAATGTTTTTCCTACAACAAGATAGGACATATAGTTGTTAATTGCCCTAACAATGACAATAAGGATAAACCAAAGAGGTTTAGAAAGTACAAAGAAGGAAACAGAAGAAATTGTCTAGTTGCTGTGGACGAAGGTGTCAATGATGAAGAATCAGAGGATGAAGAAAATGAAGACATAGTGTTTGTAGCAGTAAATGAAGAAGTGTTTGACAAGAAATCTCTTGTATCTCACATTGACAACTCTAATGAGTGGATAATTGATAGTGGTTGTTCTCACCATGTGACTGGTGATCGGAGAAAGTTTCTATCTCTGGAGGAATATGATGGAGGTGTTGTCAGATTTGGTAATGATGCACCATGCTTGGTGAAAGGTAGAGGATCTAGTTCATTGAATGGAAAGAGTAGTGCAGATGATATCTACTAGGTAGAAGGTCTTAAGCATAACATATTAAGTGTTGCTCAGCTAAATGATAAAGGAATAGTTTTGGAATTCAAAGGTGGAGTCTGCAGTATAATTGGGAGGAGTGGTGAACTTATTGCCACCAGCAAGAAGACCAGAGGCAACCTATTTCAGTTGAATGCCAAGATAAGTCAATGTCTAATGGCTAAGTTTGATGAAAGTTGGATATGGCATAGGAGACTCTATCATATGAACTTTGACAATATTGTTAAAGCTAGTAAGATCAAGGCGGTAAGAGGATTACCTAACTCTTTGTGCAAAGAATGTCAACTTGGGAAGATGTCTTCCTCAATGTTTAAAGGTAAGTCTTTTTTAGTAGAAAATTTACTTGATCTTGTGCATACTAATTTGTGTGGTCTTATGAAAACTAGAATTATTCACAGAGATAGGTATTTTATGATTCTTACTAATTACTGCTCAAGAATGATGTGGGTCACATTCTTGAAAGACATGTTTGTAGCATTTGGAAAGTTCAAAGCTTTCAGAGCATTAGTAGAGAAAGAAAGTAGTAAAAAGATAAAATGCTTGAGAACTGATCAAGGAGGAGAATTCACTTCTGAAGAATTCAATGTACTGTCAAGATAACGGTATCAAGAGGTAGTTGTCTACCCCAAGGACACCACAACATAATGGCATATCAGAAAGAAACAAAAGGACTATAGTTGAAGCTGCTAGAACAATGCTGATCCAAGGAAAGGTTGCTCACACCTTTTGGATAGAAGTGGTGAGCACTACAGTCTATACTATGAACCAGGTACTCATCAAGAAAGGAAAAGATAGAACCCCTTATTAGTATTGGACTAGGAAAACTCCCACTGTGAGATACTTTAAAGTGTTTGGTAGTAAGTGCTATATCAAGAGAGGTGAGCATTTGAGAAAATTTGATGCAAAATGTGATGCAAAATGTGATGAAGGAATATTTCTGGGATATTCCACTAAGAGAAAATCTCTCAAGTGCTACAACAAAAGAACTCAGAAAATTGTTGAAAGTATCAATGTTAGAGTTGATGAATCCCCTGAGGAACCTGAGGAAACATGTAGTGAAGAAGTGGGAGATGAACCGGATATAGCCTTCTGGGAACTGGTTAAGAAATAAACTTTTAAAGATCTTAGTGTTCCTATACCAGTAGAAGTTGCACTAAGAGAAGAAGAAGATGTTAGTGAAGAAGAAGAAGAAAACCTAGCAGATTAGGCTAGAGTCATTCCTAGATATGTGAAGCTACATCATGATCCAAAGAAAATCATAGGAGATAAAGATGCAAGGAACTGACAAGAAGAAAAGTGAAGGATAACTCTTGCATGATTTCTGAATTTGAACCCAAGACTTCTAGAGAAGCTCTTACAGATGAAGACTGGATTAAAGCAATGAAAGAGGAGCTACACCAGATAGAGAAGAATGCAACATGGTCTTTGGTGCCTAGACCAGAACATAAAAATGTCATAGGTATCAAATGGGTCTTTAGGAATAAACTTAATGAAGAAGGCATAGTTGTAAGAGACAAGGCTAGGCTTGTATGCAAGGGATACACTCAGGAGGAGGGAGAAAGCTATGGAGAAACCTTTGCTCCTGTGGCTAGACTAGAATGTGTTCGAATGCTACTTGCATTTGCAATATTTAAAGGATCTAAGGTTTATCAGATGGATGTGAAGTTTGCTTTTCTAAATGGAATCCTAGAAGAGGAAGTGTATATAGAGCAACTAGAAGGGTTTGCCTTATTAGAAGATAGTGACATGGTGTGTAGATCACACAAATCCCTGTATGGATTGAAACAAACACCTAGGGCATGGTATGAAAGACTACACTCTCATCTTGTGAAGATTGGATTTCAGAGAACAAGTGAAGATATTAACATCTACTTGAAATTAGAAGGTGATTAGATTCTGATCTGTGAAGTGTTTGTGGATGACATAATCTTTGGAGGAGATGATAAAATGAGTCATGCATTTACAGATGAAATGAAGAAAGAGTTTGAGATGTCTTTGATAGGAGAAATAAAGTTCTTCATTTGTTTACAGGTTTAGCAAATGAAAGAGGGTATTTTTACTACCTAGTCTAAGTATGTCAAAGAGGTATTGAAGACTTTTGGCATAGAGGAAAGCAAACCGGTTGGTACACCAATGGTGACTGGCTATAAAATGACTAAGGAAGATGATTTAGCACTGGTGAATGAAAAGGACTACCGGTCAATGATCGATAAGTCGCCCTATGTGGTGCACAATAGACTAGATATTGCTCATGCAATGGGCATAGTAGCTCATTTTTCAGAAATGTCCAAGAGAATCCCACTTGGTAGCTATCAAAAGGATTCTTAGATATTTGAAAGGAATAGTTGATTATGGATTATGGTATCCATATAATGGTGACTATAATCTCAAGGTATATACTGATACTGATTGGGCAGGTAATGTAGATGATCAAAAAAGCACAACCGGTGGAGCGTTCTTTCTTAGTGGAAGATTAGTATCATGGACAAGTAAGAAGCAGAGTTGTATTTCCCAATCTATAGCTGAAGTAGAATATGTGGCAGCATTTATGAATTGCACTCAAGAAATTTGGATGAAGCATGTATTGGAAGGTTTCAAAGTACCTATATCTGAACCGGTGAATATATTTTGTGATAACATAAGTGCAATAAATATTTCTAAGAATCTGGTATTGCATGCTAGAACTAAACACATTCAGCTTAAATATCACTTCTTGAGAGAAAAAGTTTAGAATAAGGCGGTTGTACTACAACATGTTTCCAGTACGGAGCAACTAGCAGATATATTCACTAAGCCCTTATCAAAGACTATATTTACCTATTTGAGAGGTGAATCAGGGGTTCTTCCCCTTCATGAAATCAATTAAAGATGTGTGCTCTATGTCAATCAAGTACTACAACAACAGATTCTTCAGGATTGATGTGTTGAAGGATGCTACTCCTTAGGGGGAGCAGCACAATAGATTTTGGAAGCTTGTGCCTCCACTTGTTGTCAAAGGGGGAGAAGATATCTGATGTATGGGGAGAAGATATATAATGTTGAAGATACATTGGTCTATGATGTTTTTAGATTGAAATGCTACACTAAGTATTGCCATCAATGCCAAAGGGGGAGAATGTTGGATATCATTGGCATATGATGAACCGACATATTGATATGATGATAATGTATGTTGTCATTGATGTCAATAAGTTCAAGTGAATCGATATGAAGGGGTAGGAAGAGATACAGTGAACCGGTGCCAGGGTTTCACTAAGTGTGACTACTGGTTGGTAGTCTCAGCTCTATGGTTATCGGTTTGGCAATCCAGCTTGTGCAATGCAATCGGTGATACTCTGTGATGAGTTATCTAAGAGATATTAGTAAGATCAAGGTGCCACATTAGCCTTGTGTGTGTGAAGGATTGAGGTATGAGAAGATCGACTATGTTTGAAGTTTACCTTGAGAATGATCATTCTTCTTAGTGTGTAGGAGAAGAAAGTGTGATGGGTTGCTGATTCCCATGAGCCGTGATGAATAAATGATGCAGATTGTCTTGTGATCTATTTGAAATTGAAATACTCTATGCAATGTGTTTGGACGGTCAGGATTGGACCGCTTGTGTTGTAAACCTAAGATGCTTAGGGTTTAGGATTTATGCTACCGACCTAACTATTATCTATAAGGTTGATGATGTTTGTTATTGTAAAGTTGTTGGAAAAAGTTGTGTATGTGTTTGAGTGATGAGATACTTTCCAGACCAGTAAGAGGAAAACTATAGAGTATGATTTCAGAGTAGAGGAAATGAAAAGGATCTGCCTTGGCATGTAGTGCTGTTATCAGATCAGAAGTTTTACCTATTGTCTTCTAATCATTTCAAGAGTTGGAAAATCCCTTTACCGGGTAGCTTTAACAGGCTTATTGTAAAATGTATAACCAGGTGACTCAAGATCATTTAGTTCTTCAAATCCTCTAGCGAGGAAATCTTTAACAAGGTTTCAACCTTTAACAGGGTATATACCCATCCCTTAATTGGGTGATCTCTAACAGGATTGGTTCCTAACAGAGCCTTATTGTAAAGTCTTTAACCAGACTAGGCTCCTAACTGGGCGACCTTCAAAAGAGTTCAAAAAAAGCTTGTGGGTATTCATCCCCACCGTGGTTTTTCCCATTTGGGTTTCTACGTGGAAAATCTATGTGTTATGTGTTATGCATTTTTCATGTGATGTTTATGAAGTATTTGGTCAAAAGATTATGCATGCAGATTTAATAGGTTATGGTATTACTAGTATACCACATGCATATGTTTATGGGTGAGGTTGATATCAAGTATTGATCGTATTTGAAGTGTTTAAACTTATCAGTTTATGGTATCTGATGTCTTACCATATTTAACCGGTATTGCCATGGTTAAGTTCAGTAATGGTGACAACTAGTTGGTATTGTGTTAACTAGATAAGTTGTTGAGAAATGTTTTGCTTGTACTGATTCATCGCCCCCCTCTCAGTATCGATTGGGGTATCTATTATTCATCATTATTCATCAAGTTCCTGGTTCCAAAAACAAAATGCAAAGATCTTCATCCTTTTTCTCCAAACTAGTTTCCCCTAAGACTTCAAGATATTCATCCACTTGAACATTAGCACTCTTAATAATTCTTTGTGTCCGGTTGTTAAAACACTTGTAGGCCTTACTCTTAATGGAATAGCCAAGAAATATACCTTCATCACTATTAGCCTCAAATTTGCTAACATAATCACCTCTCTTAATAAAACATTTTTTTCAAAATATCTTGAAATAACTAACATTAGGTGATCTTCCATACCAGTATTCATAAGGAGTCTTGTCCTTACCTCTTTTTACCAATACTCGGTTCATTATGTAGACAGTTGTGCTAACAACTTCTCTCGAAAATGTTTTCACTACACCTCCTTGAATCAACATTGTTCTAGTAGCTTCAACAACAGACCGGTTGTTTCTCTCTACGATACCATTCTACTATGGTGTCCTTGGTGCAAAGAGTCATTGTTTGATTCCATTTTCTTCACAATACCTAGTGAATTCCTTAGAAGTAAATTCACCTCCTTGATCTGTCCTCAGACACTTTATCTTCTCACTTCTCTCCTTCTCAACTAAGGCCCTAAATGCCTTGAACTTACCAAAAGCTTCAGTCTTATCCTTCAGGAATGTGACCCTCACCATCCTTGAGAAATCATCAACGAAGATCATAAAATATCTGTCACCTTGAATTTTTTTTGTCCTTATTGGTCTACACAGATCTGTATGAACCAAATCTAACAGATGTTCCACTGAAAAAGATTTGCTCTTGAAAGTTGAGGATTCCATCTTTCCCAACTAACATTCCTTACATAGAGCATTAACCGGTTTGTCCAATTGAGGCAAACCTCTCACTGTCCGGGACTTACTCACTTTCACATTGTTATCAAATTTTATATGATAAAATCTCCTATGCCAGAGCCACCTATCAACTATTTTGTAATTAAACAGTTGCATACTTTAAGATTAACATGAAACAGGTTACCTTTAGTTTGCTTCCTGGTTGCAATCAGTTCACCTTTTCTCCCATAGATTTTGCACATATCATTTTTAAACTCCAATGGGTATCTTCTATCATTGAGTTGTGCCACACTCAAAAGATTATGCTTTAGACCTTCAACCCAGTAAACATCATTTGCACTCCTCTTTCCATTCAGAGAAATAGTTCCCTTACCTTTTACCATGCAAGGTGAGTCATTACTAAATATTACAACTCCACCATAAAATTCATTCAAATAAATAAATTTGCTCTGATCATTGATCATGTGATGTGAACAACCACTATCAATGATACAATCATCAGAGTTATCCATCCTGGATACTAACGCCTTCTGATTTGATATCTCTTCTTTAATGGCTACAAGAAAAATACCTTCATTAGAATCACCATCAAATTCCTCAGTAGTGATACCACCATCAATAGCAATAAGACAATCTCTCTTGCCTTTACCCTTATACTTCTTGAATTTCTCTCGTTTGTGCTCATTATCACCATTAAGATAGTTGGCAGCTATGTGCCCAATCTTGTTGCATGTAAAACATCCCAAAGGTAGTTTACCTCTTTATTTACCAGTGCTTTTGGACAACTGCTTGGCCAACAATGTTTCAAGCTCAACTAAACTGTCTTCATCAACAGCTTCTCTGCTAGATCTGGAGTCATAACTGTGACTGGCATCTCTACTTTTCCTCACAGATGGGTTAGAAATAGAAGCTCTAAATGCCGACTCAAATTTATGTACACTACCATCATAACCATTTAGTTCAAAAGTTGTAAGCTTGCCAATGATAGAGTCAAGGGTTACCTTAGTTTTATCAATAGACTTTAGCTCCTGAATGGCTGCAACTCGGGTAGTGTAGAGCAATAGCGGGGTTCTCAGTACCTTACTGATCATTGTGGCATCTTCCACTTTACTTCCTGCACTCTTAATTTCATTGACTATCTCTTTTATCCTCTGACCATACTGCTAGATATTCTCACCTTCAGCCATCTGCATGTCATCAAACTTTCCTCTTAGACTCATTTCTTTAGTAATCTTAACATGTTCATCACTGCTATAAATCTCTTCAAGTTTTTTCCATACCTCATGTGCAGTCTCTAGACCGTGAACATCTACATACTCTGCATCAAACAAAGAACTGATAATGGCCTGTAATTCTTGATGGTTTTGTTGTTTTCCTTTCTTCTGATCAGCAGTCATAATCCCAGTAGGTACAACATATTGAGTATTAACATGTTCCCAATACTAGCTTACAAGACTCTTGATATAAATTTTCATTTTGTTGCTCCATATCCTATAGTTCTCTATTAAACTTTGGACATTCCTTCTTCATCATGATCGACAAGACATTTACCTCAAGCTGTAAGGCTTAGGCCTTAGAGGACCTAATGTTCTCTAATACCAATTGATGGTATGATGAAAGAATAAGAATGTGGTCAACTACTGTGAGGGGGGGGGTAAATCAGTAGATATAAAAACTGATACTAACTTCACCAAAATCAAAATAAATCTCTCAAAGTAAACTTAGAACTATCAATGTAATATCACTATCAAGATAAAAACTCTCAAGATAAATTGGTTGATTGTTACAACAAATTAACAGTAAATAGCTTCAAACTCATAAACATCCAAATGCTTTTTTAGATGTCTATAAAACTTCATTTTCCAATGCTTCCAGTTATCATGACTTATCAAAATTTATTAAATAGTTAAGTAAATCACTGCTTGACACAAATATATTTGACATGGAAACCCAAATGGGAAAAACCATGCTAAGATGAGATTCACAAGATAAATATCTGAACTCTTCTCAAGTTCGCCCAGTTAGGAGCCTAGCCTGTTAAAGCTTTACAAAAGTTCTATTAAGAAAAAATTCTTTTAGGGACCACTCGGTTAAGGGATTGACTATAATGCCTTGTTAGAAGCAATACCCTGTAAGAAATAGCCTTAGTAGAGGATTTGAAAATCCAAGCTAATGGATCACCTTGTTAGAGGATTTGAATAGCACCAAGCTTGTTAGAGCTTACCCAGTTAGGAGATTTCAATTATGTTGTGATTGTTAAAAAACAATAGGAGCTTGCTAATCTATCTAAATAGAACTACACTTGCTTGATTAGATCATTTTCATGTTCCTTATCTACCTTTACTCAAACTGCAGATACATCATCTGGTTTGGCAACCACACACTCAACTGATTTCTGCCAACACTTAAACAAAACAACTTCATTCAACTTATATACAAATCAATGAGGTTAGTAACACAACAAAAACTTAATTCTCATAGAGATTACAAACAAGTCAGTTCAAGTATGACCGTTACATTACATAGCAATCTATGCACATCAATCAAAAAATCCTCGACCGCTCCATAATCACCACTCCATCAAACTTAGTAACTCATCACGCGCTTTGCATTATATGCAATATACTCTATTCATTCCCTAGACAAAAATTGTTACATCAATGCACCAAAAGATACGTGTCATACATAATCACTTGAAATTGTCTTCATACAATGATCATATGTGTCATAATCATTACCGCTCTTCAAAAGATAATAAACTAATATAAACAATTCGCCAAACTTAATCAGCTAGGGTTTATCAAAACAATAGGTAGGGTTTACCGGTTACATCAATAGATAGGGTTTATTGATTACCGATTCAACTCTCTAATACATAGCAATACCGATTACAATCTCCTTCATTTAACTCTTCCTACCGGTTACAAACACAATATTACAACAATATCAACAATATCATTACCGGTTAATTGACATCAATGATAACATAACATATCATTAATACAATCTTCATGCAAATGCCAGCAATCTTTCCCTTTGGCATTGATGGAAATACAAATATCAATATTATTGATTTCTCGCCATGTCTTTAGCTTATCACTGGTTCTTCAACCCATAATCACATAGTTCTTCTCCCCCTTTGACAACAATACCAAATTGAAAGTAAAACATATAATTGTCAAATTTCACTATTCAACACCAACAATGTGCAACTTGATGCTCCCCTTGTGGAATAACTCCACTTCTACACCAATCCTTCTGTAAAATTTTGCAAGTAGCTTTGGGACTGATGTAATTTGCATCATGCTTAACTAACCTCATGAAGGGGTACAACCCCTAGCTGACTTCTAAGATACTCAAAAGTGGTCTTAGGCATAGGTTTAGTAAAGATATCTGCAATCTGCTCCTTGGTAGAAACATGCTCTAAAATCATAGCTTTACTCTTTATTTTTTCCCTTAAGAAATGATACTTCAATTCAATATGCTTGGTTCGTGCGTGCGAAACAAGATTCTTGGAAATATTTATGGCACTTGTATTATCACATAAAATCTTTATAGGTTCTAAAATCTTCATCTTAAAACCTTCCAAAATGTGCCTCATCCAGATAGCCTGGGTACAATTCCTGTAAGCTGCAACATAATTAGCTTCAATAGTAGAATGTGATGTAAAACTCTACTTCTTAATACTCCATGAAACAAGTCTTCCTCCAAGAAAAAATGCTCCACCGGTTGTGCTTTTTCAGTCACCAACATTTCCTGCCCAATCTGCATCTGTGTACACCTTCAAGTCAAAGTTTCCTCCATATGGGTACCATAATCCATAGTCAATAGTACCTTTCAAATATCTAAAAATGATCTTGGTTTCTATCAAATGTGTTTCCTTAGGATTCTTATGGAATCTAGAAACTATGCCAACTACAGGAGCTATATCTAGTCTGTTGTGAACAACATAGTGCAATTTTCCAATCATTGACCTGCATTTGTTCTCATCAACAAACTTAGATTCATCTTCCTTAGACAACATACAACCTATAACCATTGGTGTGTCAACTAGTTTACAGTCACTCATGCCAAATGTCTTCAAGACCTCTTTCACATACTTAGACTGTATGATGAAAATACCATTCTTCATTTGTTGTATTTGCAAGCCTATGACATTTTTTATTTCCCCCACTAAAGAGATTTCAAACTTATTTTTCATTTCATCTACAAAATCATTGCTCATGACATCATTACCTCTAAATATGATATATTCTACAAATACCTCGTTGACCAGTAATTTATCTCCTTCAGATTTGAGATAAATGTTGCTATCTTCATTGGTTCTCTCAAATCCTATCTTCATCAGATGTGTATGAATCCCTTCATACCATGCTCTGGGTGCCTTCTTTAATCCATATAAAGCCTATGCAATCTGCATACCATGTCTTTATCATCAGTCAAAGAATAACCATTTGGTTACTCAATATATACTTCTTTTTGTAGTATCCCTTTCAAAAATGTTGACTTTACATCCATCTGGTATACCTTGAATTTCTTATGTGCTACAAATGCAAGTAAAGTTCTAATAGTCTTGCCACTAGTGCAAAAGTATCACCATAATATTCTCCTTCCTCTTGTGCATAACCTTTGCAAATCAATCTATCTTTTTTGTGAACTACAACACCATCTTCATTCAAATTGTTCCTGAAAAACCCACTTAGTACCTATCATATTTTTGTTTACCGGTCGGGGTACTAGGGTCCATGAATTGTTCTTTTCAATTTGATATAATTTCTCCTCCATAGCTTTAACCCAATGATCATCACCAAATGCCTCCTTAGCAGTTCTTGGTTCAATAGTGGAGATCATGCAAGAATTCTCTCTAATTCTTATTTTTGTTAGTACTCCAACATCCTTATCCCCAATAATCTATTCAAGATTGTGATGCAATCTCACATATCTTGGAATAACATGATCATCATCTTTAGGTTCAATTTTTTCATTATCATCATCTTCTTCTAAATTTATTTGTACCGGTTGAACTTGTTCATCAGTATTTGCTTTACCAGTTTAAGATTTCACAGTTTTTGGTTGCAAAAACAAAATGCAAGGATCTTCATCCTTTTTCTCCAATCTAGTTTCCTCTGAGACATCGGGACATTCATCCACTCGAACATCAACACTCTCAATAATTCTCTGTGTCCAGTTGTTAAAACACTTGTAGGCCATACTCTTGGTGGAATAGCCAAGAAATATACCTTCATCACTTTTAGCCTCAAATTTACTAACATAATTACCTCTCTTAATAAATTTTTTTCTTCCATATATCTAACTAACATCAAGTGATCTTCCATACCAGTATTCATAAGGAGTATTGTCCTTGCCTCTTTTTACCAAAACTCAGTTCATTATGTAGACAATTGTGCTGACAGCTTCTCTCCAAAAAAATTTCGCTACACCTCCTTGAATCAACATCATTTTAGCAACTTCAACAACTAACCAGTTGTTTCTCTCTATGATACCATTCTACTGTGGTGTCCTTGGTGCAAAGAGTTGTCATTTGATTCCATTTTCTTCACAATACCTAGTGAATTCCTCAGAAGTAAATTCACCACCTGGATCTGTCCTCAGACACTTTATCTTCTTAACGCTCTACTTCTCAGCTAAGGCCCTAAATGCCTTGAACTTACCAAAAGCTTCAGTCTTATCCTTCAAGAATGTGATCCTCATCATCCTTGACAAATCATCAGTGAATATCATAAAATATCGATCACCTTGAATAAGTTTTGTCCATATTGGTCCACACAGATATGAATGAACCAAATCTAATAAATGTTCCACTGAAAAAGATTTTCTCTTGAAAGTTGAGGATGCTATCTTTACCAATTGACATTCCTTACATAGAGCATTAACTAGTTTGTCCAACTGAGTAAAACCTCTCGATGTCTGGGAGTTACTCACTTTCACAATGTTATCAAAGTTAATATGAGAAAATCTCCTATGCCAAAGCTAAATATCATCTATTTTTGCAATTAAACAATTGTGTACTTTAGGATTAAGATGAAATAGGTTACCTTTAGTTTTCTTCCTGGTTGCAATCAGTTCAGCTTTGCTCTCATAGATTTTGCACATACCATTTTTTTACTCCAATGGGTATCCTCTGTCATTGAGTTGTGCCACACTCAAAAGATTATGCTTTAGACCTTCAACCCAGTAAACATTATTTTCATTGTTCTTTCCATTAAGAGAAATAGTTCCCTTACCTTTAACCATGTAGGGTGAGTCATTACCAAATCTTACAACTCTGCCATCAAATTCCTTCAAAGAAAGAAATTTTCTCCAATCACTGGTCATGTGATGTGAACAACCACTATCAATGATCCAATCATCAGAGCTATCCATCCTAGATTCTAATGCCTTCTAATCTGTTATCTCTTCTTTAATGGCTACAAGAACAATACCTTCATTATCATCACCATCAGTGATACTATCAACAACAATAAGACAATCTCTCTTACCTTTACCCTTATACTTCTTGCATTTCTCTCATTTCTATTTATTATCACCATTAGGACAGTTGGTAGCTATGTGTCCAATCTTGTTGCATGCAAAACATTTCAAAGGTAGTTTACCTCTACATTTATGAGTGCTTTTGGGAACCTCTTGGCCAACAATGCTTCAAGCTTAACTAAACTATCTTCATCATCAGCTTCTCTACTCGATCTAGATTCATAACTATGACTAGGATCTCTACTTTTTCTCATAGATGGGTGAGAAACAGAAGCTCTAAATGAAGACTCAGTTTTCTATACACTACCATCATAACCATTTAGTTCAAAAGCAATAAGATTTCCAATGATAGAGTCAAGGATTACCTTAGTTTTATGAATAGACTTTAGTGTAGGATTTGAGAAATACAAATCCATAGAACCCAAAGAAACCTGCATGCAAGAAACCTATCACAAAGAAAGAGAGAGAACGAAACAAGGGTTTCGGCTCTGACAAAGTGAAAAGATTTATTATTAGAGAAAAAATGAATCAAGAATATGAAAATAATACAAGAGATCAATCCTTATAAAGGAGATCAACACCGAAAGGAAAACCTAACCCTAAGGTGAGAGCATTTAATAATTAAATATTAATTATTAAATGACTAATATATGCATAAAGTGAAATCTTAAGAGGAGAGTAAAGTTAATTAATTACTTTACTCTAACAGCCCCCCTTAAGATGAGCTACAATGTAGCTACAAACAATGCAGAAGAAAGCTAAGGAACTACAATGCAATAAAGGGTCTCGGAGACAAGGCCTGATCAGGTACCCGAATACAAGAAAATCTCTATAAAGTGGAGTAAAGGAGAAAACCTAGTGGGAAAAAACTCCTCTCCAAAAAGAGATGTAGAAACATGCTGAAAAGAAAACATGAAGGAAGGAAGGCCTCACTGAGACCCCCCAAGGACAACTTCCTTCACCCCAAGCATGGAGCGCAACTGAAGATAGCGCAAAGATGCCAAAGGTTTAGTGAAGATGTCTACAACCTGCTCCTCTGTAGGAATGTACTCCAAGATGAGAGAACCATCCTGAATCAACTGCCTGATGAAGTGCATGTGGATTTCAATGTGCTTTGTCCGTTGATGCTCCACTGGGTTGCGAGAAATGTGAATGGCACTCTAATTGTCACACCAAAGAATAGTGGGACAATCTGGAGGAAACCCAAACTCTGTCATCAACTGCCGAAGCCATAAAACCTCCTGACTGGCTAACATTGCTACTTGGTACTTAGCCTCTGTAGATGATAATGCAATAGTAGACTACTTCTTGCAAGACCATGTGATAGGACTAGAACCAAGGCAAAAAACAAAGCCAGAAGTAGACTTCCGATCATTGACATCACCAGCCCAATCGGAGTCAGTGAAGCCAATGATGTGAGGGGATCCTGAAGTGTAGTGAATGCCATAATGAGTAGTGCCTCAAATGTACCTCAAAATACATTTGGCTGCTTGCTAATGGCTCTCATGAGGATCATGGGAGAACTGAGAGACAAGGCCAACTGTAAAGGAAAGATCAGGATGAGAATGTGTCAGGTACAGCAAACTTCCAACCAACTGCCTGTATAAAGTGGGGTCTACTGAAGGAGTAGAGCAAGTGGAAGACAAAACAACACCTGACTGAAATGGAGTGGGGGCAGAGTTGCAATCAAGCCTGCCAAATTGCTAAATCATATCAAGAGCATACTTCTCTTGAAATATGGAAATCCCATCCGAAGACTGAATAACCTGTAGACCCAGAAAGAAGTACAAGAGACCAAGATCTGTCATCTCAAACTGCTCCATCAAAGCTCTCTGAACACTCTGAATCATGGAGGATGAGCTACTTGTAAGGATGAGATCATCTACATATAGCACAAGAATCAAAAGATCACCCTCCTGACGCTGAATATACACTGTGTGATCAGAATGACAGCGTGTGAAGTGAGAGGAAAGCAAGAAAGAGTCCATCTTCTCATACCAAGCCTAAGGGGCTTGTTTGAGACCATACAATGAACGTCGAAGTCTACAAACCAAAGAAGTGTCCTGCACAAATCCCTGAGGCTGTTCCATATAGTTCTCCTCATGTAGGTCTCCATGCAAGAAGGCACTCTTCACATCCATCTGAAACACTGTCCATCCCTGTGAAGCTGCAAGTGAAAGTATCAGGCATATAGAATTCATCTTAGCGATAGGAGCAAAGGTCTCAGAGTAGTCAATACCCTCTACCTGAGAAAACCCCTTCGCAACAAGATGGGCCTTATACTTATCAATAGAACCATCTGCAGCATACTTGGTACGATACACCCACTTGCACCGAACCAACTTTCTTCCCTTAGGAAGAGGACAAAGATCCCAAGTATGATTCTTCATCAAAGAAGAATACTACTCATCCATGGCCCTATCCCACTCAAGGTGTCCTGTCACCTCTGAAAAATTTTGAGGATCATCTGAAATGGCATGACTCAAAAGACTAGAACTAGATGTCTAAGCACGAGTGCGACGAGTATCTGAAGGATCACCTGCCAAAGAACCAGCTACATCAACAGTGTCACGAGCCCACCTCGGCAAAGACGGAGCAACTGGTGGTGGTGGAGATGGTGGATTATCATCTACATCATCCTCAAGAGATAAGTAATCCTCAAGAGATGAAGAGGAAGGAGTAGACAATGAGGGAGAAGCTGGTGATGGAGAATCCATTTGAGGATAGAGCTCATCAAACTGGACACCCTGCCGAAACTGGACATCTCTGGAATCAAGATCAAACAACCTATATGCCTTAACATCCTCACAGTAGCCAACAAATATGAGTGGTCAGCTCTTCCTCTCCATGGCTTGCTGTTGAGCATCAGGAATAAATGCCCAAGCCTCCCTACCAAAAACTTAGAATATAGAAACATCAGGCTTGACATGGGTCCAAGCCTCCTTAGGAGTCATATGTCGCAATGCCAGGAACCAAAAGTACATCCTGTAGACAACCACCATCCAATGAAATAGTACCAGAACCCTGAATGAAAAGTTGTGCTGAGTCACCAACTACAATATGTCTAGTGCCTGTAGGGGCAAGAGCGGTGACCAAATCCTCTGTGTGTGTCATATGGTGAGAGGCACCAGAATCTAGAATCCAAGTGGATGCTGAGGACAATGCTCATGTAGAAAGAGCATGACCTTTCCCTGTGGGTTGTGAAGGAGGTTGAGGTGCACTGATATTATGCTGCTACATGGCTTCCTCCAAAGCCTCTAAATGTTTTCAACACCTGGAAACGGGATGTCCTTCCTTGCCACAAAAACTACAAGGATCACCATATTTCTTCTTAGTCTTGGAGGAAGACTCACCAGACTTTGAAGATTTGCCCTATTTAGAATTGGACTGTGGTTTTGAATCAAACTTAGGTGGTGGCTTGAAGGGATTCTCACTAGCCTCTGAATCTTTCTTAGGCTTTGGTTTCTACTTCTGTTTTCCTTTGGAGGACTAGGCTACCAATGCTTGGTTCTGTGAACCTGAAAGTGAATCCAACTGCTTAAGCTTAGCTTGCTCACGAGTTAGATGATCACAAAAGACTTCAAAAGAAGGCATGACATGTCGAGGCATCCATGGTGGAATAGAAGGTTGAAGAGAAGATCTGAAATGGACCCCGAAGCTTGGAGAGGATTAGGAAAATGCACTCTGTATCAGTCTTAGTCTTACCACAACCCTGCAAGATAGATCTTTTCTATTTGAACTTCATCAGAAAGTCCTCAATAGAGGGAAATGAATCAGGTACCAAGGAAGTTAACTCTGCCTCAAGTTGCCAAGCTCTAAGCTCGTTGACAGTACCAAAAAGTCCATTAAACTTGGTCCAAATGGCTCGAGGAGTGAGACAACCCTCAAGATGAAACTGGAGACTGTCAGAAATGTGTAAAGCCATCAAACCCATAGCCTGATCCATATTGTTCCTGTGCTGCATAACCTCAAAGGGACATGTCAACTGAGGTTGAACCTCATCCAAACAGGACCATAACCCGTGAGACTGGAGAAGAGTCATCATGCGACCCTTCCAAGTATGGTAATTATGCGGTGTGAGAGATTCAATAGGTCTGTCAACCATCCTGTGAACTGTGCCTCAACTGCTCTGAATTTTTTTAATTTTTATTAAGTGGTCTTTCAAAACTAGACAGAAGATGCAGAAGGGGTTTGATTGTTTTGTTTTGGTGTTTGTAGATTCTGGTTTTCTGATGTAAATAAAAAAAGCAAGAAAAACACCCCCCCACAATGCAAAAAACCAATCCCCAGTACAAACTGAAAGCTTGGAAATGATAGAAAGTAGTAACTGGTTGAGACAAAAATTTTGAGCACCTAAAGAATTTACTAATGAAATAGACTATAGATCTAGAAAGAGCACAGAACCACCTTTCCGATGCCTATTCTCTTTCGAAAAACGGAGCAAAAACGAGCAAGTTATGCCCCGCGGAGTGCAAAAAGGCTCATCGGACTTTGACTACAAAAAAATGTAATCAAACTGGAGAAATATGAAAAAATTCCTACACCATTAGAACAGGCTTGGAGTCAGCTTTCCAACGCCTATTCATTTTTGAAAAATGGAGATCGGATGCCCGATTTTGTAAAACAGCTCCAAAAAGGCCCAGATGGGCCCTTATAGCCCTCAAGGACTTAAAAATAGAGGCCCCTGGTCCGTTGGGCGACCAGGAGCTAGCACAAGGGGCTGGTGGCATGGGGGTGGTGTGGGGGTGGTACTACTAGTGCTGGCAGAGAGCAGGAGGCGGGCTGGTGGCGCAGGGAGCGCGGGTCCACTAGGCGGCGCGGCGGTGGCTGCCGGGCCACGGCCGGTTGTTACCGCTGGCGGCAGTGGCCGTCGGGCTACACACCGGTGGTGTGTTGTTTAAAATGGTGGCGCCCTTTCTTTTTTTAAATTGCGTTTGTTTTTTTTGATTTTTTTTAATTTTTTGCCTCGAACTACGTGCCCTGGGGCCGTACGACCTTGGGGCAAATGTTTCTTGCCTTCTGCAGCAACTGTGTCCGAATCGGACAAATTTTATATGAAAATAGGGGTTTTTGGGCACTGCGAGCTCAACGATGAGGTTTGTTTGGGCTCAAAGTGCACCAAAAAAAAGTACCCCCTATTCCAAAATAAAAAACAGAAGACAAACACAGATCTGATGCAACCAAAACGGAGATCTCAAAATCTTTCAAAAGTCTGAACAAGCTGCAGCAGATCTGGCTCTGATACCATGTAGGATTTGAGAAATACAAATCCACAGAACCCAAAGAAACCTGCATGCAAGAAACCTGTCACAGAGAAAGAGAGAGAACGAAATAAAGGTTTTGGCTCTGACAAAGTGAAAAGATTTATTATCAGAGAAAAAATGAATCAAGAATATGACAATAATACAAGAGATCAATCCTTATAAACGAGATCAACACCAAAAGGAAAACCTAACCCTAAGGTGAGAGCATTTAATAATTAAATATTAATTATTAAATGACTAATATATGCATAAAGTGAAATCTTAAGAGGAGAGTAAAGTTAATTAATTACTTTACTCTAACATTTAGCTCTTGAATGGCTGCAACTCGAATAACATAGACCGATAGCAGGGTTCTCAGTACCTTACTAATCACTGTTGCATCTTCCACTTTACCTCTTGCACTCTTAATTTCACTGACTATGTTTTTTATCCTATGACCATACTGCTAGATATTCTCACCTTCAGCCATCCGCATGTCATCAAAGTTTCCTCTTAAACTCTCTTCTTTAGCAATATTAACATGTTCATCACCTCTATAAATCTCTTCAAGTATTTTCCATACCTCATGTGAAGTCTCTAGACCATGAACATCTACATACTCTGCATTAGACAAAGAAATAATAATGGCCTCTAATTCTTGATGGTTTTTTTGTTTCTCTCTCTTGTGATCATCAATCATAATCATAATAGGTAAAACATATTGAGTATTAACATGTTCCCAATAATGGCTTAAAGAGTCTTGATATAAATTTTCATTCTATCTCTCCATATCCTATAGTTTTTCTACTAAACTTCAGACCTTCCTTCTTCATCATGATCTACAAGATCTTTACCTCAAGCTATAAGTCTTAGGCCTTAGAGGACCAGATGTGCTCTGATACCAATTAATGGTATGATGAAAGATTAAGAATCCAGTCAACTACTAAGAGCGGGGGGGGGGGGGTGAATCAGTAGATAGAAAAACTGATACTAACTTCACCAACCTCAAAATCAATCTCTCAAAGTAAAATTAGAACTATCAATGTAATATCACTCTCAAGACGAAAACTCTCAAGATAAATCAGTTGACTATTACAACAAATTAATAGTAAATAGCTTCAAACTCATAAAAATCCAAATGCATTTTCATATGTCAGTAAAACTTAATTTTTCAATGCTTCCGGTTATCATGACTTATCAAAATGTATTAAGTAGTTAAGTAAATCAATCATAAGAACATAACCACAAAAACATTCACCACTTGACACAAATATTTTTGACATGGAAACCCAAATGGGAAAAACCATGGTGAGATGAGATTCACAAGATAAATAGCTAAACTCTTCTTAAGTTCACCTTATTAGGAGCCTAGCCTATTAAAGCTTCACAAAAGTCTTGTTAAGAATAGATCCTGTTAGGGACCACCCGGTTAAGTAATTGACTATAATGCCTTGTTAGAAGCAATACCCTATAAGGAGTAACCTCGGTAGAGGATTTCAAAATCCAAGCTAATGGATCACCTTGTTAGAGGATTTGAATAGAACCAACCTTGTTAGAGCTTACCCCGTTAAAGGATTTCAATTTTGTTGTGATTGTTAGAAAACAATAGGAGTTTGCTGATTTGTCTGAATAGCACTACACTTGCTTGATCAGATCCTTTTCATGTTCCTTATCTGCCTTTACTCAAATTGTAGATACATCATCGATTTCGGCAACCACACACTCAACTCATCTCTGCCAACACTTAAACTAAACAGCTTCATTGACCTTATATACAAATCAATTAGGTCAGTAACACAACAAAAACTTAATTCTCATAGAGATTACAAACAAGTCAATTCAAGTATGACTGTTACATTACATAGCAATCTCTACACATCAATCAAGAATGCCTCGATCGATCCTTGATCATTGCTCCATCGAACTTAGTAACTCATCACGCACTTTGAATTATATGCAATATACTCCATTCATTCCCTAGACAAAAAAGTTACATCAATGTGCCAAAATCACTTGAAATTGTCCATACAATGATCATACATGTCATAATCATTATTTCTCATCAATAGATCATAAACCAATATAACCAATTCACCAGACTTAATTGGTTAGGGTTTATCAAAACAATAGGCATGGTTTATCGGTTACATCAATAGATAGGGTTTACCGATTACCGGTTCAACTCTCCAATACATAGAAATACCAATTACAATCTCCTTCACTTACCTCTTCCTATCGGTTACAAAAACAATATTACAATAATATCAACAATATCATTACCGGTTAGTTGACATCAATGACAACATAACATATCATTAATTCAATCTTTGGCAAATGCCAACAAAGGTTACCATACGAGGTAAGGGTTAAGGTTAAGTTAGAGTCATCCATTGGATAAAGATTTTACCCAAGGGGTAAACTCTTGTGCAAGGGTTAAAGGGATAACCAATGTTAAAGCCATGAATTCTTGATGAGACCCTTCAGTTAGACAATGGTTGAGTTAGAGAGAAATTATCTAATCATGCAAGAAGGTTGAGTTAACCATTAATGGTTAGGAAGACTTTGAGGGTTAACTTGTTGAGGACATAAAGCCTTTAATGGTTATTGAATACTTTGGAGGCTTTGAGAGGTGACTTCTTTTTGCATAGGATTGTGACAAAAATTGGGAGATGGATTAGGCTAAATGGAATTGATTAGAAGAATCTAGAAGGGGTTTAGGAGGCAAGTGGATGAAGGAGGATTTTAATTAAAATAAAATTACTTTATTTCAACTAAAATAGGTGCAACTTGCATAAATACAAGTGGGGGGATTTAAATAAATAAATTAGATTTATTTATTTGCAAGGATCAATTTAATTAAATGTAAATTTAATTAAAAAGGGAGAAAGGGGAATTTAATTAAATAAAGAAATTTATTTAATTAAAGGCTAGAAAAGGTTTAGGTGAACTTAATTAAATAAATTAAGTAATTCGTTTAATTAAATAGATGAATATAAAGAAATTAATTAAATATAATTTAATTAATAGGAGGAAAGTGGTTAAAATAAATATTAAATATTCATTTAGGAAAGTGGTTAGATTTATACGTCTACACCTTCAATAAATCATTTAATCATAAACCCTAATTATGTCCTATTTCAACCTCTAAAGCCTAATTTTGCATATCAAAACACCTTGAAATCAGCTGTAACTTTGAGGTTCACTCTAATATCATCATATCTAATGGCCCTAAAAATTTAGTGAAAAGTTGGTCAGACTGTGGTGGGAATGCACATGGTCCTTGAATTTTTTCCCGAAATTTAGGGAGCACAATTCTATGATATTATAATCCTTAACTTCAAAAGATTGGAGGGAAATTCAATTCTTATGTTGGCCTAAAGACATAATGAAGTTGAAATTAAGATCTAGGTCTTCATACATAAGAGATCTCTTTCTTCATTTGAAGGCAACTAAGAACTATCTATGGGATTTTTTCCTAAGAATCTAAAAGCAGGTTTTTGGAGCATAAGGAGCCTTCTATTTAGTGAAAGAGAAGCCTATGTGGAGTCTTTAAAAACATTCAATAGCATTCAATAGCATTCATCAAGCATTTTTCAGGCATTCATCATCAATTTGGAGCCTTGAAGATATTGACGAATAATAGGAGATCTAGTGGCAATATCTCTCCCTTGGGGATTAGTATGATTTCATGTTATTTTCATGTCTTTGTATGAGGTTCATTACATCAATTTGCATATTTAAATTCATGCTTAATATCACTTTTCATCATTGATTTAGAGAATTTACTTTGTCAATTACAAGCAACTAGGGTTTACTCTTTAGGGTTGCTCTAGATTATTTACTTTCATTTTAGGATCTTGCATACACACAAGGTTCTAGCACATGCATTTTAAGTACATTATTGACTATTTGTGAAGGTGGAAATCACCAACATAAGGGTTTTACTAAGGCAAAACCTTATGTAGCCTCCCAAACCTTCCCTTTTCAGTTGCAAGTGTAGAAATATGCATCCAAAGGCAATTTCAGATCTGGAAAAGGCATAAGAACCACTCAAAAGTCTCAAAAGTATAGAAATATGTTAAGGATGGGGGCATGGTGCCTTGGTCCTACCCAAGACAGGGTCGTGGCTTCCTATCCCTCCATTTTGTAGTCAAATTTGATAGGTTGCAGGCTTGGGACCTCTAGTTTGCAGTGTCTCAGTTGCAACCTCATGTCTATAGAAACATGACAGTGGTGTGGCAGCCTAGTCCATGCCAGTTTTGTTAAATTTTTAGTATCAAGTATAGATCCATAATCCTCCCCTATCATTCTTTTAGTATCTCTATTTCAGATCTGCAAGTTTGTTCAATTTTGAGTTCATTAATGCTTCATTCTTTATCTCCTAGCCTAGTTGATCATTCAAACCTTAGTTTTTCTCATAATTTGCAACAAGAGAAATAGAAACCCTAAGAGATAATCCTTGGCTCTCTCTTTCCCACAAGAAGTAGCCAAAGTGATCTATCTCTATGGGCTCTTTTGTATTCCTAATGTGTTGGTAAAAGTAGGATTAGGTCCTAGTCACCCGATCTCACTTTTCACGCCACTAGAGGACCTTCACCTCAATAGATTTGCCCAAAGACTCAAAATGAGTATCCACTGAATTTATCAAACTCTTTAGCTAGCTAGATGGAGTGTCAAATTTGTTCTTCTAAAATGTGGGCATTAACATTTCAAGAACATCAGATGCAAGGGTAAGCAATTCACTATCTTGAATGTGGGACTTCATAAAATCCTCACTTGCCTTGGCCTAAGAAAACAAAGCTAATTGAAGCTTCTGAATAGGGGATAGAGTGGTAAGGTTGATTACACCTTAGAAAAAATTATGATAATCAATTATTTACTTGCCTTTCATTGGCCCTACAATGTCTCTTTCTTTATCTGTGCTTTTTCCCTCAGTATCAACTTCAACTTTGACCACAACCTTCTCCTTCTCTGCTACCTTCTCTACATCAGCTTTAGGCAGGATTGCATCCTTCTCAAATGTTTCAAAAGTGTCAATCAAAGGATTCTAAGTATCCTCAATCTTATCTGCTTCTTCTTCACCCTTATCAGCCACATCCTCATTTCTAGTATTTTCCAAAGCATTCACCTCTACTTGATCAATTGTTTGTACTTTTGGAATAGATGGAGTATCAACCTTTGTCTGATTAGCTTGGGATAGCATGCTTAGATTTTCCTAACTAGATTTAGGAGAATCATCCTAAGTTTTATTAGGGATAACCTCATACAAATTTGGAAGCAATACTTTCCTCAACATCCTTTTTGTATCCTCAATAGCTCTTTAGTTTTTCCAATAATGATCTTATTTACTCTAGTCTTGCTTATGAACTCATTCTTGGCCTCCTTGAAAATTATTGCAATCTCCTCATTTGAAATTATAGGGCATAGATATACCAACACACATTCCCTTAATCTTTCTTCTTCCTTATTTGTAGTTCCCCTCCTCATTTCCAATATATTATACAAGCTCTTACGTATCTCGGACATTATTTCTATTAGAGCTCTACTATACATATTTAAATATATAATAGTAGCTTCCTCTAAAGTCCTTTTTCAATTATCATCAAAATTGTCACATCATTCAAACATTGGCTTCAATTTTCTATTTTTTACAACCTCATCTACACTTTAATCTAATGGCATAGGAGGTTTGACTGTGAATCTTACTTGCTTGATTACCGTGTCTATTCTAGAGGTTTTTGGTTTCTTTCTTGGCTTGTCTCCACTGGATGGCTTCTCCTTAGCAACTTCAGTGGTCTTAGTTTCTTTAGCTTTTACCTCCTTGACTGCATCATCTAATTTTGTCTCTTCATCATCCTTCAAAGTCACAAATCATATTGTGTTCCTCTTCTCTCCTTTGTTGGATGGCATGGTTGATGATTTGGATGATTTGGCAGGACCATAGCAGGGTGCAGTACTCCTTGACTATCCAGGCTTTGGAGCAAAAGATTTGGATATAACTTTCTTTTCCTTAACTATGTGCTCTTCAGATAGGATATTTCTTTTTCTTGCCTCCAAGACTTTCTCCTTGGTGATTCCAATTTTTCAGCATATGCTTCAACCTCCTTTTTTACTCTCTTCTATATTTTGGCTTCTTAAATTGTTTATGTAGTTTGAGGCTCTTCTCAACATAGGTTTTGAACCTCTCTTTAGAAGTGTCCACTGGTATGCTAAGCAAATGCTGAGTATATATCTCAAGAATTTCTTTCTACACTTCATACCCCATTGGCATGATCCAATAAGTTCTAGGTTCTACAACTTCCATTGGACATTGATCTGTATCTACCATGAAGAAAATGGTATCTTGGTATTTCTCAACTATTTCCTTAGGGATCCTTCCCTATCATGCATTTCACTCTAAAAGTTTTTAAACTAACCCCAAAGAGTGATAGTTTTGATACTAATTGTTAAGTACAGATGCCAACCTAACAAGATGAGAGG
This sequence comes from Cryptomeria japonica, assembly GCF_030272615.1. Lineage (NCBI taxonomy): Eukaryota > Viridiplantae > Streptophyta > Pinopsida > Cupressales > Cupressaceae > Cryptomeria > Cryptomeria japonica. The sequence continues at coordinate 204,868,792 of NC_081411.1, read as the reverse complement.
GGGGGGTGAATCATACAAACATAATCTTCCATAAAAACAACAGCTTCAACCTTGGTAACATATACTTCAACAATAACCAAAACTGCTAAACATGCAAACTCATAAGCATATAAACTTCATAACACTCATAATACCAGATTTAACATGGAAACCCAAATAGGGAAAAACTACTATGGGATTTCAAACCCACTAAGAAATATACTCTTCTAGAGTATGCTCGGTTAAAAGCAAATCTTGTTAAAGATTACAAACACATTTCTAGATGTGACCCGGTTAAGGGATTTCCCTCAAATCTATTAGGATCCTCACCTTGTTAGAAGTGACCTTGTTAAAGAATTTCAAACACTCAATCAGAATGTCACCTTGCTAGAGGGTTTTACAAATAAGACTATTAAGTCCACTCGGTTAAGAGATTTTCTGTCACTTTACAAAATAACAGTAATAAAATATATCTGCAACTTCACATAAAACATGCTAAAGCAGATTCTTATTTGCTTAAATACAATCTAGTCATAGGACTTATTTGTCCCTCTGCTAGGCTCTATACTCTATTAATCAAATAGGTCTTCAAGCTTTTGTGCTCGGTAATCACTATGTAGCATCCCTATGCTTACACTTGCCCACATGCATTGTTTATCAACAGTTCCTTATTTATAAACAATTTTTTAACTGCTTAATCTCCTTGATCACATATCCCATGATCAATCATAACCTTCAGATCTTCAAACTTGACTAGGTTCAATGTATCCTTCGATCTGAAAACATTTTACCTCGCCTTGGAATTCACATACATTTCTTAGAACTTGTGCTAAGGTATTGCTGTTCAATCTGAGCTGTAGATCTTTCTATCGATCTTCTATTGCCATAGATTCTTTAACAAACATCATGCACGACATACCAATCATTTAATCTATTCGAGTTCATCATCTTCCTTCATTAAATAATGCTTTTAATCATTTAATGCATTCTATTACAACTCGGTTGCAACTCGGTAAATACTAAACTTCACTCGGTAGACCTTCGGCCTTCATTAACTGATAGCGATAACCTTAGGGTTTACCAACTAGGTTCCTTAGGATTTACCAACTAGGTTCTTTGCTCGGTAACATAGTATAGTATTAACCTTTCAATCAGTGACATATGTAGGATATCAAAACAATCTAAACATCATGATCTCATCATTGTCTAACTCGGTAATAGTTGCCCATTGAATAACTTATTTCTCCCCTTATTCATCACAATCTTTCTTTGTCTTTTACCGACATCTTTCTACTCATCAAATCATACTTCTTAAGATATGGCAACATCATACTAAATTAGAAAATCAATTTCTTGACATCAATGACAAAATAATAATATTAAGATAGTAAACATACTTAATTAGTTATATCCATAATCATCAACAACCTTCTCAATATCCTTATTGAAATGCCAACAATCTCCCCTTGTCTATTATAATGCCAACAAAGAGTAGCATTCAGAACCTTGGGATCACCAATGTTATATAAGTATTATCTGATTTGTACTACCACAGGTCTATTTGTTAGGATAACCGGTGAACAACTAAGAGGGAGGGAGTGGGGGTGAATCAGTTGTTATCAGATTATATCAATTAATCCACTATACAACCATAAACCGGAGCACATAAACAATAAATAACGGTAAAGCAAAAACAAATGTCAGTAAGAATAGATACCGGTAAACAATACAACTTAACAATTAACTAGATAATCAATGCAAAGCAGCCATACCACATAACACCGTGATTTGTACGTGGAAAACCCGAAAAGGGAAAAACCACGGTGGGAAGCCTACCCGCAGTCAGATGACACTTCTATAGAAAGTATGTGATACAATGAGGGGCCTGAACATGTAGGAAGGCATACTACCTAGAGCGTACTTCTCATTACAAAAGAGTCTCACTGACTACAAAGAGGTTAAAACCACCTCAAGATATTTGGACAATAGTTAAATAGAATGAACTCCCAGAGATAGCATCTACCATGCTTGATTACAGTCTAGGTTAAGCTCAACACCAAAGGCCTTTGACCTCTTCCTTAAACCTAACTCGATCCTCAATGATTGACTAAAACTCCTTCGCATATTAAATTACATTATATGACCATGATACATACTTCCATTCCCATACACATGATCTACAATGAGATCTTACATCAATTTATACCAACCCTAAGTTCTAAACCAATTAGGTCATCCACCTAAAAGATATTACAATAAGATCATTACATATATCCATATTACAATGATATGCCATGTCGGCTTTAGACCAAAACAACGTTAACCAATCCATAAATCATCCTGGTAACGTGTAGAGAACACGTTAACATGATATGGGTCCTTAACCTAGATGGGCACCTGACCTATTTTGGGTCCACCATGCCAAAGTGATGTCTCCAACTGGTTGAAGCACAATAAAAGAACATCTTCAGCATCTTGAAAGCCGCACCAACACCACTTATGCATCCTGTCAAAGACTCTCAATAAAAGCTCTATCGGTAAAACCTTAAACCTATGTTGGTAAGTGTTTACAAGAGTGTATGATAGCATCTAATTACCAAGACAATACCAAATGACCAAAACATGTTCCAAGAATATGTAACACATATAATTCACCATACTCCATTGATCCAAACATGTCAGAAGTGTCTAGCAGATAGTCCCCTTCTGTCGGTAACACTAGATCTTCTACGGGTAAACAAAACTTGTCTGTCGGTAACCAACCATAACATCTAGGGCCAGTAACCAACCATAATATCTAGTGTTGACGTCAATGACAAAACATCAATACAAAACATAATCAATTCTTCCATAATGCCAACACTATCATATGCCCATTGAGCCCAAACTACTCCTGGAACTTTGTATATGAAGTAAAAGTACATGCATAGGATCAAGGTTCCATACTTATGTTCGCATAAGACACTATTCCACTGATGCTCTGATGGAGATTGATGATGTATGGTGCATGATATTTCTTATGAGTTATCATTGGTGGAAACTTTCATCTTATCCGGTATGGAGTTTTGCATATCTGGATGTCCTGAGGATGTCTTGAGTAAGTTTTGGTATAAGTCTATTGGTGTTACTTAGTGTATAATGTTGGTAAGAATTTCTCATTTCCAATGATGCATTTTTGGTCCCAGTCATTTGAGTTAAGTTGATTCAATATGGAAAGAATATTATCATGCAATACAATCCTTCAGTGTTGTCTCTTAAGCATGTTAGAAGGTTCAGTATCTGGTAGAGAATTAAAATAGGGTTATCTCCATTATTAATGATGTATTGGATGGACATGATTCCTTGAGGTTATTCAAGTGGTTTTTTGTAAGTTTGAGGTAATTGGACCAGCTTATGGAAATTGTGTGATCATATGTTTGGGATTTGGAACATGGTTTTATAAAAAATTGAGCCAACTTGAAGCTACATGTTTCATATTCTAATATTTTGGGAAGCTAACATGTCGGAGATCATTTTTTCTTGTGTTGATATATAAGATCAACTTGGTTAATGAATTTGTCTATGGATATGATCTGTGACATGATTTTGGGAGCGATTGAGTGCATTTTCACGTGCACACCTTAAATTTAGTTGATCTAGTAATCTGCAGTAGGGTAGAGTAGAGTAGTTTATCAGAACACTACTATGGATCACTTTGTGACTAACCAGAACTATTATTTGGCATAGTGAGATGCTCTTATTGAGTTCATTACTCATTGTAATCATTTTGTATTATCCTGTAAGGTAGTGATCCTTCCTGCAGGTTGTAGCCCTCTTGTAATTGAGTAGTGAGATCTAGGAAATGTGCCTGAATGCATGTGCATTCCCCTTATGTAATATTGTTTTACTAGTGGCCATAGTATAATAATATTGTGGGTTCAAATCCCACCCTCGTTTTTCTCTTTTTCAGGTTTCCATGCAAAAATATTGGTGTTCTCGTTATATGCATATTTTCTTTATGTTTTTGTATTTCAGTATCTTACTTGTGCATCTGGTGATTAAAGAATTAGATTAACAAATTTATAAATCTTGGAACACTAATTCACACGCCCCTCTTAGTGTTCATTGATTCCAACAATTAGTATTATATCCTTGTGCCTCTGAAGAAGCCTAATAGCTTGAGGAAGATTCAAAAGATTGAACCAATGGACTTCGATTTGTAGAGACGACTTAGTGTGGCACTTGAAGATCTTGACGCAGCAATGAAGGAAAAGAGTAATCTGAAAGGAAATCTAAATGCAGATAAACGATTTATTGAAACCCTGAAAGATCAATTAAATACATCTTGGGAAAAAATAAAGGAGCTAATGGACAAGCTAAAGGAGAATGAAGAACAAAACATTGAAAATCAAGACAAGTCTGATGAATGTGAGAAGTTCACCATAGAGAATACAGTTCTGAAGAATGAGATGCAATCTATTGTGATGAAGCTAACTAAGGAGATTGAAAAGCCGAAGAAAAATGAAGAAATCTTGACTCAATCCTTGAAAGATAGAGCTAATGAATGTTGTAGATTGATATATGAGAATGATCAATTGAAGAATGAATTGGTGCAAGCAAAGAATGATGGACAAGAACTTGACAGATAGATCATAATTCTGAGAAACGAGGTGACTACTACTAATGAGTACAAAGAGAAGTTAAAATCTAGTTTAGCCTAGTTGGATGAGATGCTAGATAATCAAAGATATGGAAAAGACACGTGAGGAATTGGATTTGAGAAAGGATATTCCTCTGGTTCTGGTCAAAGCAATCATCACCAGAAGAACAAGAAACCTCTGGTAAGACATCCTAATGCCTATAAATTCAATGGTAGATGTTTTACTTGCAATAAATTCAGTCATATGGAAAATCAATACAGAAGTAGGATGAACATTGTGTTAGGATTCCCACAGATACTGAGAGGGGGGGTGAATCAGTATCTAATCAGTATATAGAATTTCTTATTTTAAAACATGCAGAATATATTATAACAGTGTACTAGTATGCAAGAAATAATGAAATAAATAGAATTAAAAACATCCACATGAAAAGCACACCATGACACAAGGATTTAACGAGGAAACCCAGTGTGGGAAAAACCTCAGGGGGATTTGTGACCCACAATATCCACTTGCTGGCCAATAAGAGAATATTACTTACAAGAGGGGCCTACACATGCAGGAAGGCCAACTACCTAGAGCTCACTACTCAATGGGAAGTCTCATTGAGTTACAATGTGGATTATACAAATCCAATATCTTGTACTACTTTACAATAGCATCTATAATACCTGATCTAGTACTGGTTGCTGCTCTACTTCTTACATAAATCCTTTAACCTATATTTTGCATAATAGGTCTACCTTAATATCTTGCTTACATCACTTTCTTAACTTCCTTACAAAATGTCTACAATGATCTCTTTTATATATAAGAGTCATTTTACAACATGCCAAGTCAGCTTACAAAGTTTTTACAATAATAAACAAAATATAATATAACAAAATCCTATCAGCCTCTGTGTTGGTATACTTCTTTTCTCTATGTTAGTGTCAGTGTCCTGAGTGCTGGTGTAGAGTGTGATCGTTGATGCCAGTGAACTATCTTGCTGGTGTAATGCCTTGCCAGTATAATTCCTTGTCGGTGTCATAGGATTGTAAGGTTTCCATCAATGACAAAACCTTCAATCACCTACAATGTCTCATTGGAGTGTGCATATGCCAACAATCTCCCCCTTTGGCATTGATGGCAACACTCATGAGAAATTTCAAAAGTGTATCCAAAAATGTGAAGTCCAAAAATGTTACCAAAAATGTGTGCTCCCCCTAAGCATATGATTCCTGTGATATTTGAATTTTCTCATACCACTACTCCCCCTTTGGAATCAATGACAAAGTTTGTCAAGAGGTCAGTAGAGTTTTTAGTTTCAACCTACTAACTGAGTAGTTACAATTTGAAATAGATCTGCCAAAATCAAGTTTATACTCTCCATAAACTTTTTACTATCTCTTATTGTTGTCTTTGTTCTTTTACCTGTACCGGTGAGATGCTGCAAATGCTCTGCCAGTGTTTTCTCTCCCTATATCAGTGCCTTAGATATTTCCTTCTGTAATGATGCTAGATAGTCCAATCTTGGACTCAGTTTTAATCTTAGATGCTTTGCCTTATTCACTATTCTCTCTTTTTCTCTTTCCAATTTAAGTAATTCTTCCTCAAAATTTGTTATCTTCTATTCAAAAACTGATAATGTATCAGGTGAGTTAACAAAATTATCTTCAAGTTTATTGATTTCATCCTATACCTTGCTCATCTTCTTATCTATATCTATAGTCAAAAAGTTTGTCTTACAGGTGTCTTTGTACATAGTTTTGTACTCTTTCAATAAATTACACAGTTCCGGTAGAAGTGTGTCAAAATCTCTGGTATACTTCTTTATCTGCTCATCAAAGAATTTTTGCTTTTTAGTTTCCAATTTGTCCTTCAATGTCTCTTCCTTTATTTTCTCAATGTTCTTTGTGATATACTTACACAAGGTATCAATTTTTCCTAAAGAGTCTTTATTGTCTATATTACATTTAGGAGCAATTACCTTCAAAATTGGTATTGTGTCATCTATTGCCTTATAAGCTTGTGAGCTGCAATCTGTTATCTTTTTAATTGAATCCAATAGTACTTCAGTCACATTAGTTGATTTGTAGCCTGATGAGGAACCTACATTCTAGGTACCGCTAGTGGAAGAACCAAGCTTGCATTGACCTCTGGTAGGTCTGTTTGTTTTTGCATTTCCTTAAGCAATGGTTTTTCTACTTCTCTAGTTGCCGGTGGCACTGTTTCCTTATGAACCTGTTCCTGTTTCTGTTGTTGTTCCTATTCAGAAGCCTTTTTCTCTGTTTGTTTCTCTTTTTGTTGCATTGTCTTAGTTTGAGTCTGAGTTTCTACCTATCACTCTTTGTCATCTACCGGTTTCTCTTATGTGTTATCAGCTTTCTCAGCTACCGGAGGCTCACTAGCCATGTTAATCTTATCAGCTGTATCTTTATCTACCACAATGCTGATCTTTTGAGTATTAACATCCACTGTATATAAGACTTCAGGATTAGGATTGACATCCTCTACATCCATACTTTCAACTGTCGGTTTATCTTTTGTAGCTATTTTTTTTACCGGTGGAGTAATCAAAGGAGGTGGGGGTAAGTTGTCTTTAACCTTGATACTAGGTGGTCCACCAATTTTACCTTTACCCTTGTCCCTTTCTTTTTGATATAACTTTATAGGTTTGTGGCTCATGTATTCTTCTTGTTTTTCTTTTTCCACTAGGATAATGTCCCATGCATTTTCTATCTCCTCAGTCACCTCATTAACTCTTCAAACCATTAAAGCAATGTGCTGGTGTGAAGCAGAAAATACTGACCGGTTGGCTTCAGCAATTAAGTCATCAATTTCGTTGGGTGAATTCACTGGGTATATAACAAGTAGCTTTTCTATCTTTATTTTCTTGTCAAGTTCTACTACTGCTTGTCTCCTTACTTCCAGTCTCTTAAATAGTTCATCTGGTACTTCATCTACTACTTCTATCAAAAATTTCTTATACATATCCATATGCAATATAACACTGTTTTCTACTTATTCTTTTTCATCAGCTGTCAGAATGTCATATAGTTTCTCTATATTCTTCAATTTCCCTTCCTTTGTAATTTCATTCAATAGTATGTCAAGAGGGGCCAAGTCCTTATTTGTCCTCTTCTTCTTCTCGGGTGTTAGTTTCTTCTTCTTTGGTGTAACCTTTCTTACTAGAGATCTCATTACTTGTTGTTTTTGTCTTGTCCTCCTAGGTGAGGGTGTGGTTGCCGGTGAGGGATCTATTTTCCTTACAACTCTCTTGAAAGTTGCAGGCATGTCATTCTTTGAAGATGTGCCTACTAGTGATAGGTGAGTTTCAGGTTGTAGAGCTACTAACTCATCCTCTGTTATACTAGTTTGTTCCATTATTTTATCCTTGATTTCCTTTGCTTGCCTAGAACCTTTTCTTACAATTGCCTCAACCTTTTTCACTCTTTTCTTAGATTGTATTTGGCTTTCAATAGTTTCTGCACTACCAAATACTTCTTCCTTAGGTTCTTTAGGGGCTTCCAGGAGTGCTTTAGCATAAGTTTCAATTATATGATCATCTGTTTTGTAGCCCATCTCTGTTACCCAAACTGTCCTAGGGATGACTGCTTCCATCCAGATCTCATCCTTCTTGATTACAAAGCATATTTCATCCTTATATTTGTCAACAATATTTTGTGATAATCTAATTCTTTTCTTCATTTTGGTTTTAAGTGCTTGAAAGAAATCATGGATATTGTTTTCTTTATCTTCTCCCATATTATTGAATAGTTTTGTTAGTTGTTTACCTATGAGTATATCATAACCAAGTTCTTTGTAGCCTATACCGGGAATCTGTTTGGTTATATGTAGCATCAAACATACTAGCAGATTTCCAAATTTAAAAGTTCCTTTCTTGTCCTTCTTAATCTTGCCTATGTTGTCAATTAATTTGTCCTTCAACCACTCACATACATCAATCTTCACATTATCTGTGACCATATCATAAGCACTCTTAATGCACAAGCTTGAGACTGAATTGAGTGTATTTACATGAGCAACTTTATATCCTAATATCATGCTAATAAATCTCACATTAATATTTGTTACATCATTTACTCTTAAGGACCTTCTGTCGGATGTGGCACCACCTAGGTTTATAACTAGGTCATTGGAGACCTTTTTAGTCTTGTCTAGCCTTTTACCGATGGTCAGTAATCCTGTGACTGCTTTCATAGCTTCCTTGGTGATTTTGTGAATTGCATCTAACCAGAAAAATTCACCATGTACCCTGCTTAAGACTATCCTAATCACATCCTTGGGGAATTTAGGAATGCTAAGGATCTCTGTAAATCCTAGGGTTTAAATGATCTTATGTTCATCTTTTACATTGCTAGATTCATCACATATGATAGTTTTAAACATGGTTTTAATCTCTTCATCTCCTAGTTCCTCAATGTTGTAGTGAATGTAAATTCTGGGGTCTTCAGCATAAACAACTCCCTTAGGAATTTGAGAAAAAGCACCTAAGGTATCATCTTTCTTTGCTACTTCGGGAACTAATTGAAATATGGGCCTAGGTCTTTTTATAACTTCAACAATAGTAGGGTTTGCTATATATTCAAGTGCAGGGGTGGATGCCATGATAAAATACCTTTTACTACCTTTAGGATGGATGATTGCTTGAAGTGTTCTTGCCTCTTGCTCGAAATGTCTTAGCTCAGAATCTTTGCGCTCTTCGTAGGTTTGAAATCTCGGTGAAATGAAATGGAGCCAAAACCTCAAATTTATAGTGTCTTTTTGCCATCTACCACATTAAATGCATGCTGGTTAAGTATTCACTTAACATTGTCTACCGGTAATAAGTAATTTCCAACTTCTCATCTCTAACTGAGGGAATAATAGCATATGTGTCATTAGATTGCCAAACCCTGAAGGAAACTTTCTTCAATTAGATGAAGAACTTCCTACCGGTGGAGCACTGCTCTGTCCTACCGGTGAAGCATCACTTTGTCCTGCTGGTGAAGCATTGACTAGTTCTACTGGTGGAGGAGTATTCCCAATATTTAGATCAACTTTTCTAATCCATTGTTTTGAGAATTCTTTCTTAGCCTCTTCAACTTTTTCTTTACCTTTCAAGCTAGAACTTTTGTTGTCTACTGGTGATCCTTTACTTCTACACAATTTTGTAATAATCTTGTTACATGCATAACAAGTTACATTATTCTTCTAAATAGCTTTCCCATAACCTATGTTGATTTGTGTTCTGCATTGATTACATAAATGTCCAAATCTTCCACAAACATAACATTTCACATTCACTTTGCAATTTTCAGAGTTGTGACCAACTTTGTTGCATTTTGAACATTGACCGGTGGGTGTGTTGATATTTTGATAATTTCTACGTCTACATTCATTTTCTCTATGACCATACTTCTTACAGTTAAAGCATTTTCCATTAAATTTATAAGCATTAGGTTGTCTTACTAGTTTGTTGTGATCCTAAGTATTTGTAGTATCGGAGCTTTTACCAACTTCAAAGCCAATTCCTGAAGTGTCACCCTTAGGTTTTTGATTCTTCAGCAAGGTGCCAAGTTCCTCTGAGCTTTTCTTGAGTTTTTCTTTATGTTGATTTGCAGTTTCTAGTTCTCTTTCGAAGACCTCTTTCTGTCTCATCAGTTCATTGGAGTCATTCTAAGTGTGCATCAGATTTGTCTTTAATAAATCATTTTCATAGCTAAGTCTTGTGTTTTCATTTGCTACATCACTTAGTCTTCTGGACAATTCTTCTTCATTCTTATTCCTATCCTCAATTTATTTACAAAATCTTGTAGTCATATCCTGCATCTCATTCTTTGTTGTCATGTTCTCCAGTTTCAGCTTGCTTAACTAATAATTAAGTGATTACTTTTCATCATTCTCATTTTGCATCTTTTCACAAAGTTCTCTTCTCTTATTTCTTACAATAGTAAGATTTTCTTGAAGTGCCTGAATGATATCCTGAGCTGCCTTTAAATCATCTTCTAGTTTGATATTTTTCAATTTTTTTGTATCATAGTCTGAGAGAGCTCCTTCAAGTTGCTTCATTAGATTTTCCATCTTTACCGGTGTCAAGATCTTCCTCAAGCTATTAGGCTTCTGAAAATAGAGGACCATGCTCTAATACCAATTCTTAGGATTCCCACAGATACTGAGAGGGGGGGGTGAATCAGTATCTAACCGGTATATAGAATTTCTTATCTTAAAACATGCAGAACATATTATAACAGTGTATTGGTATGCAAGAAATAATGAAATAAACATAATTAAAAACATCCACATGAAAAGCACACCATGACACAAGGATTTAATGAGGAAACCCAGTGTGGGAAAAACTTCGGTGGGATTTGTGACCCACAATATCCACTTACTGGCCAATAAGAGAATATTACTTACAAGAGGGGCTTGCACATGCAGGAAGGCCAACTGCCTAGAGCTCACTGCTCAATGGGAAGTCTCACTGACTTACAATGTGGATTATACAAATCCAATATCTTGTACTACTTTACAATAGCATCTATAATGCCTGATCTAGTACCAGTTGCTGCTCTGCTTCTTACATAAACCCTTTAACCTATATTTCGCATAATAGGTCTGCCTTAATATCTCGCTTACATCACTTTCTTAACTTCCTTACAAAATGCCTACAATGATCTCTTTTATATATAAGAGTCATTTTACAACATGCCAAGTCGGCTTACAAAGTTTTTACAATAATAAACAAAATATAATATAACAAAATCTTGTCGGCCTCTGTGCAGGTATACTTCTTTTCTTTGTGCTGGTGCTGGTGTCTTGAGTGCTGGTGTAGATTGTGATCATTGATGTCAGTGAACTATCTTGCCGGTGTAATACCTTGCCGGTATAATGCCTTGCCGGTGTCATAGGATTGTAAGGTTGCCATCAATGACAAAACCTTCAATCACCTACAATTTATCATTGGAGTGTGCATATGCCAACACATTGGAGTGATAAATAATATGAACAATAGTCCTACCTTTACCAATCAATGTTTCAAATGCAACAACTTTGTTCATAAGTCAAATATGTGTAGAATGATGATCAATTTATAGAATAAGAGATGTTTTGCATGTGGGATGTTTGGACATATATCTAACAAATGTAGGATGAGACCAAATCATATGAACTTTAGGCCTATGCAGATAAATATTGCCTATCATGCATGCAATAAACTAGGTCATATTTCAAACCATTGCAGAAGTAGGAATGCATCAGTGAATAAGAATAGATTAGACAAGAAAGGAAAATAAAAGGTAGATGAAATCAAAGATCAACATAAAAAGACATGGGTTAAAAAAGGAAGATCAAAATCTGCAGAATGGCTCCACACCTGAATCCCGTGATGGAACCTCATCCGGTGACTAGAGCTTTTTGGCCTTAGGAAAAGATTTTCATGCAGATTAGTAGAACCCCCTTCTAGAGATTTGTAATTGGTTTTGAAAGGTTGTAGAATATTTAGATTGAGCATTAAAATGATATCCAAAAGATTTGTAGCAGTTTGACAATCTGATGAATGAAATGATGCAAAGTAAGGTAACCGCAAGCTTTAAAGTTGAGCATTTATTACAACTCAAAATTAGGTTAAAAGGGAACTTCAAAGGTTTATTCCTCAAAATGTGATTGAGAGAAAAGATCAGAGTTGAAGAGTGAAAGAGATTTGATAGCAAAACCAAGCTTGAAGCGATCATTCAGCAATTTTCTACACCCAGTTGAGAATCTAGAGGTATTTATCTATTCACAAGATATTTTTATAAAAAACCTAAAATCATCATGCAATCTGCATCCAGTATTTCTACTCCTCTAGTAGTTGATATTTCCGAGATGGCAAGGCCCATTTTAAAAAGTTATCCTTTCAAATCGGTTGAAGATGATCCAGAAAGAGAGTTTTCTTCTATTTTGTAAGTTGTTATTAACAATGAATATATCATGGCATACATTCACTATGATATTGAAGAACTCAACAATGCAGACATGCTCACACTCTACAACAAGCATATGGCATATAATCTTGGGAATTTGAAGTCAGAATACAAGATTCTTCATGACCAGGGTTTCACACAGTTCATCCATTTTTTGGTATTTGATGAACCAAAATGGGTCCGGTACATTCTCAGCAAAGTTCATGATGACTTTATCTCACTGGAAAGACCACTTAAGATCACAAAGTAGGCCATTCAGGAAGTCGCATGCTTGAGTGCAACTGGTGAGATTGCTAGCCTGAGGATAGTGCAGAATACCACTATGGCAGTTATTACCAGTTCTCAATATGATAATTGGTCAATGACAATCAATGATATAGTTAAGAATGATGTGAGACTTGCCTCAATGGTGGTGGGATACAAAGTATATCAATCTAGTAGGTAGGATTAAGTCCCTAATACAACAATATTCACTGGATATCAGATGTTGAAGGAGGATAAAAGGTGTGATCTTTGTTTGGTACTTTTAAGTGAATTTTTAAGAAACTTGAAGAAAATAAAACAAGACAAGACACATGCTTTCAAGTTTGGATCTTAAATTGTGTACTTAGCTCTATATTTACTAAATGAGATTCTTAGTATTGATAAACTCTAGTGGGTCTATGACAAACTAGTGGCATTGAAAATTAAGGAAAGGTTGTTGGGTATAGGTGACAATACAATGATAATATATACTTTATGGGGCTATTTCAAGAACTTCCAAGCCTCTATGAAAGCCAGAGAAAGAATTCCTTAAGGGATAGTAGAGAACTATGAGTAGAATATGGTTGATAAAGATCAGTGCCATATGGAGGTAGTTGAGTTGAGGACAACCTAGATCATTCCCATGGGGTATGAGGTTGATGCTATCATGCTTGATGCATATGCGCAATACTTACTATGTCGACTTTTAGATCAAAAGGAGAAGAGATTTGGAACATTCCAAGAAAAGGATCGAGACTTGCATAAAAAAATCACTCAATCTAGAAGGAATAGGAAATTAAGAAAGGAGGTCAAGGAACTTGAAAAAAAAAAGGGTATAACTAGAGAATCAATGAAGAGAGCAAGGGAGAAAAAAATTCTGAAGGAGTAAGATGTGGTGAAGCCACAAGCTAAACTAACTCTTCCAAAGCAGCCCAAGGCCAAGCCTACCAAATATACACCTACCCCCAATGTGAATAAACTAGTACCTCCACCTAAGCCTAAACCAACAATATTTACTGGTGGAGCTGAGAAAAGGAAGAAGGAGAAATCTACAAGACAATATACTACAACAGAAGAGGTAAAAAGGTCGGATGAAGAGGTAAGGAAACTAAAGAAGACTGCCACCTATGCAAGGCTAGTCTGAAAACCTACATCCAGTGATTATCCTCCTGTTAAGAAAGTTGTCTCAAGGAGAGCCATCCAGAAAGGTTAGAGTCAGAAAGAAGAAGAAATCTGAAATAAATTAAGCTCTTCAATTTGGTATCAAGCTCTTAAATCCAGTAAAATAGAAGGAATATTTAACATTGTGCCCCCATTGACTCAACAACGGTTAATTTATGAAATTTTGAAAGATGGTGATTTGGAAAATGTTTCTATATATTATGAGAATTTTGAGGATAAAGACCAATGAGTAGTAGAAGAAGTAATTGCAAAGTATATAGATAAATTCTATAGGGTCTTAATAGTGTTATCATCTATGATCCCCAAGAGTTTGTATGACATTTTGGATGCAAGGAGACATACAACTTCACTTGAGGATGAGAGAATTAGGGAATATGTGCTAGTAAATATATCTTTTGTTATTTCTAGAGAAATCACTCGTTTACTAAAACTTACCAAGGATAGATTCGGAAGCAAGGGAAGGGTAAATAAGATTATGATAAGAAAGAAAGATGTGGTCATAAAATAAACTAAAATAAATTTCATTTTTTGATTGAACAGAGAGTTGATGTAAACCCAAAAGAATCCTCTCAAGAAAAATCTATTCTGGAAGAGAAAGAAGCAATCTCTAGGCCTAAGGATACTCCATCTATCCCGAATGTTCTTGTAGATGTTCCTGATGGACAACAAGATCAGTCATCTATGGATCTGATTGAATGGGAAGGTCCAGTTCATGCCTCTGATAATCAAACAGTGGATAACTCTAGTGATGCTACTCATGATCCTCCTAAGATAGAAATAATTATAGATAGGACAATTGATGAGTTGGCTGAAGCGAGGAAGACCAAAGATGATGGCAAAGAGGGTTAAAAGGATAAAAAATTTAAAAATATGAAGGAGAAGGGTGAAGGGAAAATTGTTGAACCTCCAACAACCATGTCAAAAGCCACCATCCCTGATAAAGGAAAACAAAATGCAGTTGAGGATGATCTTTCCCATGGTCTGGTAGAATTAAGCACTATATCCCCTCTTCAAGCATTAAAGTTGGCCACCCTTACATAGATCAAGGCCAATGAGGACTTACTCAAGTCCGCATCTAATTTGAAAGAGATCATATCTTTGGCAATTGTAGTTTTGGAGAAATTTTTGCCCAACCTGAAGTAGATTTCAAATGACTCACCATCTGGTAAACATAAAAACAAGTTGAATAAAGTAGAATCTAATTTTGTATCATTAGAGAAAGCTATAGGTATAAAGGTTTTAAATAAGTTCAAAGAGATGAGGCTTCAAACCTATTTGAATACAATTTAAGCTCATAAGGAATTTTTGAAGATGGTGGTGAAGACTGTAGAGGATGCATTAGATGAAGGTGGTAAAATATTCAAATCATGTCTAGTTTTATCCATTTACTATGGATATTGATAAGCAAATAAGAGATCTTGAAGGAAGCTAGCAAGTATTGGTCATTCATTTGCCCATCATTCAATTTTTCCAAGTTCCCTTGAAGCTCAATGGATCTTTCTGATAAAATAAAAGGATTGAACAAAGAAAAAGAGAAAGTGTTAAGTAGAGTGGGATAACTAAGAAGTTTGATCACTCCTAGATGGACACCTTACTTGTAACTCAGCAGGATGCAATCAATGCTTTAGGTAAATAGCTACGATCTGATCTCAAAGGAATTGTAGTCCATGCATACACATATAGTGCTCTAATTAATGTTTTAGATTATTTCCTGAGAGGATGGAATTATTACTTGACATCCTTGAAGGTCACTTCTACAACCATTTTTAAATTCATGTAAATTATTGCATTCATGTGTACATAAGTTTTGGCAGATCCCTACCCTTTGCCATTCATGTTAAAGGGGGAGAGAGAGTTGGAGAGAGCAGTGAAAAATCATGCTTATTCTTAGGGGAGCCAATTGAGTGTATAGAATTTAGATTGTCGGATTGCTTGCAGTTTTTGGAGAATTTTTTAGAGCATTGCCATCAATGCCAAAGGGGGATATTGTTGGCATAAGACACTATTTTGGTGATGCTACTGTGGAGAATTATGTTGTATGGTTCATGAAATTTCTTAGGAGCTTTCATTGATGGAAGCTCAGCCTATTGATCTTACCTGGTATGGGGTTTTGGATATCTGGATGTCCCGAGAATGTCTTTAGTAAGTTTTGGTATAAGTCTATCAGTGTTACTTAGTGTACAGTGTTGGTAAGAATTTATCATTTCTCATGATGTTTTTTTAGTCCCAAACATCTAATTTAAGTTTATTATGGGAAGTAGATTATCATGCAATACAAGATCCTTCGATGTTGTCTCTTAAGCATGTTAGAAGGTCCAATATCTGGGAGAGCAGTAAAATAGGGTTATCTTCATTATTAATGATGTATTGTGTGGACTGGATTCCTTGAGGTTATTTTGGTGGTTGTTGGCAAGTTTGAGGTAATTGGACTAAATTATGGAAAGTGTGTGATCATGTATTTTAAATAGGAAACATGGTTTTGTAAAGATTTGAGTTGACTTGAAGATACATGTTTTATATTCTGATATTTTGGGAAGTTGACTTGTGGGACATCATTTTTGGTTGTGCGGATATATAAGATCGATCTGGTTAATACATTTGTGTATGGATATGATGTGTGACATGATTTTAGGAGAGATTGAGCATAATGTCACATGTGCACCTTGAATTTAGTGGATTTGGTAATCAGTAGCAAGACAGAGCAGAGCATTTTATCAAAACAGTATAACTGATCACTTTATGCCTAACCAAAACTATTTTTTGGCATAGTTAGATGCTCTTATTCATGTCAATACTCATTATAATCATTTTGTATTAGCCTATAAATAAATGAGACCTCCTTTGGGTTGTATCCCTCTTATGATTGTGTAGTGAGCTCTAGGTAGTGTGCCTGGATGCATGTGCATTCCCCTCATAGTATAATAATATTGTGGGTTAAAATCCCACCATGGTTTTTCTCTTTTTGGGTTTCCACGTAAAAATATTGGTGTTATAGTTATATGCATATTTTCTTTGTGTTTCTACATTTCAGTTTCTTACTTTTCCATCCAATGGTTAAAGAATAATATTAACAAATTTATAAATACTGTAACTTTTATTCCCCCCTTCTTAGTGTTCATTGATTCTAACAACTTCAATGTGTGCTTCTTGTCTTACTTGATCTGCTTAGGGTTCTTTATCAGCTCACTTTCGAGCAATTCAAACAAGTCATATTTCTTGTTCTCCTTAATCATTTCATATA
Organism: Cryptomeria japonica; assembly: GCF_030272615.1. Taxonomy (NCBI): domain Eukaryota; kingdom Viridiplantae; phylum Streptophyta; class Pinopsida; order Cupressales; family Cupressaceae; genus Cryptomeria; species Cryptomeria japonica. The sequence continues at coordinate 204,851,561 of NC_081411.1, read as the reverse complement.
CAACATAAATAGTTGTTCTAGACATAGAGGAATCCCTGCTAGAGTGGTATATCTTATACCTTATCACCATAGAATAAAACTTAATATCATACTCCAGAATATCATTGATTATCATGGCTCTTTGATCAAATTTTGATCTGGATGCATCTGTAACCATTTGGTTCTTTACAACCTCCAATATCAATAAGTCACTAGTTGAGCACAAACTAGTAATAGCTATAATAACATTCTTTGTGATCTTGTTAGGCTATTCTAACAACATAAATTCATCATGCATCCTACAATGTATGTACCAGACCCACTTTGGTTCATCAAACATCAAAAACTTGACATATTGCTCAAAAACCTTTTCCTCCATAGATTAAATTTTTGGGTTTTAGACTACCAACCTTATCTATCATCTACTTGGTGTATACATTCAACATTTGTGTGCTTCCTAGCTCCTCAATTATAGTAGTCACTAGTGAGGAAGGACGTTAAAGAGATTAATCTAGACTGGTCAGCAAGAGTAAACATAATGGAAACACAAAGATATGATGGAGTCCATGTAGAACAAATTGTTTTATTGCATGGAGTTGATTACATCCAACTGATAACAACTGGGTTACAACATACCGACTCACAAGCCTAGTAGAACATACAGAATAGGTCACAACCCAGACCTTGAATCGTGAAATATATCTTTTACGAATAGTCTAGCTACTTGATTCTCTAATTGATTACATTATAATGTGAAATTATAATTATATATATATATATATATATATATATATATATATATATATATGTCAATCTAAAGGATCTAGTCGGCAAGGGATCAAAACCCAAAGAAAAAGACCTAACATGTAAAATAACAAGGTCAGCCTCTACGAAGAGATTCCTTTGAAAAATCCAAAGGATGAAATGTAGATCACGAAAAAAGGTCAACCACATGCCAAGGAACATTGAAATCAATGCCAAAGGCTCTGGAAGCTTCAAGAGGGGTTTCAGTAGATCACTAAAATAGGTCCAGGCAACCAATACCAAAGGACTGACATGGAAACTGGTAGTGATATTTTGCTAGAAAAATGATCCAAATGCGATGCAGTCTGGAAGCAAGAAAGATGATCAAGTCTTCAAGTAGAATCCAACTCCACAGGATCCGGTGAGCCAAAACCGTGACACACAGAAAGGAAAATTGAAACTACAAATAGAAAGAAAAAAAAAAAGGAAAATGTTTTTGGTTGATTCAAGATTTCTATGAACTTGGTGTTGAACACAAGATGCCACTGAGAGAGGGGAGGGGGTGAATCAGTGATTTCCAAAATTAACCCTTTTCTATCCTATGTGTGTATACCGGTTAACTGATCTAACATAAAGAAAACATACCGGTTAGATGGAAGGATAACAAAAATGCAACCACACATAAAAGAGACATCTCATAACACTAGATGTATGTGGAAAACCCAAGATGGGAAAAAACTCAGTGATAAATGTTGTTGGAGACTACTGCTCCAACCCAGCCTCATAATGAAGCATTTGGTTAAAACATTTAGGGCACCAACCAAAGGATTACCACCCTTTCTTTAGGGAACCAACCCAAAGAGAACCAACCCTTGATTATAGGGAACCAACTCAAGGAGCACCAACCCCTGCACTGACCTCCAACTCAGTGATTACAAAATCATATTTTGAACAAAAGTAATTTCTCTGTTACAAAAGAATTTGTAACTCTTATGCAAATCTCTCCACTAATTCTCCTCTATCCAATTCTTAGTTAGTTCTCTACTCACCTTCTCACTACTGAAATATTATCTCCTATTGCAACTCACTCTCTGCTGGAACCTTACCGGTTCAACTTCTCCTTCTTCTCTATGCGTTCTTCTCTCTTCCAATTCTCCTTGTTCTCTGACACTAATAGTCTTCTTCACTCCATCAAATATCCACTATCCGACTGCTGTAATTTCTTGACTTATCAGTCCTCTTCATTGCAATATTCTCTACAATCTTCTAGACTGATTCATTCACCACCGGTGCACTCCTCTATCAGACTTAATGCAGACTAGTAGTTAATTCCCTCTTGACGGTTGAACTCTTATAACCAGTTCTCTCTCTCACACACTCAGTCTCTTCTCTGATTGTCGTTGAGCACTTGAATAATCAGCTATCTTCACTAACTTTTCTCTCTCATACTACAACACCAACTACATCTTTGTTTTGCATTCTTATAGCTAGGATTTCCCGCCTAAACATGAGTTCAAATAGATGCGGTTAGGGTTTTCTCCATGCACTGAATCTACATCATATTTATTCTTTGATCATCATGAGATGTCATATCCAATATGATATCATGTCCTTGATTGATGATCTAGACCCCATCAATGAGCATCACCATTCAATTTAAGTTGTGATTCATGTCTTCTATCTTTAGTCATTTGTAGCATAATTTTTTGGCCTTTTCTTTTATTAATCACATGCATGATGCGGTTTAATTCATCCACTTTGATTTTCTTGATCAATCTGTCCTAGATCTTTGTTGTTCACTAAATCTTGAGCCACAAACCTCTACCATCATTCCTCAAGCTTTGTAGTCATTATTAAAAGTTGGACTAGTCGCCAACGACCTCACCGAAACACCACACCGATATTTGCATGCATGCCACTTTACCTTCAGGTGGCACCTTTGTCAACATCCACCTTGGATCACTATGTTGGTCTAACTTGGTCACCGACCAATAGCACAACCAGCTTCATCTACCGGTTTACAGACTGCCAGTTATACTCTAATCGGTCTGTCTTTACCCTTGTACTTTGCTTGTCTCCTAGTGGAACACCTAAACTGGTCAACACACTTTCCAACCTACCTCATGCACAACTTCAACAAATGGGATCCTTTTGCATCTGCACTTTGTCAGCTTTACCGGTGAACATACTTACCAATAACCGTCTTGATGACACCATGTCAACCTTCAACAAATTTCACCTATCTGCATCTATGGCAACACCTTTCTCCATATTCAATCTGGTTGCACTCTTTGTCTGAAACTACTCAACCTTTCCTTATTCATCATTTGACTAGTTCTCCTATCAATTGGTTTGTCAAAGTGACAAACATATCCATCCTTCTCTGTACCAGCACCTCATCATGTCTACCCTTGTAGATCTGGCACACATCCATGATCTCATGCATCTAAGGACACTTAGTGTTTCACTAGTTGATTCGATGTGAGCCTTCAAATACCTTCCTTTAACTCATCTATCTTATCTCAGAGAAATATGATGCATTCCATGCATAAAAGGAGATGAGATCCACTTACTGGTGGGAGTGGATCCTTGTAAGTTCATTCTTCTTCTGACATTGCACTGGAATTTCTTAGCTAACATTGACAATATACATCTTCAATCAGATACACATGATTTGATTGAGAACACTCACTGTCAGACTTCTCTTAATCCAATGGGAGTCCTACAAATTGACATCCAATAGTATAGTGGTAGCCTACACATACTTCACCTCCAATGTTGATGTGATTTTTGTAACATTCCATCTCTTCATCACAATCAACATTCTAGCATCTTGATCTCTTGTAGGTTGGCAATAATGTACTACCAACATGTCACTTACCAGTCTTATACCATACTAGTCTCCAGTCCATGTCTTCAACACAAGTCAACACTAACTTGTTTATTGGTGACTCCAATGGCCATTTGTTGGATGTCACTCTCTTCCTTACCGGTGAACTACTAAGCTAGGTGACATCAAAGACATTAATTTTGGTATGCATCAATGACAGCACTACACATACATCTCCCATACCCATTGCCATCCTATACCAGTTGACATCAATGACAACACAATGTCAACAATCTCTTCCTTTGGCATTGATGTCAACACATGTAGTATTCGACATACTATAGATTCACTTTCTCCCCCTTTTTGTGCTCCATGAATTCTCACACATGTAGTATGCTGCATACTATATAATCTCTCTTCCCCTTTGACAACAATGGCAAAAGGCACTGGCAGGGTTTCTCTCCTCTCATGTCTATTGGGCACTGATAGAGTTTTATCTCCTCCTTTTATTCTACTAGATGCTTCTCCTCTTTTGACCATCATAAATTTCATCCTTTCAAACCACAACATTTGAGATGGAAGGCTCAACCACCAACTGACACCAATTGATCAGGACCCAAATGTATATACAAACCAGAACCTTATTGCATATACAAGTTTGAAACCAATTGAAGGCACATGTGTTAGTGAATGAAACATACCTTCCGGTCAGACTGCATCATCACCCCTTGATATGAAGAAGCCATTTTGAGCCCAAGTTTCTAATAAAACTCAACCACCAACTGACACCAATTTCTTAGCACCCAAATGTATATAGAACCCAGAACCTTATTGCATATACAAGGATAAAACCAATTGAAGGCACATGTGTCAGTGAATGAAACATACCTTCCAGTCAAACTGCATCATCTCCCCTTGATATGAAGAAGCCATTTTGAGCCCAAGTGTTGAGGCTAATATTGATACCAATTATATCTCATCTGATACCAAATGGATGTTATCCCGTGTAGGTAAATCTCCCTCTTTGAAAGGACCATTCTCAGTGGTCCAGTTGTGATTTCAATACTAGTACAACCATAGACACTTACACACCCTCTATATCCAACAAGTCTGATACAATTCAAAAAAATGGTTGTCAACTCCCCCTGAGTCATACATCACAAGTCCTCATTTGTTTGTTAGGTTCTAAGGTGGAGCCAACTAGCACCATATACTGGTTTAGCTGTGCATATGTAATAAAATGATGATCTTTCAGCTCTATTATACTCATCACAACTTATGACATGATCCTAGATGTACACAATGCCATACAATGTCTCTATCATGCCATAAGTAAAACTGGTTAGCCCACAAAGGATGCATGCATGCAAGATCAACTACTGGGACAACATATGTCATTTAGGACTTTTCCAATACCATTTGAGACATAATCACCTCAATCCATGTTTCCTAAGTTAATGCAATGATCTTGAACCTCATTGTCTTATATAACCTATAGATACTGGTTAGTATACATGTCGGTAACATACTGCATAGACCGGTTTCCTTCACCGGTCCATCATCTCTACTAGAGAACCTTCCTCTAAATCATATCTTCTTGTTTCAATTTTCTTCTGATCTCATTTTTAATTTATTCATCCATTAACACATGTAGACCATGATCCATCCCTCATGTGTAGGTGTGTATCCAAGGCAACCACTACATACACTTCCATCTCATCTTCTTCCTTTACCGACAACAAATAAACCTCTTATCTACCCATTTTCACTATAGGGGTGAATAATATGATCAATGAGTAATTCCCCCTAAGGTTATGCATCTCCTTTAAGCCTTAGGAGATATCACTTGTGCATTGAATGCATAGTGTTGGTCCATGGTCCTACTCTTCTTTCTTCCTCAATAACTGCATGTTCTCATTCTTCTTCCCATTTTCAGTCCTGGGAGTAGGTCTTACTTTATTTTTTTTATTGGTCCTTGCTCTACTAGATTCTTCCACATAACCACAAGCATTGTTGTAAAATAAAATAGTGTTCATGCCATACGCATGATTGCAGGACCTTCTGTTAAACTAGTTTGACCATCTTCTTCTAGTCATGTTATTGTAATCAGATACCAGAACCTGTGGACCACTTGATCTTGTAGGGACATTTGTCCTTTGATTTCATGCAGGCCTCTCACTTCCATATTCTCTACACTCATTTCCATGTTGAGCATAGTTGGTATACCACTTGTCATGTGATTGAACTTTCCTATTCCTTTATTCATGATTTTTATTCCCAAATCCATTGCAGATATAACATTCATACTTTATATTTATTGAGGCAAAAATTGGACTCATCTTATTATGCATAGGAGTAGATATATGCATGTTTCTACATCTTGACACACTATGGCCATATGCATTACTTTTTGGAAAAACAACATTCTTAAATCTAGACCTTTGCATTCATCGGCCTTATGACCATAATCTTTGTAAGAGAAGTAGAAGTTGATAAAGGATGGCATATGACTTTCAAATTTATTCTTCCATGCATGAGAAGATCTTACTAGTTTAGTATTTCCATTTCTGCTTTTGAGAGGATGGATCTTGGATTGTCCATGCTCTGCAGCTCTTCCATATGATCTCTTCTTTTCCCACACTTGCTTTGTCTTGTGGGTGGTATAATTTCCTTGTCTTCTACCGGTGGGAGGTCTTCTATGCTATCTTCTTTTTTTCTTCCTTTCAGTGAAGCTTCCTTCTCCCATCTTTCCTTTGTCCTTTGGGATCTGCATTGTTTCTCCTTCTTGCAGCATTGATCTTCATCCTTATCTTCATGTCATCACTGATTGTGGTTGGATGAACCTTCTTCTGGGGATGATTTTAGACAATGAAGGTCTATCCCTTGTTATCTCCATTTGTGGAGACAAATAGAATGTCATTGTGGGGGACATTCTTGCCCGATGAAGCATTCATCGACACCACTTCCTAATCCTCTAGTGTCCTTAGAATTCTGTTGTTTCTTTAGCATTTTATCTAGGGCATCATTGCTGCTATCAAACTAGATTCTCACCTTGAGCTCATCCTTACACTTTTCAATGTCTTTTTAGAGATTCTCAATTTCTCCTTCTAGTTGCTCATACTTTTTATTTTTGTCCTCTAGTGCAAACAATAGATCTTTACACTGGCACTCATTGGTGTCTTCTTGTTGAGTCTTCAACTCTGAGATACACTTCTCAGATTATTCAAGGCATCTAATTAGCTAGTTTTGTTCCACAACTGCAACATTCTTGAATAACTTGTATTCATTCCCCACTCTACTAAGTTCTTCGAGTGCACTTACAAGTTCTCCTTCAAGATCAACTTCTACTTCATCTTCTTCTTCACCTTCACTATCACTACCAAACACATCTTGCTTGTAGGAATGATCTGCATGATCATTCTTAGATGTGTGCCTCTCATCTTCTAATTCTTGAGCCATGAAGAGGTGAGTTCCTTCTTCATCATTGTTGTTTTTGCCAATAGATCTTCCTTCATCATCTACAAACCCATGAGTTACATTTTCCTTCTTGCTTCCACAAACGGGTTGTGTAGTGCCAAGCTCATTTCCATAGAGCTTCTTTAATCTATCTCATAAGCTGTTTGCCGATTTGCATATGTCCACTTGTGAGGAGATATCATCTGTGAGCCCACAAAATATAGCCTTCATTGCTACATCATTACACTGATTTATTATTTTTGCGTTTGAATTGTTACAAGCTAGGGTTGTCCACACATCAAACCCTAAAGAGGATAGGTAGACTTTCATCCTACAACTCCAAACAAAAAAAATTGAACCATCAAATACATGAGTAAGGATTAATACTAAACATTCCATTATGTTCAAATACCAGAATCTACCCAAGCTAGAGAAAGCTTATCAACCAGGACCCTATGCTCTGATACCAATTGTTTAACACAAGATGCCACTGAGAGGGGTGAATCAGTGGTTTCTAAACTTAACCCTTTTCTATCCTATGTGTTTATACTAATTAATTGATCTAGCATAAAGAATAAATACTGGTTAGATGGAAGGATAACACAAATGCAACCACACATCAAAGGGACATCTCATAACACCAGATGTACGAGGAAAACCCAAGATGGGAAAAACTTCAGTGAGAAATATTGTTGGAGACTACTACTCCAATCCAACCTCACAATGAAGAATTTGGTTATAACATTTAGGGAACCAACACAAGGAGTACCACCCCTACTTTAGGACACTGACCCTTGATTTTAGGGCACCAACTAAAGGAGCACCAACCCCTATACCGAGCTCCAACTTAGTGATTAAAAAATCATATTTTGAACAAAACTAATATCCCTATTACAAAAGAACTTTGTAATTCTTATGCAAATCTCTCCATTGGTTCTCCTCTATCCAATTCTCTATTGGTTCTCTACTCACCTTCTCACTGCTACAATCTTATCTCCTGCTACAACTCACTCTCTACTGCAACCTTACCGGTCCATCTTGTTCTTCTTCTCTATTGGCTCTGGCCTCTACCAGTTCTCCTTCCTCTCTACCAGTTAGGCTACTAGTTACCAGCAATCTTCTTCACTTAGTCAAATATCCACCATCTAATTACCCTTGGTTCTCAACTTACCAATCCTCTTCACTGCAATCTTATAGATTGGTTCAATCACCACTGGTGCACTCCTCTATCAAACTTAATGCAAATGATCAGTTAATTCCCTCTTGCTGGTTGAACTCTTCTAACCGGTTCTCTCTCTCTCACTCTCAGTCTCTTCTCTCATTATCATTGAGAACGTGATTGATCAACTCTCTTCTCTCACTTCTCTCTCATGCTGAAACACCAACTACATCTTTGTTTCATATTCTTATAGCCAGGCTTTCCCGCCTAAATGTGAGCTCAAACATATGCAGTTAGGGTTTTTGCCATGCACTAAATCTGCATCATATTTCTTCTTTGATCATCATGACATGTCATATTCAATTTGATATCATATCCTTAATTGATGATCTGCATCCCATAAATGAGCATCACTATTTTATTTACCTTTCAATTCACATATTTTATCTTTAGCCATCTTTAGCATGATTTTTGGCCTTTTGTCTAATTAATCACATGCATGATGCAATTTCCTTCATCCAGTTTGATCTACTCAATCATTTTGTCCTAGATCTTTGTTGTTTCCTGAATCTCGAGCCACAAACCTCAGCCATCATTCCTCAAGAATCACAGTTGTTATTAAATGTTGGACTAGTTGCCAACAACCTCACCGACACACCACACTGACCTATGCATGCATGCCACTTAACCTTCACATGGTACCTTTGTCAACATCCACCTTGGCTTACTATGTTGATCTGACTTGGTCACTAACCAATAGAACAACAAGGTTCAACTACCGATTCATAGACCCTGCCGGTTATACCTTAACCGATATTTTTTTACCCCTACACTTTTCTTGTCTATCAGTGCAACACCTAAACCCATCAGAACACTTGCCAACCTACCTAATGCACAACTTCAACATATGGGAGCCTTCTGCATCTAGACTTTGTCATCTTTACTAGTGAACATACTTATCAGTAACCATCTTAATGACACCATGTCATCAACCTTCAATAAACTTCATCTATTTGCATATATGGCAACACTTTTCTCCATCTTCAATCTAGTTGCACTCTCTGTCTTTAACTGCTCAACCTTGCCTTCTTCATCATTTGACTAGTTCTCCTATAAATTAGTTTGTCAAAGTGACAAACATATCCTTCCTTCTCTATACCGACAACTCATCATGTCTACCCTTGCAGATTCGGTACACATCGATGATCTCATGCACCTAAGGCAACTTAGTGTATCACCAGTTGATCTGGTGTGAGCCTTTAAACACCTATCTTTAACTCATATGTCTTATCTCAAAGAAATATGATGCATTCCATGCATAATAGGAGATAAGCTCTACTTATCGGTGGGAGTGGATCCTTGTCAGTTCATTCTACTTCTAACATTGCACTGACATTCCTTAGCTGGAATTGACCATATACATCTTCAATCAGATACACATAATTTGATTGAGCACACTAACTACCAGAATTATCTTAATTTGATGGGAGCCCTATAGATTGGCATTTAGTATTATATCGGTGGCTTGCACATACTTCACCTCCAGTGTTGATGCGATTTTTGTAACATTTCATCTCTTCATCATAATCAACATCCCAACATCTTTCTCTCTTATCAATTGGCAATAATGCACTACCAACATGTCACTTACCAGTCTTATATAATACTGGTCTCTAGTCCATGTCTTCAGCACAAGTCAACACTAACTTGTGCACCAGTGACTCCAATGGCTATTTTATGGATGACACTCTCTTCCTTACCGGTGAATTGCTAAGCTAGATGACACCAAAGACATCACTTTCCATATGCATCAATAATAGTACTACACATACATCTTCCATACCCATTGCCATCCTATATTGGTTGACATCAATGACAACATAATGACAACACAATGCCAACATCACGGATGCTCCTATATCAGACATCCAAGGTTATTTAAAAAGTGAGCATCCCACTTCGCTAGGGTCAGCAAGAATCCAAGGCAGTCTACCTCTACCTAATAAATCTAATATGAATCTTCATCTGGTCTGTCCTTCCACTTCACAAGATACTCCTTATACTGACTTCTCCAGGTACTACGCCCAATTCTACTATCCAAAATCTATTCAATCTGATTTGGTTCCTTCCGGGGCAACTATTTCTCCAAGTCTATAACATTTTTCTCACTGAATTCTAGTTCATGGTACTGATGAAGATTTGCAATGTTAAACAGTGGTCAAATACTTAGACTATCCTATAACTCCACTTCATATGCATTTCTAGAACTTAACTTTCTCAAAATTTTATAAGGTCTAAACTTATTCATCAGCAACTTGTTATAAGTTCCAACCGAGAATCTCTCTTTTCTCAGATATACCATCACCACATCACCAACTTCAAATTATTTATGTCTCCTCTTCTCATCTGACTTCTCCTTATATTTGGTGTTCATGTCTTCCAAATGATACTTAACTTGAATATGCAATGATGCCATATTATTTGTGAAGTCTTCAACTTTTGAACTCCTTCGTTCTTCACTGCCAATGTCTCTCAATTCTGATATACCTCTGGGATGCACTTTGGTAACAATCTCAAAAGGTGTTCTTCTTGTACTTCTATTTACTGAATTATTGTAGGCAAACTCTTCTTGCGCAAGGATTAAATCCCAACTTCCCGTTTTATCTCCCACTAAATATCTCAACAAATTTCCCAAACTTTGGTTAACAACTTATGTCTATCCATCAGTCCATGGATGAAAAGTAGAAATGAACTTCAAATCTATCTTCATCTTAATCCAAATTTTTCTCCAAAAATAGCTAATAAAATTAGTGTCTTTGTCTGAAACTATGCTCTTAGGTAATCCATGCAACCTTACCAGTTCCTTGAAAAATAAGTCTGCTACATGCATGTTGGCATTATTGGCATTATGTTGTCATTGATGTCAATCGGTATGACATGGTCACTAGTGAGTAGGTAGTGACAACTAGTATGGGTGAAGTAAGTTCCAATGTCAGCCAATATAAAGGATGAAACGTGCAAGTAGACAATAAAGGTATGCTACCGGTACATATGAAATGCATCATCTATCAGTAAAGTAGGATCACCAGTAAGGCAAAGAAATCCAGCAAGCAAAAGAAGAACTAAAGAATGTGAACTGGAATACACAAAGAAGTTTAATACTACTAATAATTAGACTGAGATGTTGGACCAACATGTTTGATGGAAGGCCAAGTTGATCCACCAACAGAGAAGAGGTATGAAGGTGTGAAGGCCCACTGGTGAAGTTAGGTTTTACCAGTAAGGTGAGTTGAACCGATAGTCAATCTTGGTCGGTGAAGAATGTTAAACTAAAATAACAAACCAAGCATTGGTGGATGTCGACAAGGATGACAGGTGGAATCTAGGTGGTGATCATACATAGGTCAGTGAAGTGTTCATCAATGTAACAGTCAGCAAGCAGGTCAACTTTTATGAAGCACATGAAAATCATGAAAGGATGGCAGAAGGTTGCGGCTCAAGGAAAAATAGGTGGCAAGAAAATGAACAGACCCTTCAAGAAGATATTATCTTTGTACCCACTTGACTAAAGGAAATGGCTGAGCCATTAATAACATTTGATAGAGAAACACAGAAAAGCATGGTGCAGACTTCCAAACATAGAAAATGGAATGCAAGGTGTTGGTGGTGCTAATCTATGACATGCAAATCATATCTCCAAAAAATTAGATTGGATCAAATCTAATATAGATTGAGTTAGTGAAGGAAACACCTAGCATGACACCATTTGAATGCTGCTTTGGTGGGAACCCTAAAAGATAAATATGTGAGCTTGAGACTAGAATTGATTTATGCTTGATACAAAGTGTGAGAGAGAATAGAGCCTGAGAAAGGATAAAAAATTCTCTCCCTTAGAGTTTATTCTAAGAAAGTTGTAGTATTTTTAGTAGGTGAACCAATGAGAGGGTCTAATTGGTAGAGACAGAGTAACTAGTAAACTATTGCAGTTATAACAGTCAAGCTAACCAATGAGGTGTGATTGGTCAATAAAGAATCCAAGAGTGACATAGTGTGGTGTGAGGCTGAGGGAGAAAGAAGAGAGACTAGTAGTAACCAGTGAGAGATCAAAGAGAGTAATATGATAACCAATAGTGTGAGAACCAGTAATGAAGAGGAGTTTGTTAACTGATAGAAATCTATTAATCAGGTGTTGCAGAACTCATTTGCAACCAGGTGCTTTAACTATATCAAAATTGTATTACATTATATAATCACTAGTTGGATCTTGGTGCAGGGGTTGGTGCCCTAGATCAGTAAGGGTTGGTGCTCCTTGGGTTGGAGCCCTAAATCATTGTAATCCATTGTTTCTTTGTGAGGATGCATTGGAGAAGTAGACTTTAATAGTATTTCCCACTGAAGTTTTTCCCATACTAGTTCTTCCTCATACATCTTGTGTTGTGGGTGATGCTTTTATGTGTTTGCCTCTTTTGATATCCACTCTTTTATTACTAGTTTGATTGTTTACTATTTAGGTTGTTAACCGATACTCAAGGCTTAGTTTAAAAAGAAAATTTTTAGGAACCACTGATTCAACCCCCTCTTAGTGGTACTTTGTGTTAAATAATTGGTATCAAAGCCTATGTTCCTAATTGATTAAAGATTGGATAGATTCTGGTCATAAAACACAATATAAAGAACTCAATCTACCTCATCAAAAGTCCCCCATGTTTGATGGATCTAACTATGCCTTCTAGAGTAGAAGAATGGAGACCTATATTTCCTTACTTGTCTTTGATGTGTGGATGTTTGTCAAGAATGGGTATATTGTCCCTAGTATTCCTCCCATTGAGCCAGATGCTAAGAAGGAGTATGAGAATAATGCAAAGGCTAAACATGCTATCTTAAGAGGGTTGTCTGATGATGAGTTTGTTAAGGTCATGCATTGTGCATCTTCCAAGGAGAATTCAAATAAAATAGAGAGGTTATTTGAAAGAGATTCCAAAGTCAAAGAAGCCAAGATGCAATCTCTAAGAGGTTAGCTTGAGGGCATCAAGATGAAATATGAAGAAAATATTGTAGACTACCTTCACATAATAGATGAAACTGTGAACACCATCAGAGGACTTGGAGAAGAAATTGTTGATGAGATTATTATCAAGAAGGTACTTAGATCTCTCACATCTAAGTATGATACTAAGGTTTCCACTATAGAGGAAACCAAGGATTTGAAGACCTTCATAATGGATGAGCTATTTGGCTCTCTTACAACCTATGAAATGAGAACAACTGGTGAATCATCCTCAAGGAAAGAGGTGGCGTTCAAATCCACCAGAAAGGGAAAGGAAGAGGTTGCTCATAAAGGATCTAGTGAAGACTCAGATGCAGAGGTAGAAAACTTTGTCAGAAAGCTCAAGAGAGGATGCACCAAGTATAAAGTAAAGTTACCACTCAAATGCTTCAACTATGGTAAAGTTGGACACTTTGCTGCAAAATGTCCTTATAATGAAACCAGTGGAGATGAGAAAAGAAGTTTTGGAAGATCTACCAGTAAAGACAAAGAAAGGAATATCTAATGGCAAGGAAGAAGAGGCTACCAGAAGCAGAACAACCTATATTCTATTGAGGATGATGCCACAGATGAATAAAGTGCTTCATAAGATAACTACCATGAGAATGAAAGACAACTTAATCTCTTTATGACACTTTATGAACTTATTGGTGAAGATGAGGAATAAGAAGACAAAGAAGAAAAAGAGCAATTGAAGCAATCCCTCGATGAGACCAATAATGTTATCTCTAACTTAAAACTCTAGCTAGACAAAGCCAAGAGGATATGTGAAGTTACATCCTCTGATCTGATGAAGAAGGAAAAGGAGCATCAAGATCTGGAAGAAAAAATAGCAAAACTTAAGAAAGAGCTTGAAGAGAGCAACGATGAACTGAAAATGAGGATAAAATATGAGGGTAGCACTAAATCCTTAGGCAAGATGTTGAGAAAATAGAAGCAATCTAAAGATACTGGTGGCTTAGGGTTTGAAGAAGAAAAAAGTTCAAATAGCAAAGACACATTCGATAAGGAGATAAAATTCACTTCTTCAAGTGAAGGTGAAGAAAGGAAGACATTCATGGTAAGAAAGGATACTGGTAAGAATTCTTATGCAGATGCTATTAGAAACTGTCACATAAAACTGAATACATAATCAATGAACTAGAGGCCACACTCAATCTACCGATATGCAGATCCTAGGAGAAATTCTAGAATTGATCATGAAGGATTTACCAGAGTTAGCAGCATGAAAGGAAGACCCTCAGTGAGGCAGATGTTTGCAAGACCAAGGCAACCTAGCCAATATGTTCCAAACTTTCATGAATATTGTTACCAGTGTAACGAATTTGGACATAGGTGAGCTAATTGTAGATTAACCAATAAGCCAACTATTAGTTATGAAAATAGAAATCCATTTAATGCACTCTAGGATATGAATGTATTTGGTCATAGGAGTTTTGAATGTAGAAAGAGTAAACTAGTGTCCTACAATAGTTTCAAAGATTCATCCATTAACGAAAATGTGAAATGTTATAACTGTCAAGAGTTTGGACATATAGAAAAGTTTTGTAAGAATAAGAAAATCAAGTAGAAGAGGACACATCCTGATGAGGAGCATATAGTTAAATCGAAGCACAAAATTGCAGCTGATAAAAAGTAGCAAACTAAAATAGTATGGGTTGATAAAGAAAAGGACAAAGTAGAATCAACTCTCATAGTGCAAACTGCCCTACATGCTGAAAGATGAAATCTATGGGTTGTTGATAGTGGTTTTTCCAACCATATGACTGGTGATAAAAATAAATTTATCAAGGTTAAATATTGGAATGGTGGTCCAGTGAGATTTGGAGAAATCATCGATCAAGATAAAGGGAAAAGGTACTATAAACATTGATGGAAAACTAAAAGCACATGACATGTATTATGTGGAAGGCCTGAATCACAACTTGCTTAGTGTGAGTCAGATGTGTGACAAAGGTTATAAATTCACCTTTGATTCTACTAGTTGCCAGATAAAGAAGGAGAGTATCGGTTAGACTGTAGCTGAAGGCAAAAGGATAGATGGTAATATATATAATCTGAAAGAATGTTTTGAATCCTAGTGCATGTGAGGACAATTGGATGAAAGTTGGTTGTGGCACAGAAGAATAGGCCATATAAATTTTGATAACTTAGTTTCTATAAGCAAAAAAGGGTGTGTAAGAAATATTCCACTTATCATCAAACCAGTAAAAAGATGTTGCGATGAATGTGTGAAAGCAACACAGACTAAGGTGAGTTTTAGAACAAAAGAACACTACAGTTCAAGACCACTTGAAATTGTACATACAGATCTTTGTGGTCTAATAAGGACAAGAGCTCTTGTTGGTGAAAGATATTTTATGCTCTTCATTGATGACTATTCAAGGATGACATGGGTCACTTTCCTACAAGATAAATCACAAGCATTTGATATATTCAAGATCTTTTAGAAGATGGTAGAGAAGGAAAGTGGGTGCAATCTAAAATGTCTAAGCTTAGATCAGGGTTGAGAGTTCACATCAAATAAGTTTGAAGATTACTGTGAAAGACATGGAATCAAAAAGCAGTACTCAGCTACCAAGACACCACAACAAAATGGTACGGTAGAAAGGAAGAATAGGAAAATCAAGGAGATGGGCAGAACCATGTTAAATTAGGCTAGTTTGTCAGACATATATTGGAAGGAAGCAGTTCATACTCTTGCATATATCTTGAACTGGGTCCAACTAAGAAGAAAGAATAGAATGACACCTTATGAGTTGTGGTATGACAAGAAACCATCAGTCAAATACTTCAAGGTATTTGGAAGAAAGTGTTTTATCAAGAGGGATACTGATGGTTTAGGTACTTTTGATTCTAGGAGTGATGAAGGAATCTTCCTTGGTTATTCAACTAACAACACGGCCTATAAATGCTATTAAAAAAGACTAAGGAGAGTCATTGAGAGTGTGCATGTAATAATTGATGAGGATATGCACAAAGGAAGACAAACACAAGAGAACCGGTATGATGATTTTGATGATGAAGGTGAAGAAGCTCAGTCAGACAATAAACTAGAAGAAGCATCCAAAAACGCTCCTAACCAATATGTGCAAATGAACCACCCAAAAGAGAATATTTTAGGTAATAAGAGTGATGGTGTGCAGACTAGGAGAAGACTTTCCTGGAATGATG
Organism: Cryptomeria japonica; assembly: GCF_030272615.1. Lineage (NCBI taxonomy): Eukaryota > Viridiplantae > Streptophyta > Pinopsida > Cupressales > Cupressaceae > Cryptomeria > Cryptomeria japonica. The sequence continues at coordinate 204,835,172 of NC_081411.1, read as the reverse complement.
AACAAGTCAACTTCTGCCTCATGACTGAAGTAGAACCTAAAACATTCAATGAGGCTAGCAAAAGTCAACTTCTTATTGATTCTATGTTGGATATAATACAGGTCATGTGCATGGTGGCTATATATTTCAAGTACCACCTAAGCAATCACATATGAATTTTGTAAGCAAAAATTTTAGGTACTTGCAAGGAACACTCCGTTATGGATTGTGGTACCCCAAACAAGGAAAATTCTTCTTGGAAGCATATACTAATGTTGATTGGGAAGGTTACATTGATGACCATAAGAGCACAAGTGGTGGTGCATTCTTCCTAGGTGACCTGTTGGTTTCATGGCATAGTAGGAAGCATGATTCAATCTCCCTATCAACTGCTAAAGAAGAGTACATTGCTACTACTACATGTTGCTCTTAGGTGATTTGAATGAAGATTTGCCTCAAGGACATATAGGTGGACATCTCGGATCCTATTCCCATCAGGTGTGATAATTCAAGTGCCATCAACATATCAAAGAATCTGGTAATGTATTCAAGGACAAAGAATATAGCCATCAAGTATCAGTTTCATAGAGAGAAGGTTAAAGGATAGGAAGTAAAGATAGAATATGTTCCTACAGGAGAACAAGTGGCAAACATCTTCACTAAACCAAAATTAGTAAGAAATTTTGATTACTTAAGACACAAGTTGGGAGCTATGTCACCTACCTCATGCACTTAAAGATTGGAAGGAGATCTATGTTTTAGAGGGAGTTAATTGTAAAATCTCATATCTCTTTAACTATATGCTAGTTGAGTGGATTATGGCCAAAAGGGGAGAAAACACTGTATAATCGGTGGAGAAAGGATTATATAAAAGGATGTCATGACCCTTTGTCATTGTGTCAAATGGGTAGAAAGCTATTGGTGTGAAGTCTTGTAGTAAGTTGACATGTTGACATCAATACCAAAGGGGGAGATTGTTGGGATTATTGGCATTATATTATCATTAATGTCAATAGATATGGCATGGTCACTGGTGAGTAGGTAGAGGCTACCAGTATGGGTGAAGTAATTTTTGATGTCGACTACTATGAAGGATGAAGCATGCAAGAAGATAGTAAAGGTATTTTACTGATACATATGAAATGCATCATCTACTCGTAAAGGAGGATCACTGGTAAGGCAAAGCAGGAAAGCAAGCAAAAGAAGAACTTAAGGATGTGAACTGAAATACACAGAGAAGTTTAATACTATTGGTAATTGGACTAAAATGTTGGACCAACATGTTTGGTAGAAGGCCAAGTTGATTCACCAATAGGGAAGAGGTATGAAGGTAAGAAGACCCACCGGTGAAGTTAGGTTTTACCGGTAAGGTGAGTTGAACCAGTAGTCAATCTTGGTTGGTGAAGAATGTCAAAATGACATAGCAAACCTAGAATAGGTGGATGTCGACAAGGATGATAGGTGGAAGCTAGGTGGTGATCATGCACAAGTCAGTGAAGTGTTCATTGACATAACAGTCAGCAAAAGGGTTAGCCTTAATGAAGAACCCACAAATCATGGAAGGATGGTAGAAGGTTGCAGCTTGAGGAAGAAAAGGTGGCAAGTGATTAAAAAGACTGTAGGAAGATTTGATCTTTGTACCTAATTGACCGAAGGAAACAACCAAGCCATTAATGGCATTTGATAAAGAAAGACAAAAAAGCATGGTGCAGACTTCCAAATATAGAAAATGTACATTGTAATGTGAGGTGTTGGCGGTGTTGATCTGTGACATGCAAATCATCTCTCTAGAAAGTTACATTGGATCAAATCTAATACAAATTGATTTAGTGAAGGTAAAACCTAACACAACATCATTTGAATGTTGTTTTGGTGGGAACCCTAAAAGATAAATATGTGAGCTCGAGAATGGAATTGATTGTTTCTTGATACAAAGTGTGAGACGGAATAGAGCCTAAGAAAAGAGAAAAATTTCCTGCCTTAGAGTTTATTTTGAGAAAGTTGTAGTGTGAGTTAGAAGGCAAATCGGTGAGAGGGTCTAACTGGTATAGATAGAGTAATTGTTAAACTGTTATAGTTCTAACAGTTAAGCTAATCAGTGAGGTGTGATTGGTCAAGATGGCATCCAAGAGTGACACAGTGTGGTGTGAGGCTAAGGGAGAAAGAAGAGAGACTAGAAGTAATCGGTGAGTGATCAAAAAGAGTAATATGATAACCAGTAGTATGAGAACTAGTAAAGAAGAAGAGTTTGTTAATCACCATAAATCCATTAATTGGGTGTTGTAGGACTCATTTGCAACAAGGTACTTTAACTATATCAAAATTGTATTACATAATACAACACTGAGTTGGAGCTTGGTGTAGGGGTGGTGCTCCTTGGGTTGGGTCCCTAAATCAGTAGGGGTTGGTGCTCCTTGGGTTTGTGCCCTAAATCTTTCTAATCCATTGTTTCATTGTGAGGCTAGATTGGAGCAGTAGACTCCAGCAACATTTCTCATCAAGGTTTTTCCCATATTGGGTTCTCCTCATACATCTTGTGTTGTGGGTTATGCTAATGTGTGTTTTCCTCTTTTGATATCCACTCTTTTATTAGTGGTTTGATTGTTTAGCATTTAGTTTGTTAACTAGTACTCAAGGCTTAGTTTAAAAGAAAAATTTTAGGAACCACTTATTCACCCCCTCTGAGTGGTACTTTGTGTTGAATAAAGCAATGTATCTGATGTCTTCTTACAAGGTATGAAATAAGCCATGTTTGAGAATATATCCACTACCACAAATATAGAATGATTCCCTCTCGATGTCTTAGGCAATCCAAGTACAAAATCCACACTTATATCCTCCCAAGGTCTTACCGGTACTATCAAAGGTCTATACAATCTCACATTCTGACTACTACCCTTAGCAACTTGAAAAGCTCTACAACTTGCACATATTTTATAACATCATTATGAATCTGGGGCCAAAAGTAATTTTCACTTAGCAATGCTACTATTTTGTCAATGCCAAAATGTCTAGCTAGTCCTCCACTATGCTTCTCCTTTATCGAATTCTCCCTCATAGAACTCTTAGGTATGCACAACTAAACTCCTCTGAATAACATCACATCCTGAATGAAGTAATCCAATCACTTTCTTCTATCTAATGGCATGATGAATCAATAAGGATCTAGACAACTACTAAGAGGGGGTGGGTGAATAAGTAGATAGAAAACTAACAAAACTTTTCACCAACCTCAAAAATAATCTCACAAGTCAATCTCTGAATTAACTAGTTCAAACATTGAACTAAAAATTGCAATATTACTGTCAAGTATACGACTGTCATAACAGAGTAATAGTATAACAGCTCTGAAACTTTCAAACCATTTAACAAAAATATTAAAATGCTTTACTAACAATAGTAAAAGCACATTCCAGATAACTGTCGATTTTCTTATCATATCTAAGTGGATTTAATAGTTAACAAAATTGACCATAACAAACATAACCACAAAAACCATTCACCACTTGACACAATGATTTTGACGGGGAAGCCCAAATGGGAAAAACCATAGTGGGGATGAATACCCACAAGTATTCTGAACTTGAAGTTCACCCTATTAGGAGCCAAGCCTATTAAAGCTTTACAAAATGCCTTGTTAAGAACAGATCTTGTTAGGGACCACCCGGTTAAGGGATTGACTATAATGTACTGTTAGAAGCAATACCTTGCTAGGAGTAACTGTGTAGGGGAAAAAGTGAGACTAGGCTAACATGTCCTAATCCTACCTTTTGACACACATTGTGGAATACGAAAGAGCCTAGAGGTATCACACAATTGGATACTTCTTTTTGTGGAAGAGAGAGCCACGGGCTACCTATTAGGATTTCTATTCCTTTGTTGTAATTGAAAGATAGAATGATGCAAGTTCAATTCCTAACTCCAAAGTGCAAGTATAAACTAATAACGAGATTGCAGAATTGAGATTACATAATGGAAAGCTGTAAACACAAGGACAAGATAAGAATGCAGATGTGTACCCGGAGTTAAAATCTGAGTGAAAATGTTTGGGATGGGGGCGCGGGCGCCACTGTCCTGATTCTTCTCTTGAAACTGCTCCTGAAACTGCTATTCTGCAACCTGAAAAGCTATCTGAAACTTGTTGTCTGACAGAAGGACCAAGGCGCCTAGCACCCCTGTCCTAGGGACCAGGGCGCCCAGCGCCCCTATCCTGGCAGGACCAGGGTGCCCCACGTCCCTGTCCTAGCTTTCTGGGCTGGAATTTGGTGTGTTGTTCTGTCTCGGTCCACTTCCGTCGGATCTGCAACTTGCGGCGTCATCCGAATCCCAAAACCTACACTTATATCTGAAAAGGTATGGTGGGCGGCTATATAGGGTTTTGCCTTAGTCAAACCCCCACTTTGGTGATTTCCACCTCCATGAATAGCCAAGTTGTATAGTAAAAGTTGTGTGTGTGCAGACCTTGTGTGTGTGCAAGATCCTAAAATGCAAGTAAGCAAACTAGAGCCACCTAGAAAGTAAACCCTAATTGCTTGTACATGATAATGTAAGTGCTCCAAATCAAGATGCAAAGTGATCTAAAGCATGAATACAAATGATATGATGAAGCTTATGCAAAGACATGAAAACAACATGAAATCATACCCAACCCCAAGGGATGGGTACAAGCCAATCTTCAGTCGGTGATCCCTTATTGTTCTTCAATGTCTTCAAAGCCCTAAATGGATGAATGAATTTGATGAATGCTTGATGGATGGATGTTGAATGTTGTTGAAGTCTTCAAAGATCTGCTCTTTCGCTACGTAGAAGGCCCTTGAAACCAAAAATTCGGATCCTTTCAAAAGAAGAAAGAGAGCTCTTATATATGAAACCCTAGGTCTTAATTTCAACTTTTGGCTGACCTAGAGATTGAATCTCCCACCAATTTCTTTGGGTTAAGCTTTATTTTATGATTGGATCGCACTCCTAAAATTTCGGGAAAAATGTCTGGGACCATGTGCACGTCGGGCACCATGGTCCTCTCTGGGCGCCATGGTCCCGACAACTTTTCACCAAATTTTTAGGGTCGTCGGATATGATGATTTTAGAGAGAATCCCGAAGTTACAGGTGATTTTGAGATGTTTTGACCCCCGAAATCAAGCCCCCAAATTCAAAATAGGACCTAATTAGGGTTTTTGATTAAATGATGTATTGGAGGAATAAAATGAAAGGGGCACACTTTAGTGAAAAGGGCCCAACTTTATGATATGGAATGATAAAATAGAACCTTAGACCTAATTAATTTGATTAATTAAGTGCTAAAGGGGAAATGCAATGCAAAATGCAAAATGTGCCAAGGCGAGTGCTAGACTAGGTGTGAAATTGTACCACCTTAGCAAGTGCGTACAATTTATGATGCTACAGTAACCTCGATAGAGGATTTAAAATACAAGCTAATGGATTACCTAGTTACAAGATTTAAATAAAACTAATCGTGTTAAGGCTTACCTGATTAAGGGATTTGACTGTTGTAATTGTTAGAGAACAACATGGGTTTGTTGATCTGGTAAATAGCACTACTTTGCTTGATCAAATCCTTTTCATGTTCCTATCTGCCTTCACTCATACTACAGATACACCTTTTGGTTTGGCAACCAATCACACTAACACTTAACTAAAAATTGCCAACACTACAACAAAACAACTCATTGACCTTATATGCAAAACAATAGGTTGGTACTACATCACAAACCTAAGATCTCATAGAGATTACAAACAAATCGGTTCAAGTATGCCCATTAGACTATATAGAAATCATTGCACATTATTCAATACAACATTGACTTCTCCTTGATCATCACTTTATCGATTTCTGTAACTCATCACACAGTTTCCACTTCATGCAATGTACTTGATCATTCCCAAGATAATATTGTTATCTCTACATGCCAAAAACCATTTGAAAATCTTCTCATACAACATGCATATGTGACATAATCATTACTGTTCATCATTTGATCGTAAACCAATACAACCAATTCACCAAGCTCCATCGGTTAGGGTTTGGCACATCAACAGGTAGGCTTACCGATTGATCTTACTATTTCTTAATTGATATCGGTTTTCTTCACAAGCTCACCTACCGGTTACAAAATAACATCATAAAAACATCATATACTGGTTATAATTGACATCAACGACAACACAATAGTTTATCAATGCAATCTTCATGCAAATGACAAGAATATACCCCTTTGGCATTGGTGGCAATACAAATATCAATACACTTGATTGTGATAATTGAGAGTAATGCACATACACAAGTATAGAAATCCTGGTTTACATTTTACCATGTACTCTCCTTTACCTAAGTCTCCATTTCTTCATCTGGTAAATGGCTATAGTTATTCTCTCTATCAATCATAGAGTTCTTCTCCCCCTTCAACAACAATGCCAAAGTAAAAGTAGAAAATGCAGTGTCATACTTCACTATTTTACATCAACAATCTGCAACTTGATGGTCCCCCTATGGAATAAATCCACTCTACACCAATCCTTCTTGAAGATTCTTCAATTAGCTCTAGGACTAATGTATTCTACATCTTCTCAATTGACCTCATGTAGGGGTACAACCCCTAGCTGGCCTCTAAGATACTCAAAAGTAGTCTTAGGTAGAGGTTTAGTAAAGATATATGCTAGTTGCTCATTGTTAGATACATGCTCCAATAACACATCTTTACTCTGCACTTTCTCCCTCAAGAAATGATATTTTAGCTCAATATGCTTGGTCCTAGCATGCAACACTGGGTTCTTTGAGATATTAATTGTACTGGTATTATCACATTAAATCTTTACTGGTTCTGAAATCTTCAACTTGAATCCTTCAATAATGTGTTTCATCTAGATTTCCTGGGTACAATTCATATATGTTGCAACTTATTCAGCTTTAGCAGTGGAAAGTGATATACAACTCTACTTCTTGCTGCTCCAAGATACAAGTCTTCCTCAAACAAAGAATGCACCATCAGTTGTTCTCTTCTTGTCATCAATATTTCCTGCCTAGTCTGCATTAGTATAAACCTTAAAATCTAGGTTACCTGCATATGGATACCACTATCCATAGTCAATAGTACCTTTCAAATATCTTAATATACTTTTAGTTGCTATCGAGTGTGTCTCCTTTGGGTTCTTCTGAAATTTGGCAACTAAACCAACTGCATGATAAATATTCGGTCTTATGTGAACAACATAATGTAATTTCCATATCATTGATCTGTACTACTTTTCATCAACAAATGCAGCATCATCCTCCTTAGACAATTTACAACCAGTAACCATTGGTGTCCCAACTAATTCATAGTCACTCATTCCAAATGTCTTCAATACCTCTTTCACATATTTAGACTGTATGATAAAAATACCACTCTTCATCTGCTGAATTTGCAAACCTATAAAGAATTTTATCTCTCCTAACAGAGACATTTAAAATTCACTTTTCATCTCATTTCCAAAGTCATCACTCATGTCATCATTTCCTCCAAATATGATATCATCTACAAACACTTCACTAACTAGTATCTTATCTCCAAATTTAAAATAAATATTATTGTCTTTACTGGTTCTTTGAAAACCTATCTTCATTAGGTGTGAATGTAGTCTTTCATACCATTCTCTTTATGCTTTCTTCAAACCATATAGTGCCTTTTTCAGTTTACACACCATATCCTTTGCATCAGTCAGAGCATAACTATCTGGTTGTTCAATGTATACTTCCTCTTCCATTATTCCATTAGAAATGTTGATTTCACATCCATCTGGTATACTTTGAATCCCTTATATTTTGAAAATGCAAGTAGAGTCCTAACCCCTTCCAATCTAGCAACTAGTGCAAATGTCTCAGCATAGTCTTCTCCTTCTTCCCATTCATAACCTTTGCATACCAATCAAGATTTGTTTCTAACTACTACTCCATCTTCACTTAGTTTATTCGTGAATACCCACTTAGTACCTATCACATTTTTGTTCACCAGTCTAGGTACTAGGGTCCATGTTTTGTTCTTCCCAGTCTAGTCAAGTTCTTCTTCCATAGATTTGATCCAGTGATCATCTCAAAATGCTTTCTTAGCAATTCTAGGCTCAATAGTGGAGATCATGCAAGAATTCTCTCTAATTCTTCTTTTGGTTAATACTCCAACATCTTTATCTCCAATAATCTAGTCAGGATTATGATTGAGTCTCACATACCTTGGATTGACATGATCATTATCTTCAGGTTCTTCTTCGTCACTATCATCATCATCTTCTTCAGAATCTACCTGTTCTGGTTGAACTGGTACAACAACATTGACTTCATCAGCTTTTGGCTTCACTAGTTCTGGTTCCAAGATCAGAATGTAGCGTTCATATTCCTTTTTCTCCACATTGGTTTCTCCTGAAACTTCAAGACACTCATCTACTCGGACATCAACACTCTCACTGATTCTCTTTGTTTGGTTGTTGTAACATATTTAGGCATTACTCTAGGTGGAGTAACCAAGAAATATGTCTTCATCACTCTTAGCATCAAACTTACTAACATAGTCTCCTCTCTTGATAAAACATTTACTGCCAAAAATCTTAAAATAACTGACATTAGATGATCTACCATACCAGTATTCATAAAGAGTTTTATACTTACCTCTCTTCACCAATATCTGGTTCATAGTGTATACAGTTGTGCTGACAACTTCTCTCCAAAAGGTTTTTTCTACACCTCCTTGTAATAGCATCATTCTAGTAGCTTCAACAACTAACTTGTTGTTCCTCTCTAAAATACCATTCTGTTGTGGTGTCCTCAGTGCAGAAAGTTGCCTCTTAATTCCATTGTCTTCACAATATCTAGTGAATTCCTCAGAAGTGAATTCACCTCCCTAATCAGTCCTTAGACACTATCTTTTTACCACTTTCCTTTTTAGCTAAGGCCCTGAATGTCTTGAACTTACTCCTTCAAGAATGTGACCCACATCATTCTTGAGCAATCATCAGTGAAGATCATAAAATATCTATCACCTTGAATACTTTTAGTCCTTATTGGTCCACAAAGATCTGTATGAACCAAATCTAACAAATGTTGTGTTGAGAAATATTTCCTTTTGAAAGTTGAGGGTGTCATCTTTCCTAACTAACATTCCTTACACAAAGAATTCACCGATCTGTTCAACTAAGGCAAACCTCTTACTAGCATGGACTTAGTGACTTTGATAGTATTATAAAAATTTATATGATTAAATCTCTGATGCCGAAGCCACCTATCATCAACTTTACCAATTAAATAGTCCTTGACTTTAGGATTCAAGTGAAACAAGTTACCTTTTGTCTTCTTGTTGGTTGCAATTAGTTTGCCTCTGCTCCCATTGATATTGCACATTCCATTCTTAAATTCCAATGGAAAATCTTTGTCATTGAGTTGAGCTACACTCAATAGATTGTGCTTTAGTCCTTCAACCTAGTAGACATCATCAACACTGCTCTTTCCATTAAAAGAAATGGTTCCCTTTCCTTTTACCATGTAGGGTGAGTCATTTCCAAATCTCACAACTCCTACATCAAATTCCTTCATTGTAAGAAGTTTACTCTGGTCACTAGTCATGTGGTGTGAACAACCACTATCAATTATCCAATCATCAGAACTATCTATGCAAGAAACTAATGCCTTATAATAAGATGTCTCCTCTTTAATGACAATAAAAACAATGTCTTCATTAGAATCACCATCATATTCCTCATCAGTGATTCCACCATCAACTACAATGAGACAATCTCTTTTACCTTTTCCTTTGTACTTCTTGTACTTCTCACGCTTATGCTTATTGTCACCACTAGGATAGTTAGCTGCAATATGTCCAATCTTGTTACATGCAAAACACTTCAAAGGTCATTTACCTCTGTATTTACTAGTACCTCAAGGTAACCTCTTGGCCAACAATGCTTCAAGCTCGATCAGACTATCTTCATCATCAACTTCTTTGCTAGATCTAGACTCATAACTATGGCTAACATCTTTGCTTTTCCTCATAGGTGGATTAGAAATTGAAGCTCTAAATGCAAATTCATATTTACGAGAACTACCATCATAAGAATTTAATTAAAATGTAGTGAGTTTACCAATGATGGAGTCAAGAGTTACCTTAGATTTATCAATCGATTTTATCTCTTGAATGGCTACCACTCGAATAGCATAGACTGGCAGAAGGGTTCTCAACACCTTACTGACCACTATGGGATCCTCCACTTTACCACCAACACTCTTGATCTCACCAACTATTTCCTTGATCCTCTAACCATATTATTTGATATTGTCACCTTCAGCCATCCACATGTCATCAAATTTACCTCTCAGACTCTCTTCTTTGGAAATCTTCACATGCTCATTACTGCTATAGATTTCCTCAAGTTTCTTCCATACATCATAAGCATTTTCTAGACTATGGACATCAACATACTCTAAATCAAACAAAGAACTGATAATAGCCTCTAATGCTTGATTATTCTCTTGTTGCTCTTTTTCTTGATCATCAAGCATAGTCCCACTAGGTGCAACATATTGTGTAACAATATGTTCCCAGTATTGACTTCCTAAACTCTTGATATAGATTTTAATCCTATCACTCCATATTCGGTAGTTTTCCCTATTAAACTTCAGACCTTATTTCTTCATCATGTTCTTCTAGATCTTTACCTCAAGCTATTTGGCTTAGACACTAGATGACCTAAAATAATCTAATACCAATTGATGGTATGATGAATCAATAAGGCTATGTACAACTACTAAGGGGGGGGTGAATCAATAGATAGAAAACTAACAAAAATTTTCACCAACCTCAAAAATAATCTCACAAGTCAATCTCTGAATTAACTAGTTCAAACACTGAATTGCAAATTGCAATATCACTGTCAAGTATACTGGTTGACAGTCATAATAGAATAATAATATAATAGCTCTGAAACTTACAAACTATTTAACAAAAATATTCAAATACTTTACTAACAATAGTAAAAGCACATTTTAGATAACTTTCGATCATATTATCATATCTAAGTGGATTTAATAGTTAAGAAAATTAACCATAGCAAACATAACCACAAAAACCATTCACCAATTGACACAATGATTTTGACATGGAAACCCAAATGGGAAAAACCACTATGGGGATTAATACCCACAAGTATTCTAAACTCTTCTGAAGTGCGCCCTATTAGGAGCCAAGCCTATTAAAGCTTTACAAAATGTTCTGTTAAGAATAGATCCTGTTAGGGACCACCCGGTTAAGGGATTGACTATAATGCCCTGTTAGAAGCAATACCCTATTAGGAGTAACCTCAGTAGAGGATTTGAAATCCAAGCTAATGGATCACCTGGTTAGAGGATTTAAATAGCACTAAGCTTGTTAAGGCTTACCCGATTAAGTGATTTGACTGTTGTAATTGTTAGAGAACAATAAGGGTTTGTTGATGTGGTAAATAGCACTACTCTGGTTGATCAGATGCTTTTCATGCTCCTATTTGCCTTCACTCATACTACAGATACACCTTTTGGTCTGGTAACCAATCACACTAACACTTAACAAAAAATTGCCAACATTATAACAAAATAACTCATCGACCTTATATGAAAAGCAATAGGTCGGTAATACATCACAAACCTAAGATCTCATAGAGATTACAAAAAAATAGGTTCAAGTATGACCATTAGATTAAATAGAAATCATTCCACCTTATTCAAGACAATCTCAACCGCTCCTTAATCATCACTTCATCAATTCATGTAACTCATCATGCGGTTTCCACTTCATGTAATGTACTTGCTCATTTTCAAAACCAACCATTATCTCTACATGCCAGAAACCATTTGAAACTCTTCTCATACAACATGCATACATGGTATAATCATTACCATTCATCATTTAATCATAAATGAATACAATTGATTAACCAAGCTCCATCAATTAGGGTTTGGCACATTAACAGGTAGGGTTACCGGTTGATCTTACTGCTTCTTAAGTGATACCAGTTTCCTTCTCAAGCTCACCTACCAGTTGCAAAAAAAAAGCATAACAACATAATATACCAGTTACAATTGACATCAATGATAACACAATAGTTCATCAATGCAATCTTCATGCAAATGCCAACACTATCTACCATAACTACTTCTCTACATGACTTCCAAGGTTTTGCAAAATCTGAGTCATCATCATACAAAGTGTTCAAATCTTCAAATCCTAATACTGTCACTCTCATCTCTGTCAACAAATTCCTTCTCTGAGTCAGTGCATCAACAACTTTGTTATATTTCTCACTTCTATGCTGCAACACAAAGGTGTAACTAAGCAAGAATTCTACCCATCTCATATGTCTCTGATTCATCTTACTCTGATTATTCAAATACTAAAAACCTTGATGATTTGTGGTGTTCTCAAAACTAAGAAACCCAAGTTCACCTGTAATCTATCTATGAAATAACCAATCTCAATCAATGAAATGCTTCAGGGCTTGGACAACATAACATAGGATCCTAATGATCCTCCTACACTTTGGGTTCTACTAGACCTAGGGGGGACACCCTTTGATGCATAAAATATAACCAATTACAAACATATGGCATCAACAAAAGAAGATGAATCTCAAAAGGCTCAACAACAAGGAGGTTACTGTAGATGGGATAGATCTACATTGACATCTCAACTAGATTGGATCATGAGATAGGTGAAACATTACCACAGAACAAAAAGCAAAAGATATTCTAATTTGATTTTAAAAAAAGAAGCAAGTAACTTCTAGTTATAACAGATCAGTGCCTTAACCTGGGCATAGAGTCAATACAAAAACCACAAATGGAATACAAGTTGCACATTAGATTCATTGAAAAAGATATCCCTATATTAATGCCTAACATTAATACATTCTAGACTCAATCAAAGGATCATACTTATCCAAACATTGACCCAAATCCAAAATGATTGTTCACAAAATTTAAACTCTTCCTTGAAGAGTACCTAAGAACACCCATTACACTCCCACTTTGAGAGGACATACCTAAACTCCCTTGAAGACTTGATTTACTGAAAATAAAGAACGTCTAAAGACAATCTAATGTAAGTGTATATATGCCTTACATATATATGACCTGCAACTAAGAAACAATTTGGAAAAATATATTTATTCATTGACAGAAGAACAAGAACATCAATAGTTACAACTAAGAAAAATTAAATGCAAAAATGGAATCCCTCTTGGAAATCTCCCTCAGAGGATTTATTTAGAAATTGGAACCCTTACAATGAGAAGAAACCCCAAATAAGAAGGAAGAGAGAAGAATTCGAGATTTAATCTCTGACAATGGCAACTGCCAAATCTTTCAGCATTAACTACTTACACACTTGGCCTGCAGAAAATCCTCTCTGACAAACTAAAAGAACCTTCTAAAATCCCAAGGCAACTTCCCTTGAAATACTTGACTTGTGCAACAACTGATTGCAAAAAAAGACTCCTCGTATTTAGAGCTTTCCAATGATATATACCACTTGTATATTCGAGCAAAAAATAACCTCTCAGTAGGTTAGCCATTAATTTCTCTTCTAGATCAGTCAAGCACAACAGTCATTTAAATTTTAAATTATCTTCACTATAGCCAAGACTATGTTATTTAACTTTGAGTTTTGCCATTTTTCTCCTTCTACGCTCCGCCACGTGGCATCCCTAGATTGGCTCCGGGGTCCCTGTCCTGCCACCTCAGCATAGCCTGGACTCACCACCGGAATGAAGCTCTTCCTTATCGCTAGGTCACAAGGGATATGCTAATGAGCAGTTTCCCATTGCGACCTAGTGACCACCATTGGATTTTCTTTGGATCTGCTTGCTCGCGAGGTCTCTGGGTTTTTTGGGTGTTAGCATTTTATGCTAGTGAGCTCAAGACTAGGTTTAAGTTGCAAGGTCTCGAATTGGTCTTTACCGCTCACCCTTTCTATCAAGCCTGCCACATGTCTCCTCTAGCCCACTCGCAGATCCACCTGTCTTTCCATTTGGACCCACCACTTGACCTGAGCCCGCCTTGTTGCCTAGTCGCAATGGATACTCTAACGAGAAGCTTCCCATCGTGACCTAGTGACCACCATTGGATCTTCTTGGCATCTTCATCCGATCATCTACAATCTACTTGGCCTTAACCTCACCTTAGCCACTCTCCTGTCAGGTCCCATCACTTGGTCACCATGTTTTGAGGGTATTCATTTCGGGCACTTCACAACCATGGTACAATGATAGTCGTTGATAGTCCCAAAATTTTACTCCACTATTGATCTTCCTCGGATCTACCATTAGATCTTCTCGATTTGCATGACCCTCAACCTCTTCTTGCTAGCCTGTCACAAAAATTAGACAACTTGAGATGCACGTGCACGTGGGGGGCCTACCGACACTGAGATTCCACTTTCCAAAAGCCTTTAATATTTTGACACTATAGATATATGCGGCTTTGTATTTAAATAAAATACATTTCCTTCCCACAACCAATGTGGGATAAATGTTTATGCTTGGCGAAATTAACTTGGAAGTTTCTCTGGCCTTTTCAAACCCTTTTAACTCACACAGGGGAGGATTGTCTGCTTCATTTTACTTGCCTTTGAAAATGGGCCTCCAAATTGACTCAAATTTTATGAGTCACAACAGTGGCTCTAACTGGGGGTGGTTGATTGCAAGATCAACACAAGAATCCAAAATCTTTGGTAAAGAAGACCACCCATAAAACATGACACTTCTCTTCTTCTAAAAAAATAGGGGTTCCTTATTGAAAACCACAAAAGTAAAAACAAATCAACTGTACAATACATAAATTATTTATAAAATGGCCCCGGGCCATCAAAGCTGAAGCCAACTCTTTCCCTTATTAAAAATCTGATTCTCATCACTTGGTAATGTAAACAATCTGAAGCAAACACTGATCATCAGAGAGGTGTTTTTATTGTGACACACATCTTTCAACATGATTTTCCAGTCAACATTATATGCATACTCATCATGAAAATAATTTTGGACCTTACTTTCATGATCAACCATTGAAATATATCCATTATTTTCATCATCTACTACATGCAATAAATCGGCATCTTTAATATCCCACTCTTGAAAAAATGAATATACCTCTGGCTCAAACATATAATCTAAAATAAGATTTGAACATTCACTCATCTTTGCATGAAAAACTTCAAGATGGGGTTCAAACATACTAGCAAGCAACTCATTACAAAAATCTTCATCCTGACACATGTTACTGCTTAATGGAATGATATTAGCCTCATGAACAAGTTCATCATTTACAACATCTGGCATATCCAACATCTCTTCATACAAGGGGTTAGAAATAAAATGCAAACCCTTTTTGTGAGCATTATGGCAAAGCCACGACTGGATATGATCTATATCAACATCAAATAAATCATTAGAAATTTGCATGTTGCAAACATCATCCATTATCTGGTCACAATCATCTTCATCTAAAAAGGAAGATTCAAAATCTAAAATAAAATTGTTCTCAACATTCCATCTGTCAAAATCACAAGGATTGACACTATGACCATCATTCTCATTGGAAACATCTTGGCAAGGAATATCAACATGTATATTAGGGTAACAAATGAACTTCAACAGTTTCATCATTTATACTAGCATATGAGCAATTATCCACATATTCTTTTGTTGGTAATTCCTTGTCATAAGAGTTCTCTTCAGCCTTTGCTGAAACATGGTGAGTATTTGCAATTTCCTTCATGTCATCATTTATTGATGCATTCAGTTGTTCAATCCTTTCAAGAAGAGCTACACATCACCGTTCAACACTTTCATGTTTACCATGATATACATTAGTAACATGTAAAGACCACTCCTCCTCACCATCATTGTCTTCATCATCATCATCATCCTTATGAGATGCATGATTAACTTCATTAGATGAATTCCTAGCATGTTCACTTAAATTTTCATAGTGCAGAAGGTATTCATTCATAACTCTAAGGCTCTGCAACATTTGAACTTTCTTATCGACAACTTCAAGAGCTTCTCTAGGTTCTGCAATTGCACTGCACTTTGTTGTTCAATGTGACATTCTTTATAAATCTGTTCATCAATGTGGGCTATATTTTCATTGCAATCATGTATACCATTAAAATCTTCTGAATTAATTTTGTGCTCAACTTTCATATCAGAAAGATCATCAACATAATTACAAGAAGTGAAATCTGAAAATACTCTCACTTCATCTTCAACACAATTTGCATTATCAATATCTATATGAGGATCAACCATTGTTTTCACCAAACAACTCTGATTTTCATCTAGAATTAAATTATTGGCGTTTCCAGCACAAGTATGAATAGCAAAGCTCTAAAAATTGCTTCTCACTTCACACTTAACTACAACATTACAAACATTATGACATTGGACATCAGCAGATAAAAATCCTTTAGGAATACCATATTTTAAGTTATTCTCTATGTCCATGGCTGTCACAAAAGCTTGATGTAATAATGTCTTTGGCTCTTTATCCCTCAACCTATAACTCATCTTACTTCCAAAGGTATCCAAATAAATCACTAAAGACACTTCGTCATTTGGCCTCTACCCTTGTGGGATCTCAGCCAGTGCTTTAGAAAATTTGACATTGAAGGCTGGCACTAATTCACCTTCCTCAACTCTAATCTCCATCAACTTCCTCAACATATCATTAAAGTTTATTCTCTCAGCAAATTTCTCAAGAAAAGATGCAACTAAATCTTCCCATGAGGGAATAGAAGCTTCCTGCAAAAATGAGAACCAAATCCTGACATCCCCTTTCAAGCTCTGCACAAACAACTTCATGCAAATATCCTCATGATAGATATCATAGTCATTCATTAAATCAACAAATTTTTCCACATGCATTCTTGCCGATTGTTTCTGATCCCCATTAAAAATGGTAAGTGCTTCCTAATGTCACTTGGAATCTGATCTGGGTAACCAGGTGTGCCACAAAACAAAATGGCACATAACCTTTAATAGAGAAATTTAAAGAACAATCCATTACTAGCTGCAACCTTTCTTAAATACATTCACTATTTTCAACCAATAAGAATTATTGCAGCTAGAGTCTATCTTCCCCATTATTCAAAATACTTCAACCATGCTTTTAAGCTGATAGGAGCATGCAAACTAACTTATTCTTTTTTGTTCTTAGTGCTGAAACTCACTTGGTAAGGAACAAAATATCTTACAATCTTTAATACCAAGTTTAGCAAATACCTAGATATTGCAGCTGTTGTTTTGATATTTGGTGAGATCTTTCTCAAACCTTCTAACATTGTACATTGATCTTCATACAGAGTCACCA
Source organism: Cryptomeria japonica (assembly GCF_030272615.1). NCBI lineage: Eukaryota > Viridiplantae > Streptophyta > Pinopsida > Cupressales > Cupressaceae > Cryptomeria > Cryptomeria japonica. The sequence continues at coordinate 204,817,815 of NC_081411.1, read as the reverse complement.
CCTCCTTCACGGAAGACAGTATCTTTAATCAATTTCATATTTCCCCAGCAGAGTCTCCATTTTTGTTGTTCTCAAAACTGAGAAACCCAAGTTCACCTACAATCTATCTATGAAATAGCCAATCTCAATGAATGAAATGCTTCAGGGCTTGGACAACATAACATAGGATCCTAATGATCCTCCTACACTTCAGGTTCTGCTAGACCTAGGGGGGGATACCCTTTGTGCATAAAATACAACTAGGTACAGACTTATGGCATCAACAAAAGAAAATGAATCTCAAAAGGCTCAACAACAAGGAGGTTACTGCAGATGGGCTAGATCTACATTGACATCTCAACTAGATTGGAGCATGAGATAGGTGGAACATAACAATAGAACAAAAAGAAAAAGATATTCTGATTTGATTTAAAAAAAAGAAGCAAGTAACTTCTAGTTATAACAGATTAGTGTCTTAACCCGGGCATAGAGTCAATACAAAAACCACAAATAGAACCCAAGTTGCACATCAGATTCATTGAAAAAGATATCCCTGTAATAATTCCTAACACTAATACATTCTAGACTCAATCAAAGGATCATACTTATCCAAACATTGACCCAAATAAAAAATGATTGTTCAAAAAACTTAAACTCTTCTTTGAAGAGTACCTAAGAACACCCATTACACTCCCACTTTGAGATGACAAACCCAAACTCCCTTGAAGACTAGATTTATTGAAAATATAGAATTTCTGAAGACAATGCAATGCAACTATATATATGCCTTACGTATATATGACCTGCAACTATGAAACAATCTACAAAAGTGTATTTATTCAATGATAGAAGAACAGGAACAACAACAGTTACAACTAAGAAAAATTAAATACAAAAATGGAACCCCTCTTGGAAATCTCCCTCAAAGGATTTCTTTAGAAATTGAAACCCTTACAATGAGAAGAAACCTCGAATAAGAAGGAAGATAGAAGAATTCGAGATTTCATCTCTGACAATGGCAATTACCAAATCTTTCAGCATTAACTACTTACACACTTGGCCTACAGAAAATCCTCTCTGACAAACTAAAAAAACCTTCTGAAATCCCAAGGCAACTTCCCTTGAGATTCTTAATGTGTGCAACAACTGCCTATAGAAACAAGCTCCATGGATCGAGAGCTTTCCAATGATATATAACATGTATATTCAGGCAAAAAATAAGCCCTCAACCATCAATCCCTCTATAGGTCAATCATTAATTTCTCTTGCAGATCAATGAGGCACAACAATCATTTAAATTTTGAATTTTCTACACTATAGGCAGGACTATATCATTTAACTTTGACATTTTCCATTTTCCTCCTTTTGCGTTCTGCCACGTGACACCCCGTGATTCGCTCTGAGGTCCCCGTCCTACCACCTCATCACAGTTTAGACTCACCGCTGGAATGAAGCTTTTCCTTGTCACTGGGTCATGAGCGATATGCAAATGAGCAGTTTCCCATCGTGACCTAGTGACCACCATTGGATCTTCTTTGGATCTTCTCTCTCGCAAGGTCTCTGGTTTTTTGGGTGTTAGCATTTTATGGTAGCGAGCTAGAAACTGGGTTTAAGTCGCGAGGTCTCAAATTGGTCTTTGTCGCTCACCCTTTTTGTCAGGCCCGCCACATGTCTCCTCCAACTCACTCGCAGATCCACTTGTGTTGCCATTTAGACCTACTACTTCATGTTCGCTAGACCTACCACTTGATCTGGGCCCGCCTTGTCACCTAGTTGCGATGGATACTCTAATGAGAAGCTTCCCATCACGACCTAGTGACCACCATTGGATCTTCTTTGGATCTCCATCTGATCATGTGTGATCTGCTTGGCCTTTAACTCACCTAAACCACTCTCTTGTTGGGTCCCACCACTTGGTCACCATGTCACGAGGGTATTCATTTCAAGCACTTCACAATCGTAGTACAACGACAATCGTTGATAGTCCCAAAATTTTACTCCACTATTGATCTTCCTCATATCTGTTGTTGGATCTTCTTGATATGCATGCCCCTCAGCCTCTTCTCACCATCTTGTAACAAAAATTGAATGCCTTGAGATGTGCACACATGCGGGGGGCCTACCGACATTGAGCTTCCACTTGTCAAAAGCCTTTAAGCTTTTGACACTATAGATATATGTGGCTTTGTATTTAAATACAATACATTTCCTTCCCACAACCAACGTGGGATACATGTTTACGCCTAGTGACATTAACTTGGAAGTTTTTGTGGCCTTTTAAAACCCTTTAACTCATGCAACTGAGGATTTTCGGCTTCATCTTACCTAGCTTTGAAAATGGGCCTCCAAATTGACTCGAATTTTATGAGTCCCAACAATTTTTATACAATAGAAACTCCTTAGGCAATAACTAATGTTTCCACTTCTTCAACTCTTGAACTATGGTATAAAACTCTTGATCATACATTGAATCTCTCCTCTAGGCATCATTCAATTTGTCATTGAAATAAGCTATTTCTCTTCCTTCTTGACTCAAGACTGCTCCTATTGTTGTTCCACTTGCATCACAATTCACTTGAAATACTTTATTGAAATCTGGTAAAGGTAACACAGGCTACTCAGTCACTTTCTACTTCAACAGTTGAAATTTTTTTTTGCTCTAGTGGTCCACTTGAATTCCTTCTGATCTCCTCTCATGGTCTCAATCATAGGTTAACAAACTGAACTGAAATTTCTGATAAACTTCTGGTAAAAGATAGCCAATCCATGAAATTGTCTTACCTCTTCAATTCTTTTCGCTGTGGGCCACTCAATAATTGATTTCACTCTTAGGGTCCATCTTCAAACCATCCTCAGATATCATAAATCCCAAATAGACTAACTCATCCTTCATGAAAGTACACTTCTTGATATTGATCAACAACTTCTCTTCTCTCAACTTCTGCAAAACTTGTCTTAACTGCAACAAATTCTCCTCTTTTGTTCTACTCAAAATTAGAATGTCATCCAAATACACAATAAAAAACTTACCCAAGATTCTATTTAATACCTCATTCATTGGCCTCATGAAAGTACTCAGTGCATTAGTAAATCCAAAAGGCAACACCAATCATTCATACAATCCTTCATTTGTCTGAAATGTTGTCTTCCACTCATCACCTTCTCTGATCCTAATCTAATGATATCCACTCTTGAAATCTATCTTTGTAAAGTATTTTTCTCCACTCAAATAGTCCATTATGTCATCTATCCTAGGCAAAGGAAACCAATATTTCACTGTGATCTTGTTTATTGCTCTAGAATCAATACACATTCTCCACTCTCCATTCTTCTTAGGTGCTAATACTACTAGTACTACACAAGGGATCAGACTCTGTCTGATCAAACCTTTCTTCAACAACTCCTACACTTATCTATTCAGTTCTTCATTCTCTACTGGTGTCAACTGGTGGGTAGATTGTTAGGTAAAATAGCTCTAGGAACCAAGTCCATGCAATGACTAATACTTCTTATAGGTGGCAATCCATTAGGTACATTATCTTAAATAATTTCCTCATATTCTGTCAGCAAATATTTTATCTCTTCCGGGTGTTCTCCATCTGGTTCCAATTTCTCAGGCTTGTTCGCCATTTGGTGGAATTGATTGGTTTGTAAAGGATATTCTCATAAGGAAGGAATTGATTATGGAGAGACTTTTGCACTTGTAGCTAGGATTGAAGCTGTAAGATTATTTCTTGCCTATACTGCTTACAAAAACTACAAGGTTTATCAGATGGATGTTAAATGGGCATTTCTGAATGGGGATCTCAATAAGGAAGTTTATATTGAGCAACCTGATGTTTTTTCATTATCTGATGATAAAGATATGGCCTATAGGTTAAGGAAAGATTTATATGGATTGAAACAAGCACCTAGAGCTTGGTTTTACTAAGGGCAATGCTAACAATAATTCATATTATTAAATCACTGATGATGATATACTGATTGTTGAAGTATTTGTTGATGACATTGTTTTTGGAGGTGAAGATAAATTATACATAGAATTTTGTAAGAATATGGAGAAAGAATTTGAGATGTCTATGATTGGTGAGATGAAATTTTTCTTAGGTTTGCAGATTACTCAGACTAACAAAGGTATTTTTATCTATCAAACTAAATATGCTAAGGAATTGTTGAAGAAATTTTGTATAGGAGATTCTAAACTGGTAAGTACTCCTATGGTTACAAGTGAGAAATTGATAAGAAAATCTATTTTTGCACTGGTAAATCCTACAAGATACAAATCTATGATTGGAGGTCCACTTTATTTGACTTAGACTAGGCTAACATTATGAATGTTGTTTGTATTATTTCAAGATTTCAGAGTGATCCTATAGAAAATCATGAGATGGCAGTGAAAAGAATTTTTAGATACTTGCAAGGTACATCAGAGTATGACTTGTGGTACCCTAAGGATGATAACTTTACTTTATGTGCATATATAGATGTTGATTGGGCTGGAGATGTTGATGACTGGAAAAGCACTTCTGGTGGAGATTTCTTTCTTGGAAATAAGTTGGTTTCATGGATCAACAAGAAACAGTCATTTACTTCTCTATCTACTATTGAAGTTGAGTATGTTGCTATTGCTACTAACTATACACAAGTTTTATGGATGAAGCAAATGCTAAAGAATATAAAGGTGGATTGTGATGCACCAGTAGTTATTCACTATGATAACTCTGCTTCTATCGATATATCAAAGAATCTAGTATTTCATTCCAAGACAAAGAACATATTTATCAAGTATAACTTTTTGAAGGAGAAGGTGGAAGCAAATGAAGTTAGACATGTTTATGTGAACACTAAAGAGAAGATTGTAGATATTTTCACTAAACCTTTATCAAGGAATCATTTAAGTACCTGAGAGACAGATTGGGAGTTTCTGCCCCTCTAGTAGAGACTTGATTGATGTAGTTTGGCATCAGTCTGACATGCATTATCAGAGATACTATTCATTTTGGCACTAATGTGGGATACTACTGCTCAAGGGGAGTAGTCAGCTTTGAGATTCAGAGGCTTATGTTTTTGCTTTGATATTTCTGGCATTGATGTCAAAAGAGGAGAGATATTGATCTGAAAAAAGTTAAAGAAAAAAATGATAAATGTCAAAGCGGGAGAGATATGAAAACTAAAAGGGAGAGATATCCAAAGTTATATGCAGGTGAATTTTGGTTGTCTTCAATAGGGGAAGACTTGTTTGGCATTTCTTGGTACTTAGATTTTTTTCACATCTAGTGTTGCCATCAATGCCAAAGGGGGAGATTGTTGGACATTTGGTGGAATTGATTATGTGTTGCATTGATGTTTTGTCATTGATGCCAACACTAGTTGTTTGGATTCTTTACCAGCACCCTTCTGGTCCTGGTAGGTTAAGTGGTTTTTCATTAACTTGGATCCAGTATGATCTGGTAGGCACTAGTATAATCTGGTGATGGAATTGGCTTGTTCATGACACTTATACTCATGTTTGGCCAGTTTGTTTTGGTCTAGAGATCGGATGCTATCCTGCTTGCTTAGAAGATTGGTTTCTGGTTCAGGCGAGGGTTTCACCTATAGAGCTTTTGATGGAGATATTTAATTAATTGCATAAGTGGTGTTGGTGCAGCTTCTGATGGAGTTTCAGGATGTTGTTTGTGATCTTGTTCAAGACTTGGCATTTGGAGATCATTGTTGAAGCGTGTGGACCTATACTTCATCCCAGTTGATCTAGGTTATGGACCAACTTTAATGTAACATGTGGATAGGATCTATTGATGTATTTTTAGAATGTCTTATGTGTTGATATTGCTTGTTTGGTCTAAGGCCGACATGGTTTGTAATTATGTTTTTGGTTTATTGTGTGCTGGCCGACTTGATTGTTTATGATCGAAGGTTTGTATATATAGAAGTAAGATCTCATTGTAGATCATCATGGTTAATGTAAGAGGTCATGGTCAAGGAATGTAATGTGTGAATAATAAACTATCATTTAGGTAGAAGAGTTGGTCAATCATTGGAGATCAAATTGGGTTTATTTAAGGGGATTTAGTCCTTCAATATTGAGCTTAACCGAAACTGTACTCTAGCATAGGAGATCCTATCTTTTGTAGTTCAAAACTTCTTTGTATTGTAGGCTGGATTTATATGTAGTCAGTGAGGCTCTTTTTATGATTGGAAGTGTGCTCTAGGTTGTTGGCCTTCCTACAAGTGTAGGCCCCTTCATTGTAATTCACATACTTATTGCATAAGTATTATCTGACTATGGGTAGGCTTCCCACCATTGTTTTTCCTTTTACCATGTTTTCTACGTACAAATCCTGGTGTTGTGTGGATGGCTTTTATTTTGTGATTATTGTTTATGCTTAATTGATTAACTTCTATTCCGGTATTATTGTTTTGAGTTGTGATACTAAAATAAAATTGCTAATGCTTTCAGTAATCTATGACAACTGATTCACCCCCCCCCCACTCGCCCCTCTTAGTTGTCTTTTGGTTATCTAAACTGTCTAACAAGTCTTCTTAGGAATTAAGGAGAAACACACTTTCTCATGTTTAAATCCATCCATGTACCAATCAGATTTTAGCATTCATACAAACTTCATTCTTTAAAGGTTCCTCCAAAGGTAACAAGTTTTGCTTCATCCCATTGGCCACAATAGTGTATGTATTCTTTCTCCCATCATGCATTGCCTATCTATCAAGCTACCAAGGTCTACCCAACAAAAGATGAAAAATACCCATAGGCATAATGTCACACAAGACTTCATCATGATAATTCCCAATTTTTAATATCACGAAACATTACTCACTTACTAACAACTAAAGTTCATCTTGAATTAATGCTATCTGATAAGGCTTAGGGTGTTCCAATCTCTCCAATTTAATCTTATTCACCATTTCTTTTGAAACAAGATTATCTGAACTACCACTATCAATAACAACTTTACAACACTTACCAGATACCTTACATTTGGTCTTGAACAAATTCTTCCTCTACAAGGGCTCTTCATCTCCTTTGGTATGACACAAATCTCTCCTCATCACCAATAGTTCTCCATCTTCCAGTTTATTGTTTGATCCGGTAGGGTTTTCTTCCACCACTTCTTCTCTTCTAGAAGTTTTTGTCTTCTTACACTCGCATGCATGATGTCCTTCTCCTCCACACTTAAAGTAGGTTCCTCTAAATTTCCTCTTGTCTTGTCTTCCAAAATTATCATTTTGGTACCATCTGATTCTCTCCTCCGATAGAAATTTCTATCATCCTTTCGATATAAATTTCCTTCTTTGTTCACTTCCTTTTCCTTGCTCTGATCTGTACCGGTTCGTCTTTCTCCTTGAAATTTTCCTTTGATAAACCTTCCACCTCTACCTCTCTACCGTTGTTCATGTCTTTTGTTTAACTTCTCTTCTGCCTTTAGAGCATACTGGTAAGCCTCTTCCACACTCTCCAATTTAATCAAACTGAGTTTATCTTATATAGACATTCACAATCCATTCAAATATCTTGCAACTTGTTCAACTTCATCATCAACATGTCTAGATCTGATATTCAACTTGTAAAATGCTTTGGTGTACTCCTTCACACTAGATTCCTTCTATCTCAAATTTTGCAACTTCTGAAATAGATCCACTTAATAATTCATCGACACAAACTTTGATTTCAACTTAGAAATCATTCGATCCCATGTCTTAATCTTCTCTTTACCTCTTCTTTGTCTATCAACTTGCAAATGTTCCCACCAAATAGATGCACACCCTTTTAACCACGTACAAGCATATTTCACCTTCCTCTCTTCTGCAGTGTTTTCAAAATCAAAATACTTTTCCATCACCGATATCCAATCCATCAATTCATCTGAATCTAACTTCCCATCATATTCTGGTGGGGTAAAATGAGGTTTAATATTCACCCTACTCAAAATGCTCAAAAAACCTTTCCTCATTCGGATAAACCATCGGTAGGTTTGATTGTTCTATTGGGGCTTCTTCTCCTTAATCTTCATTTACATGTTTGATATGTTGGCCTCTTCTTTGGTCTGTCTCAATGGATTCCAACTAGGCTGCTATACCTCGCAAAATCTCCATCACAACATGGTTTTCATTCCCATGAGCTCCACCATTCTTAGCTCCTCTTTGCACCATCATTCACTCTATTCCTCTGTAGTCGCAAGTTGGATCTGCAATCTACCACCCTACAACAAAATTTTAGGATACACAATCTTTGGAATGAAACTTTGCTCTGATACCACTTGAAGAAGTCACTAGCGAGGAGAGACCTCAAAGAGATCAATCTAGACTGATCAGCAAGAGTAAACATAGCGAAAACATAAAGATACAATAGAGGCAATGAAGAACAAATTGTTTTACTACATTGAAGTTGATTACATCCAACTGGTAACAACTGGGTTACAACATACTAGCTCAAAGGCCTAGTAGAACATACATAATAGGTCACAACTGAGACCTTGAATTTTGAAATCTATCATCTATGCACAATATAGCTACTTTATTCTCTAATTGATTATATTCTAATGTGCAATTACAATTATATATCGATCAAAAGGATCCAGCTGGCCCAAAAGGGATAAAAACCCAAAGAACAAGACTTAACATGTATAATAACAAGGTCGGCCTCCGCCAAGACATTTCTCCAGAAAATTGAAAGGATGAAACATAGATCATGGGAAAAAGTCAGTTACACACCAAGGAACATAAGAATCAATGCCCAAGGCTCCGCAAGCTTCGAAAGGGGTTCCGGTAGATCACCAAAATATGTTCAGGTAACTGGTAAGAAAGAAATGTCATGGAAACCGGTAGCGATATCTTACTGGAAAAGTGATCCAAATGTGATGTGGTCTAGAAACAAGAAAGATGATCAAGTCTTTAAGTAGAATCCAACTCCACAAAATCTGGTGAGCCAAAACTGAGACACACAAAAAGGAAAACTAAGTCTGGAAAGAAAAAGAAAAACAAAAGGAAAAATATTTTTGGTTGATACAAGATTTCTATGAATTGGGGATGCTCCTGCATCATCAATATTGCAATACATGAAAACCAAACATCCTCAATATGCAAAACACCATGTGGTACCGATGAGAATGTACTCTTTGGATCATCTACCATGGATATAAATGGATGCTTCTTAAAGTATGGCTGACCTCTTTTAGTAATGTATGTGACTAGAGGATTTGTCATAACAGAAGAAACCATTTTAGAAATTTCAAACTTCAAATTTGAAAGGTTTCACCAATAAATACATTGACCACTGGATGAGGAAATTCATGTTAATATTTTCATGCTTTGATCTCTGAATTTTTTTGCTTGCAGAGCTCTTTTCTCTTCTTATCTTCAAATGCAACATGAGAAATGAAGTGACTTAGTCATGTTTTATCTTCCACATACCTCAATTTTAGGTATAATAAATGCACTTTCCCCTAATACTTCTGGATACCCTATATACACAAACTTTTGTTGGCATTTCAATAAGGATATTGAGAAGGTTGTTGATGATTATTGATATAACTGATTAAGGAGTTTACTATCTTCATATTATTATTTTGTCATTGATGTCAAGAAATTGATTTTCTAATTTAGTATGATGTTGCCATATCTTAAGAAGTATGATTTGATGAGTATAAAGATGTCGGTAAAAGACATAGAAAGATTGTGATGAATAAGGGGAGAAATAAGTTATTCAATGGGCAATTATTACTGAGTTAGACAATGATGAGATCATGATGTTTAGATTGTTTTGATATCCTACATATGCTATTGATTGAAAGGTTAATACTATACTATGTTACCGAGCAAAGAACCTAGTCGGTAAACCCAAAGGAACCTAGTCAGTAAACCCTAAGGTTATCGCTATTGGTTAATGAAGGCGGAATGTCTACCGAGTGAAGTTTAGTATTTACCGAGTTGCAACTGAGCTGTAATAGAACGCATTAAATGATTAAAAACATTATTTAATGAAGGAAGTTGATGAGCTGGAATAGATTAAATGATTGGTATGTCATGCATGAAGTTTGTTAAAGAATCTATGGCAATAGAAGATCGACAGAAAGATCTACAACTTAGATTGAACCGCAATACCTTAGCACAAGTTCCAAGAAATGTATGCAAGTTCCAAGGTGAGGTAAAATGCTTTTTCAGATTGAAGGATACATTGAACCTGGTCAAGTTTAAAGATCTAATGGCTATGATTGATCATGGGATATGTGATCAAGGAGATTAAGCGGTTAGCAAATTGTTTATAAATAAGGAATTGTTGATAAACAATGGATGTGGGCAAGTGTAAGCATGTGGATGCTACATAGTGATTACAAAGCTCAGAAGCTTGAAGACTTGTTTGATTAACAGAGTATAGAGCCCAATAGAGGGACAAGATAAGTCCTATGACTAGATTGTTTTGAGCAAATAAGAATCTGCTTTAGCATTTTTGATGTGAAGTTGAAGATATATTTTATTACTATTATTTTGTAAAGTGACAGAAAATCTCTTAACCCAGTGGACTTAACAGTCTTATTTGTAAAACCCTCTAGCAAAGTGACATTCTGATTGAGTGTTTGAAATCCTTTAACAAGGTCACTTCTAACAAGGTGAAGATCCTAATAGATCTGAGGGAAATCCCTTAACCAGGTCACATCTAGCAATGTGTTTGTAATCTTTAACAGGATTTGCTTTTAACCGAGCATACTCTAGAAGAGTATATTTCTTAGTGGGTCCGAAATTCCATAGTGGTTTTTCCCTATTTGGGTTTCCACGTTAAATCTGGTGTTGTGAGGTTATGATGTTTATATGCTTATAAGTTTGTATGCTTAACAGTTTTGGTTATATTACTGAAGTATATGTTACCGAGGTTGAATTTGTTGTTTTTATGGAAGATTAAGTTTGTATGATTCACCCCCCCCCTCTCATCTTGTTAGCTTGGCATCTGTACTTAACAATTACTATCAGAACTATCAATTGGTATGAGAGCTTTGGACTCTGGAAGAAAATTTTTAAAGGCACTTGAGGAAAAGATCCAAATATGTATAAGAGGGATGCACCGAAGCTGAACAAGTCTAGTTTCTCTACATGGCAGAAAAGGATGAAGTTACACCTATCAAGAGTTGGAGAATATGTTGTATATTATCTAGAGAATGATTTCATTACACCTAGCACCTATCCATTGACAATGGAAGAGATAAAGGCAAAGCAAGAACATATTCAAGCAATGATTGAAATAACATCTGCATTGACCGACTTAGACTTTAATGATCTAGAAGGCTGCAATGATGCCAAGGCAATGTCGGACAAGCTCATATCTGTGTATGGTGGTGATGAACATGTTCAAAGAGCAAAAGTGGATAGTTTAAGAGGACAACTTGAATCTATGAGGATGAATGAAGGTGAGAACATAACCCAGTACAGTAGATTGTTAAAGGAGATTATCAATTAAATCAAAGGAGCAGGAGGAACCATTGAAGAAAAGGATGTCACAAGTAAGTTATTGAGAGCCCTTCTACTTGCTTATGCAATCTGAGTCTCTGCAATCAATTAATTGAGGTCTGTACCCAATATGCCAGTTTCTTTGGATGCTACTGTTGGGACTCATTAAATTTGAGTCAAGTTTAGAGGCCCATTTCAAATTTTTTGCTTTACAGATAGAGAGAAGGCACCTAATCTCATTTAGGTGGCCTAGATAGAGAGAGGGCAAAATGAAGCCAGTTGATTTTCAGAGGGTAAGGCTCAGGATTCATGTCCCACACCTTTCATTTGGCCTATTCAGTGATGTGAAACTTTTATAATTTAGTTTGGAGAAGTTTACCAAGTACCCATTTTGAGGGGTGAGTTGAAAGTGCATTTTAGGCACAAATGCAGATTTTATGGAGTAGCCTACTTTGAGCGATTACATCTTTTGCCCTGTTGATCATCATGGAGAATTTAAAAATGGATTCAATTCTATGCATAAATGTGAGTGATCTCACAAAGTTTCAAGTCTTAACGAATCCATTTACTCAGTTTTTGAAGCCAAATCCGTTTGCAGTTTGTGTGATTTGGCAAGTCCCTGTTTCGACAGCTAGTCGGAGCCCTATTTCACATAAGTGTAAAAGTTGCCTCACTAAGAATCATGTCAGGATGTTTGTTTTGGGTTAATGTTGATATAAATGATGAGCTACATTTCAAATTTCAAGCCTCAGTCAATCCGTTTGATCAGTTTTCAAAATGGTTCATTTAGCCATCGTTTTCAGTTATCCGCACTTCCATTGTTTTATCAGTTAATGTAGCCATTTTTATGAGTACGCCATTTGCATCCTGTCAGTCTTGCAATTGAAATAATATTTCCAAGTTTTCATAGGTACTTTAAGGCACCCATGTTCCAAATTTGAGGGCCTATGGAGGTCGTTTGATATTTTTGAGAAAGGCATCATGTGTTGCCAGAACATTGACTTCGTTAGGTCCATAGTGTCGACAAAGCCAGTTGGGCATTTTCAGAAATTAATATCTCTTCGCTCGAGATGTGTCTTGAGAAACCGTTTGCTACAATTCATCCTTGTATATCAGAGTACACGCCTGTAAATTTTCAAGATCCAGAAAGGTGTTTTGACTGGTTCGAAAATTATGTCTTCGCGATTAAATGCAAAAATGTGGTGTAATTGCCTGAAGGTTGTAAAATGCGGATTAATGATCTGAAAATGATGCTGATCATTTCCAAAGGTGTGTTTGAAGTTCCTAAATCATTCAAGAGGTCAGTTGCATAAAATCAAAATTGTTTTTTAGTCGGACCCACTTTGGGGCCCGACTTGGCTCATGCCTGTGCATTAATTTTGTGACAGAATGGTTTTCATTTCATGGAATTTCAAATTCTAGACATAATCGAGAAAGTGATTAATGCTATTGGCTTACTCAAGGTTGAATTTTCTACAGTGGCGTATTAGAGATTCCAATCTTTTAAAAAAAAAAAAAACTTATGTAATGGAAGTTGATGGTCTTGGAATAGATGTTTGAAACATCAAAAACTCCATGCAATGGTATTATGGTAGCTAGAGTGTGGTACATGGGTCTTCATGTGTGCTCTTTGATTGCAAGTGTGGTGTGGATCTCCTTTCCTTAGTCTTCCCTGCTATGTAGAGAGCAAATTTGGGAAAATAAATTGAAATTATCAAGCAAATGCAATATGGTAGATTTGATGCCAAATCTCCCATACAACATGTAAAACCCCAGCCAAAGCAAAGAAGTGGCAGCGTGACATGTAAGGAAATGTAAAAATTTCAAACCAAATGCAAATTTCCTCCTCTCTACATGCATAAGTAAAGGGCATTCAAAGTTTCAAACAAATGCACAGACCGTGGCAGTTGGGAAAGGTTTAATAAACCTTAAACTTAATGAAATTGCAGTTGCAGGCCAACACTCTCCCTCCCACATGTGAGCAGCACCAAGGGAACTTCAACAAGTTGTAAATTGGTAGTCTTCTCCTCCTTTCCGTGAGCTTTTGCAAGGTGGGTGAGCAGAAATTTTTAAACTTCAATGCAAGTTTCCCTTGGCAGATGTAAACACAAATCCATGCCCTTTGCAAGTCCTTTATGTTTCATGTGGATTTTGGAAGGCTACATTGGAGCTCCAGTGGTGTGGGAAATGTTTTAAAACTACAGCAAATCATTAGAAGCTAAAAATAGAATGTTAATTGGTAGTGGTAAAGTTGATATTCCCCTCTTCTCACATGGTAGCTGGTGAAAGGGGCATTTTGAAATAGCAAATTGCCAATCAAATGCAAATTGCCAAGAACATGTTATGGTTGGGCAGTAGAAGGATTAGAAATTGTAAAGAATTTGCAATTACCAAAGCTTCATTTGCAAAGTATCCTCCATACTGTGAGTCATTACTTGTTGTATGCCTTTTCAAATAAAAGCCATTTCCCAGCAACAAATAAAAGCCATTTGCCAGCATCTTTTCTATGTTGAAGGATGAGGCTATGTAGAAAAGTTAATACAAGTGTAGATTTAAAGAAATCTCCTCCCCTCTGCGTGGGTCTTTGGCTGTTAAAAGATTGAGGTTAAAACTCCAATGGAAAATGTAAACAGTAAGATGAGCTTTCCTCCTCCCACGCATGGTTTAGAATGCATTTAACAAATGCAGTTGAAAGGAAAAATGAAGCAAAAGGCATAAAAAGACTCTTAAGCAATACAAATTGCAGAAAACACCATTAAAACACTCAGGAAAAGCTCCAAAATTTGCAGTTCCAAGCTAAAACCATTATCCCACATTGGCTGGGCGACAAGTTTTTTTGATATTTAAATTCAAATCTCCACTAATGTAATATGTCTAAGCCATAAAGTCTTTTGATGAACAGTGCCTATGGGCACCCAATGTGGGCCCACATGTGATCATGGATCCCGAGGCAATGGAGGAGGTGACTGAGCGGCAATCAGGTGGACCCCACGTAGGCATGCTTCCCGAGGCAGATAGGCGGAATAGGAATTTTGTAGAGAAAGGTCAGCTTAACCAGTGAGCACATCCGAGATGATCTGATGAAATGCGTGATTTCACAGGCCGAAGATGCACATGAGTTACACCATGCAAAGTTGCGAAAATGGCGAAAATGCAATAGGTTAACCAGTGAGCATGTTAGATGGAGATCGACGACTTGCGCTACTTCGCAAAAGGAAGATGCACGCCGGATAAACCCTACAAAATTGCAAAAGCTAGGTGGCACAAAGGTGGTGGGTATAGTCAGATGTCCAACAGGTGGGTCCCAGTGAGGTGGCGATGACATGACACAGAGGTGGTGATGATGTGGATGACAAGTAAGTGGAAACGTGGCAGAGTGATGAGGTGTCATCCGAGGTGGCACCCAATGGACCCCATTGACCAATCAGAGGCCGCCACATGGAAAAGCATCAGAGCATGATCAGAGCCAAAAATTAAAACTAAAATTAGTTTATGATATAGTTCTGACTATATTCAATAAACGAAAAATTTAAATGATGGTGTACATTGTGGAATTAATTCGCCCAGGGCTCAATTTTTCGCCAAAGTATGAAGTGTTATATATTTTCGGAAAGCTCTTGGAATGAGGAATCTGATTATGGAGTTAATTTTGGAAAAAATAAGATATTTTGGAAGAGGTTTTATCGAGATTGAAATTCAGTTAGAGAGGAGACACTTGGCAATTCAGTTGCAGATTTGATTTGGTTCCCTCTCCTTATTCCCAATTCTTCTCAGTTGTAAGGGTTCCAAAAAATTTGGAAAATGCTCCAGATTTGATGGCTTCCACTTTTTGAATGTCATGACCCAAATTTGTAAATGCTTCGGTTTGGTTTCAGGGTATAGAGATTGTAGTGTAGTGTTGTAAATGTGGTTTTAGTTGCAGGTCTTGCTTGTGTCAGGCATGAGTAAATTCCTCACAGTATTGTCTCTAGGTATGTATTTCATTATCATGAATTGAATCCTCAAGGAGGATGAGATTTGTCAATTTCAAGGAAATTGTTGTGACTGTTTATAGGTATCCTTCAAGGAAGGTTTTAAACTCTGTAGTCAATCATAAATGATGAAATATGTTTCCAAATATGATAAATTTGTGAATGAATCAAATAGTGCATTAATATAAGGTATTGGTGCATGAATATTTTGTTTAAGGAAAATAAACTTGCATCTATGATTCATATTTGTAGTTCTATCTCTGACTCTATTGCCCAACGAACAAGGCACTGGTCTTTGCAAGTTTGGGGATGTTTTCAGACTAAACAAATTAAAAGATAAATCTATTTCCCTTTATATTTAGGGGTTAATGTTCTATCCTTCCAAAGCTCTATTTCACCTATTATTTGTATAAGATCCAACCCATCTGTACATGTTACCTAATTTGGTGAGCTTGTGGAATGGTTTGTCTACTCATTGCTGATACAGTCTTATGTTTGTGATTGTTGTATTCAATGCATCAAAAGGGTGTCCCCCACTAGGTCTAGCAGAACCTGAAGTGCAGGAGGATCATTAGGATCCTATGTTATGTTGTCCAAGCCCTGAGGTGTTTCATTGTTTGAGATTGGCTATCTCATAGATAGATTTATAGGTCTTGGGTTATCACTTTTGGTGAACAATAGGTACTATTGGTAAGCTACATGCATTTGAGTTAAGTAACTTTGATAACAGTGGGTCTTCGGTAAATAAAATTGAGTCTGCATTTAGTTCTTTTCATATTGATGAATCTGATGATTACAATGATAGAAAGTATAAGTACTCTGAAGGGAATCACAGTGGAGCAAGTGAAAGATTTCGCAAAAACATGGAGGAGGTACACAAACTATATGAGGAAATTAGAAAGCAAGAAGAGTTTGAAGCACTATTAGCCAGAAGGCTACTGAGAGGAAAAGGTAAGTACAAAGAAAAGTCACCTTTGAAATGTTTTAACTATGATAGAATAGGACATATGGCTTCTAATTGGCCTGACAAAGAATCTAGTGAAAAGAGAGATTACTGAGATGATAGATAGAAAACTAATCATTACAGAGGACACTGAGACTTTAGAAGAAGAGATAGCAAGTCATGCCTAATAGCTGATGAGGAATCCAATGATGATAAATCAGATGAAATTGATACTGAGGAAGTTGTTTATGTGGCTATTAAGGATGGATCAGATGAAGAAAGGTATGAAGAGTAAGCCCTAATATCTCACATAAATACTAATGATTCTTGGATCATAGATAGTGGATGCTCACATCACATGACAGGTGATAAACACAAGTTTGTTATGTTAGAAGATTATGATGGAGGTTATGTAAGATTTGTTAATGATGCACCATGTCCGGTAAAAGGTAAAGAATCCATAACACTTCTTGACAATGCTAAATGTAATGATGTTTATTGGGTTGAAAGTTTGAAATATAATTTGTTGAGTGTAGCACAGCTAAACAACATAGGTTACCGAATAGAATTTCAGAAAGGAATTGTCAAAGTTCATGACAAGCATGGAAAGTTAGCTACTACCAGGACTCAAACAAAAGGTAACACATTTCACTTTGACTCAACTCGGAATAAAGGTCTTTATGCAAAGATATATGATACCTGGGAATGGCATAAAAGGTTTTGTCATGTAAATTTTGATAATCTGATCAAAATAAGTAAGAAGCACTGAGTAAGAGGTCTACCGAGTCTTGAGAAACCTGAGAATGCTATGTGTCGAAGATGCCAGATGGGTAAGATGACAAGATCAAGGTTTACAAGTAATTCCTACACTTCTAAGGGAATTTTAGATCTTGTGCACACTGATCTTTATGGTCCTATGAAAGTTCAAAGTTATTATGGTGATAAATATTTCATATTATTTGTGGATGATTATTCAAGTATGATGTCAGTTATGTTTTTACAAGAAAAATTAGAAGTTTTTCAAATGTTTAAATGGTACAAGGCAAGAGTTGAAAATGAAACAGGAAGACAACTAAAATGTCTTAGATCTGATAGAGGAGGTGAGTTCACTTCTGATGAGTTCAACTTATTTTGCAATGATCATGGTATAAAAGACAAGTCTCTGCACCAAGAACTCCACAACAAAATGGGATAGCTGAGAGAAGAAACAGATCTATTGTGGATTGTGCCAGAACCCTGATGATTGAAAAGAAAGTGCCACCAACATTTTGGAGAGAAGAAATAAGCACAACAGTTTACACCCTGAACTAAGTACAACTGAAGAAAGGAACTTTGAAGACACCATATGAAATCTGGTATGACAAGAAACCTAATGTAAGTTACTTCAAAATCTTTGGAAGTAGATGCTATGTACACAAAGATGATAGAAATGGAAAGTTTGATCAGAAAAGTGAATAAGGAACATTTCTTGGTTATTCTTCTAGAAGTAAAGCATTTAAATGTCTGATCAAATCATCTAACAAAATAGTAGAAAGTGCAAATGTAAAAATTGATGAATTTATAGAAAGAAATGATGAAGGAAATTCTAAAGAACCAGAAGATTATGAAGAATTTGTGGATGTACAACCGAGAAGTCCTACCAAGAAAGCTACTAAAGAAAATAAAGATAATGTCCAGTTACCGAGTGATGAAGAAGATCATATATAATCTACCGAGCCTGTATTAGACAAGTATGTTAGAAGAAATCATGCATCAAGTTAGATTATAGGAGATAAAGATGATCCAGTGATGACAAGGAACAAACTAAGACAACACATGTCTGATATCTGAATTCGAACCTAGAATAGTGAAAGAGGCATTTAATAGTGAAGATTGGATAAATGCTATGACAAAAGAGATTGATCAAGTCAAGAAGAATGACACATGGACACTGGTCCCAAGACTGAAGGACAAAAATGTAATCGGTACTAAGTGGATTTTCATAAACAAGCTTAATGAGAAAGGTGAGGTCATTCGAAATAAAGAAAGACTAGTTTGCAAAGGATATGCTCAAGAAGAGGGAATTGATTATGGTGAGACTTTTGCACCTATGGCAAGACTTGAAGGAGTAAGAACATTGTTGGCATACACTGCTTACAAAAATTTCAAGGTATATTGAATGGATGTCAAATTTGCATTTCTGAATGGTATATTAGAAGAAGAAGTTTATATTGAACAACCTGAAGGATTTATTGAAGGAGAGAATAAAGATCGGGTATGTAAATTGAACAAAGCATTATATGGTTTGAAACAAGCACCTAGAGCATGGTATGAGAGATTGCACTCTTATTTAATCAAGATTGGTTGCATAAGGACAAGTGAAAACAACAATATGTATATGAAGAATGATGAAAATGGAATACTGATCTCAGTCATATTTGTTGATGATATTATCTTTTGTGGAAATGACTCTTTATGCAAGAACTTTGGAAATGAAATGAGCAAAGAATTTGAGATGTCATTAATCAGTGAGATAAAGTATTTTATAGGTTTACAGATACTGCAAATGAAAGATGAGATTTTCATTACTCAATCCAAGTACATAAAGGAAATCTTGAAGAAATTTGGAATGGAGGATTCAAAACCAGTAAGTACTCCTATGACTACCAACTGTAAATTATCAAAGAATGATGAATCTGCATCTATTGATGAGACACTTTACTGATCTATGATTAGAAAATTGCAATATGTTGTTCATAGCAGACCAGACATAGCACATGCAGTAGGTATAGTTGCAAGATTTTTTCAGATCCCATGGAAACACACATGATAGCAATCAAGAGAATTTTCAAATACTTGAAAGGCACTGAAGATTATGGCTTAGTATATCAGAAAGGAAATGACTTTGATTTAAAAGTTTATACTGATGCTGATTGGGTAGGCAACATTGATGATAGAAAAAGCACAAGTGGAGGAACTTTCTTTTTAGGAGAAAAACTAGTGAGTTGGCCTAGCAAGAAACAAGGATGTATTTCACAGTCAACAACAGAAGCTGAATATGTTGCTACAACATTGAATTGTACCAATATAGAATGGATCAAACAACTATTGGAAGGTATAAATGAGAAAGTTACCGCGCCAATAACTATATTCTGTGACAATACTAGTGCCATTAACATTTCAAAGAATTTTGTTATGCACTCTAAGACAAAGCACATCTCTATAAAATATCATTATTTTAGAGAAGAAGTTCAAGAGAAGAAAGTGGTGTTGGAGTATGTTAGCACAAAGGAACAACTCACAGATATCTTCACAAAGCCATTGCCAAGGGACACTTTTGAGTATCTCAAAAGCAAGTTAGGGGTGCTACCCCTATCTTCTACTCAATGACCAAGTTTGGTGAAAGCATCAGTTCGATGAATCTATAGAATATTATGTGTGGATTGATGCTTATTTACACACTTTAGGATGTTTTCTAAAGGTGTGCAGGAAAAAAATGAAGGGAACGGGAATTGAAGACATAATGCTCTGACCGAGACTGAGTTGACACATAATAGCAAGGAATTCATTTCTCAGCAGAAGAAATCATGTTTTAGCTCTTTCACTTTTTGGAATTATTGTCAAAGGGGGAGAAGACTATTGTATGGGGGAGAAGTCTGATGACAGGGGGAGAGCATTTCAGAATATCACAGCAATCTCAATCCAAATCAATTAGGTCAAATCAATTGGTTTTGCCATCAATGCAAGGGGGAGATTGTTGGCATTATAACAGACAAGAGGAGATTGGTGGCATTTTAATAAGGATATTGAGAAGGTTGTTGATGATTATGGATGTAACTGATTAATGATGTTTACTCTCTTAATATTATTATTTTGTCATTGATGTCAAGAAGTTGATTTTCTATTTCAGTATGATGTTGCCATATCTTAAGAAGTATGATTTGATGAGTATAAAGATATCAGTAAAAGACACAGAAAGATTGTGATGAATAAGGGGAGAAATAACTTATTCAATGGGCAACTATTACCAAGTTAGAAAATGATGAGATCATGATGTTTAAATTGTTTTGATATCCTACATATGCTATTGATTGAAAGGTTAATACTATGCTATGTTACCGAGCAAAGAACCTAGTTGGTAAACCCTAAGGTTATCGCTATCGGTTAATGAAGGCGGAATGTCTACTGAGTGAAGTTTAGTATTTACCAAGTTGCAACCGTGCTGTAACATAATGCATTAAATGATTAAAAGCATTATTTAGTGAAGGAAGCTGATGAGCTAGAATAGATTAAATGATTGGTATGTTGTGCATGAAGTTTGTTAAAGAATCTATGGCAATAGAAGATCGGCAGAAAGATCTACAGCTCAGATTGAACCGCAATACCTTAGCACAAGTTCCAAGAAATGTATGCAAGTTCCAAGGTGAGGTAAAACATTTTCAGATCGAAGGATACATTGAACCTAGTCAAGTTTAAAGATCTGATGGCTATGATTGATCATGGGATATGTGATCAAGGAGATTAAGCGGTTAGCAAATTGTTTATAAATAAGGAACTGTTGATAAACAATGGATGCAGGCAAGTGTAAGCATAGGGATGCTACATAGTGATTACCAAGCTCAGAAGCTTGAAGACCTATTTTATTAACAGAGTATAGAGCCCAACAGAGGGACAAGATAAGTCCTATGACTAGATTGTTTTGAGCAAATAAGAATTTGCTTTAGCATTTTTTATGTGAAGTTGTATATATATTTTATTACTGTTATTTTGTAAAGTGACAGAAAATCTCTTAACCAAGTGGACTTAACAGTCTTATTTGTAAAACCCTCTAGCAAGGTGACATTCTACTTGAGTTTTTGAAATCCTTTAACAAGGTCACTTCTAACAAGGTGAAGATCCTAACAGATCTGAGGGAAATCCCTTAACCAGGTCACATCTAGCAATGTGTTTGTAATCTTTAACAGGATTTGCTTTTAACTGAGCATACTCTAGAAGAGTATATTTCTTAGTCGGTCCAAAATCCCATAGTGGTTTTTCCCTATTTGGGTTTCCACGTTAAATCTAGTGTTATGAGTGTTATGATGTTTATATGCTTATAAGTTTGCATGTTTAGCAGTTTTGGTTATATTGCTGAAGTATATGTTACTGAGGTTGAATCTGTTGTTTTTATGGAAGATTAAGTTTGTATGATTCACCCCCCCCCTCTCATCTTGTTAGCTTGGCATATGTACTTAACAATTAGTATTAGAACTATCAACTTTCTCCACAAAAATCTTATGCAGACCTTAACCATTACTCAAGCACATCCAAAAATTCTTTCAATAGATCAGTAATCATCAAGTACAACTTCTGCAACCTGTCAAAATCAAGCACAAATCTCAAACAAGTGGTTTATATGATTTTCATGAAAACTCCCCCAAGGTCGGATGCCTTATCCTAGTTAGCGGATGAAGTTCCAACACTAGAATCAGGTGCGGATGCATTTCCAGTATCTGAGTCACTCTTCTTAACCCATGTCTTCTTCATCTAATCTCTAATCTCCTCCACTTTTATTTTCCCTTTGTCATCTGACTGCACATTCTTGTTTTTATCTACCAAACCATTCATATTCACATTTTTTCTTCTGCAAAATCTTGCAATGACAAGATTTATTGCAATTGTAGCATACCACATTTATTTTTCTAGGCCTGAAGTTCCCTTGATTTCCTCTTGATCTACATTTATTAGAGACATGTCCAAACATACCACATGCATAACATCTGACATTTATTCTATTTTTAAATTTATTCATCATACTTTTGTATTCATTTAACTTATGACCATGATTGTTGCATTTAAAACATTGACTGGAGAAAGATGGACTATTCGGATTCATTCTATTTTTGCATTGACTAGCCATATGAC
The DNA here is from genome assembly GCF_030272615.1 of Cryptomeria japonica. NCBI lineage: Eukaryota > Viridiplantae > Streptophyta > Pinopsida > Cupressales > Cupressaceae > Cryptomeria > Cryptomeria japonica. The sequence continues at coordinate 204,795,588 of NC_081411.1, read as the reverse complement.
CAAATTCATTGCAAAAAAATTAGTTACCATTGAACTTATGAATGTTAGGTTGCCTTACTAGAGACCTTTTATCTTTGTCCTTCTAAGTTTAAGACTTAGGATTGGTTTGACTAGATGTAGAACTTTCACCTTTCTCAAATCCAAGACCTCTTTAGTCACCAACATCCTTCTATCTTTCAAGCATCCCTTTAAGCTTGATTAAGTTGATCTTGAACTTCTCCTTGTACTAATTTGTATCTTCAAGCTCATATATAAGAAGAAGAATCTTCTTTCCAATTTCTATTTTGGTTTCATGCAAATCATACTCTAGTTGACCATTCTCCCAACCAAGTCTGTTGTATTCATCAAATCTTTCTTTCAAAGACTGATTAAGATTATTTTTAATCTACTTTCTTTCCTCAATCTCCTTGGTCAATTTAATCACTATAGATTCCATCTCATGTTTAGGGCTGCATTCTCTATTGCAAGCTTCTCACATTCTTATGTCTTCTCCTTCAAGGCTTGGTCATCAATGCTTTGGCTTTCTTTCTCCTTTAGCTTATCAACAAGTTCCTTTCTCTTCTCTCTTGACTTGTTCAACTAATATTTCAATGACTGGATGAAGTTTTCAGAATCTCTAATATTTGCTTGCATTTGTTGGACCTTTTGCTTGGGATTGATCAAGATCCTCAAGTGCCACAATAAGCTCACATTGAATACTACCAGATTCCATTGATTCAATTTCCTCGGTCCTCCTCAAACTATTAGGCTTCTTTCGAGGGATGAGGCTCTGATACGAATTGTTAGAATCAAGGAACACTGAGAGGGGGGGGGGGTGAATTAGTGTTCTACAATTTTTTACATTCTTAACTTGTTATTTCAACCACTTAATGCAAATGAAAAAAAGAGAAATGTAGAAACACAAAACAATCAGCAACAACACCATAACAACAAGATTTATATGTGGAAAACCCAGTTAAGGTGAAAACCATGGAGGATCTCAAACCCACAATATTAATATACTCTATTATAAGTATAAAAATATTACAATGGGGAATGCACATGCATTCAGGCACACTACCTAGAGCTCACTACTCAAATTACAAACACAGATACAACCCTGAAAGGCTCACTTCCTTACAAATATATTACAATAGATATCTCAAGTGTTTGAACTAAAATAGTATCTACAAATGCTTGCAAATACTTCTAGTTAAGCTCATATATCAAACTGTATATTCTGCAACACACTCTACTCTGTTATGTTGTTCTGCTACAATTAGGAGCATAAAAATTCAATCCACTCACATGAGATTGCACCCACAATTATTCATAGAAATCACTTCATACTCACATACCAAAATAGCCAAAACAACTACTTTTATATATCCATAACAAGATTTAACATGTCTTTATTTTGGCTTATTAACACAACAAAATAACAAAATATGTTCTTCAAGTCGGCTAAATTTGAACCAAAATAATCATGCAGACCAAAAAGAATTGTCCACACACTACCAAAATTGTCTAACAACATGCCACAATCACATAATTGAGTACCAAAATCCATCCATAATTATTATTTACACAATACTGCTAAACTATTTTGTCAAACTGAGAACCAACACACCGGATCATCTAACTCAACCATGAGTCAACACTAGATGCCACAAACATTGGAATATGGTAGATGACACATTCATAATTCTTCCCTAAGATCTGCAACACTAGATATAAACCTATATTTAAGTACATATCAATCAACTTGTTCTTCATCAAATATTTTGTTTTTTTGACTGTTGGACTTAACCAAAATCAATCACTCTTCCCTTATGAACAAACTAAGCTATGCAAATGGGTGCATTAAAATTAGTAAACATCAATGACAACATTGGATCATCAATGTAGTGTCTCTTTCCAATAAGTTCCATAATTGATAAAGATGTTGATGAAGACCTTATTAATGGGTGAATTTGTAGATCTAGAACATTACACAAAGCAAATCTTTTTCATAGCAATCTCCTTCAAGACACTAGATTAGGAATCCTCAAATGAGGGAAAGAACCATCATATGTATATGAAACCTAACAAAAGGCCAACTTAGAATTAATCAATTTTGACACCAAGCATGATTTTAATTGGGTAAGACAACCAAATTAAGCTCCTCATATTTGGTGGAAAAAGTTTGGGTTCAGGTCTAGTATAATACCTAGTCTGACGAGCTTTCTTTCGATTTTTATAGGGATGTGATATAGAATGATTCCAATACTAAATCCAAATTGGTGGCTCAACAAAAGATGTGTATATGTAAAATATATATTTAGCAGATTTAAATTAGGGTAAGATTAGGATTAAAAAATAAAGTGGCATGCGTAGGATCAAAGGCCCAAGTTTATGATATGTAGATTGATGAGAGATGACTTGGGTTTAATTAAATAAATAATTAAATGCCTAAAGAAGTCATATAATGAAAATGCAATGGGACACACTAAGGTGACTGCTAACCTAGGTGTGAAATTGGACAACCTAATTAAGGGTGTACAATTTATGACGCTACAATTGGCATCTTGATGTTCCAATCAGTTTTGTTCATATTACATATCTTTGTTAGAGTAGTTCCTAAGATAGTATGTAATGCATCACTAACCATACTTTCTTCTATGTGATAGAGGGTTCTCCAATTAAATGTGATCATAAATTTATCTAGTAATTAATTGATAGTTTTATTTACAAAATTCTTTCCTTGGTCATTTGTGATACTTAAAGGGCACCCAAATTGAGTAATCATGTTAGACTATGGAATAATCTAGCCATTGTGTGTCTAGTATAATATCTAGTTGGTTCTTCCTCTATCCATTTTATAAGGTAATTGACCTCATTAATGATAAACCTTGGTTTAGTAAATTTAGTTGCAAGCCCATGAGTTGGGTTGACAAAATAAATTTTCTCATTTTTCAAATGGATTTTATACAGGGGGCTGGTTGTAATGGAATGTCATCTTAAGCTATGGGACATTCAATTCGCTAGTAATTTTCATATTTCCCTATATACTATTTGCAATCATTGTATATGGTTGGCCTCCATAATCTATAAAGTAAGCTTTTGTGGTTTGTAGTATCTCCGCTATTAGGTTCTCTTTCTATACCTTCATGAGCCTCCTTTAGGGCTCCTCTTATATAGATCTCCTTCTAGTTGTTAGGATTCCCAAAGATACTGAGAGGGGGGGTGAATCAGTATCTGACCGGTAATAATATTTTCTTAACTTATAACATGAAAAAACATATTAAAGTTGTGTATCGGTAAACTAGAAATAATGCAGCAAATAAGAATAACAACCACAACATGAAAAGAACACCATAACACAATGTTTTAACAAGGAAAACTGGTGTGGGAAAAACCTCGGTGAGATTTGTGACCCACAATATTCACTTACTGTCCAATAAGAGATTATTACTGCTACAATAGGGGCATGCACATGCAGGAAGGCCAAGTGCCTAGAGCTCACTGCTTAATTAAAAAAGAAGTCACACTGACTTACAAAATGGATTATACTAATCCATTGTCCTGTACTGCTTCAAATTAGCATCTGCTATACTAGATTTAGTACCAGTTTAAGCTCTGCTACATACATAAACCCTTATCCGATAATTTGCATAATAGGTATGCTACCTTCTATCTTTTGCATCATACCTTAACATATATAAAATAATCTACAATGATCTCATACATATATGAGTCATATTAAAATCTTCCATGTCATCTTACAAAATATTTTACAATTACTTACAAAATACATTAATACAAAATTGTTGTCAGCTAGGGTGTCGGTAATCTTCCTTTTCGGTGTCAGTGTTCTATATGTCGGTGTAGAGTCTATCGATGTCGGTGCTTGTGCCTGCCTACTAGTATCACATGATTGTAAGGTTGCCATCAATGACAATACCTTCAGTCACCTACAATATCTCATTGGAGTGTGCATTTGCCAACAATCTCCCCCTTTGGCATTGATGGCAACACTCATGAGAAAAATTCAAGAATGTATCCAAAAATTGGAGTCCAAAAATCTTGCCAAAAACTGTACCAGAAATTATACCAGATGTGTTCTCCCCCTGAGCAGATGATCTCTATTTAGATTTTTCTCATCTCTACTACTCCCCCTTTGACATCAATGACAAAGGTTGTCATTCACTGTCAATGGAGTCCTGCCTGGATTCTTGTAATCGGTGGGTTACAATCTGAAAAATATCAATCAAAACCCAATTTAAACCATTATTGAATGATTTGTTGTCTTTTAGTGCCTCTTGAGTTCTCTGCACTGTACTAGTGAGTATGTGCATTTTCTCTTCCGGCTTAAGTGTAGGAACCAGAGCCTCAAAAATTTCTTTTCTCAAAGAAATGAGGTAGTCTAGTTTGGGACTAAGTCTACATTTCAAGTCCTTTGCTTTATCCTTTATTGTGTCTTTGTCCTTCTCTAACTCCTTGATTTTCTCTTCTTGCTCTGCAATCTTCTTCTCTATCTCCAAAAAGGAATCCAATGTACCTATCAGATTGTCAACAATATTGTTAATCTTATCTTGTGCTTTGCTAATTTCCTTGTCTAGATCTCCTGTTAAAATATTTGTTTTACAAGAATCTCTATACAGTTTGTTGAAGTCAAGAATTATCTCTCCAAGTTCCAGTAATAATGTTTCCATTTTCTCCTTATTCTTCTTCAAAATTTCCTCAAAGAATTTCTCTTTTTCTTTAATCATTATTTCCTTGAATGTGTCCTCATTTATTTGATCAATAGTCAATATGTTGCTGGTGATGAACTTAGACAATGTGTCTAGTTGACCTAAAGAATCTTTGTTATCTACAATACACTTTGGTGCTATCAATTTAAGAATGGGAATTGTGTCATTAATAGCCTTATAGGCTTGTGCATTGCACTCTGTGATCTTCTTTATTGAATCCAATAAGACCTCTATTACATTTGTAGGTCTGAATTTTGCCATAGAAGTACCAGATGTTTGTCCAACTGTCTTCACAATAGCCATACTATTGGTTGTAGTAATCACCTTTCTTGGTTCGACCTCTAGTAGGTCAGTCTGTATTTGCATTTCTACAAACAAAGGTTTGGGCTTTTTAGTTTTGGCTGGTGGCACTGTCTCTTTCTGAACTTGTGTCTCAACCTATACCTGTTCTAGTTTTTCGATCTATATCTCAGAAGGTTTCTCTAAGCTCTCAATAGTCGGTTTCTCAATTTGTGTCTCTGTATGCACTTCCGGTTTCTCTGTTTGTACTTCTACACCGTCCATTTCCAGTTCTCCTAACTGTTTATTAGTTGTATCTACTAGTTTCTCTAATGGTTTACCAGTGGTATCCTTTACCGGTTGCTCTATCTGAGTAGGTTTTTCTATATTTATATTTACAGTTTCATTTACCTCAACCTCAGCATCTATAGCCAGTGACTCAGTAGTCACATCTGTCTTCTTGTCCTCAGTGGTTTCTCTGTCAACCACAACATTTACTTCTTGAGTATCTATATTCACAGTGTACAAAACTTCAAACTCAGGATTTGTATCCTCTAATGGAGTCTCCATACTCTCAGTAGCTGGTTGACTATCTGTAGTATCTACCAGTGGAGTATCCAAAGGAGGTGGGGTTAAGTTATCAGTTATTTTCAGGCTTGGAGGTCCACCTACCTTACCTTTCCCCTTATCCCTGTCCTTTTGGTATACTTTAATAGTCTTTGGTCTGAGTAATTCTTCCTGTTTTTCTTTTTCCACAAAGAATATATCCCATGCATCTGTTGTTTCCTCAGAGACTTCATTTACTCTACCTACCATTAGTGCTATGTGCTGGTGAGCAGTGGAGAATATTGTTTGGTTTGCTTCACTGATTAGTTTATCTATTTCATCAGGTGAGTTGACTAGATGTACTGCAAGTAATTTTTCAATTTTAATTTTCTTGTCTAGCTCAATGATGGCTAACCTTCTAGCTTCTAATCTCCTATAAAGATCATTTGGTATTTCATCAACAACTTCCATAAAAAAATTCTTATATATATCCAAGTGCAAAACTACACTGTTCTCTATGCTTTCCTTGTCATCTACAGATAGTGTGTTATATATTTTGCTGATGTTTTTCAATTTTCCATCTTCAGTTATTTCGCTCAAGAGTTTATCTAGTGGAGAAATATCTTGTTTTACCTTTCTTTTCTTCTTAGGTGTCAACTTCATTTTCATTGGAGGGCTCACTGCCTATTTTTTTTGCCTTGTTTTCCTATGTGTAGGTGAGGGTATCGATGAGGGTTTTCTTTTCCTTTCTACCCTTTTAAATACTGCTAGTATATCACTCTCTGAGGAGGTTCCAACCAATGAAAGATGAGCTTCTGGTTGAAGTCCTTCCAACTCACTTTCCTTTATACCCGTTTGTTTCAAAACATATTCCTTAATTGCTTTTTCCTGTCGGGTTCCTTTTCTTACTATTTCTTCGACCTTTTTAACCCTTTTTCTAGACTGAATTCCACTCTCAATTATTTCAGCATTTCCAAAAACTTTCTCAATGGGTTCCTTTGGTGCTTCAAGGAGGGCTTTTGCATAAGTTTCAATAATATTGTCATCTGTTTCATAGCCCATTTTAGTTACCCAGATAGTTCTAGGGACAACTTCCTCCATCTGGATTTCATCATTTTTAATTACAAAACAAATTTCTTTCTAATATTTGTCCACAATAGCTTGTGACAGTCTTACTCTAGTTTTCATTCGAGCTTTCAATGCATGAAAATATTCATCTAAGTTTTTCTCCCTATTATCTCCCATGTTGTTCAATAGATCCAATAGTTGCTTTCCTACCGGTATGTCAAAGCCAAAACATCTTGCACCAATACCGGGTGCTTGTTTAGTTATGTACAACATTAGAGAAACAAGCAAATTTCCAAATCTGAATGTTCCTTTCTTATCTCCTTTAATCTTCCCTAGATTATCAATCAATTAATCTTTGAGCCATTCACATACATCTATTCTAGCATTTTCATTGACCATGTCATAAGCACTTTTAATACATAGGCTAGAAACTGAGTTCAACCTATTTGCATGTGTAGCTTTGTAGCCTAAGATCATACTGATAAATCTCACATTTATGTCCTTTACATCATTTACACTTAGAGACCTTTTGTCGAATGTTGCACCAGTTAGGTTTATCACTGTGTCATTTGAGACCTTCTTTGTTCTGTCAATCTTGCTACCAGTGGAAGGTAACCCTGTTACTGCCTTAACAAATTCCTTTGTGATTTTATGGATTGAATCCAACTAGAATAATTCACCATGAACTCTGCTTAGCACAATCCTTATCATATCCTTGGGAAAATCTAGAACACTAAGGATTTCAATAAAACCTAGGGTTTCCACTATGTTATGTTCCAGCTTGATATTTCCAGATTCATCACAAATCATAGTGCTATACATGTTTTTGATCATGTAATCACCTAATTCCTCTATATGACAATGTATATACATCCTAGGGCCCTCAACATATACTACTCCCTTAGGAATTTGAGAAAATGCACCTATGCTATCATCTTTCTTTGCTATTTTGGGAACTAGTTTGAAAACAGGTCTAGGGCACTTAACAACCTCAATCACATTAGGGTTTGCAATAAATTCAGGAGTGGATGAAGATGCCATGAAAATAAATACCTCAATCTGCCTTTAGGATGAATGCTTTGATGAAGTGCTTCACTTTTCACTAAGGATGCCTTCGCTCGGGAATTTTCGCGCTCTCGAAGGTTTGAATGGTTGGTGAATGAAAAAGGAGCCAAAACACTTTCTTTATAATGTTATTCTCTCCAACTACCACATTTAATGCTCACCGGTTAAGTCACAACTTAACTCATCTGCCGGTATAGTAGTAATTTCAACTTCTCACCATCAGGCGAGGGAATAATAGCATATTTTTCATTTTTTTGCTAAAGCCCCAAAGGATTTTCCTTCAATTAGATGAAGAGTCTCCTATCAGTGGAGTGATACTATGTTCTATTGGTGGAGGGGTATTCCCTTCAACATTTTGATATGACTTTTTGATCCAGTGTTTTGAGAAATCTTGCTTTACCTCTTCAACCTTTTCTTTACCTTTCAAATTAGGACCTTTGTCATTTGCCGGTGGGGACTTGCTTCTACAAAATTTTGCAATATGTCCAATTTTGTTATAGCCATAACAAGTCACATTGTTTTTTCTGAATAACTTTCTCATATCCTATGCCAGTATGTGTTCTGCATTGATTAGATAAGTGTCCAAATCTTCCACAAACATAACATCTTACATTCATTCTGCAATTTTCTGAATTATGACCAACTTTGTTGCATTTAGAATATTGACCAGTGGGTGTATTAGTGTTGTGATAATTTCTATATCTACACTAATTTTCTCTATGACCATACTTGTTATAGTTAAAGCATTTCCCATTGAATTTGTAAGCATTAAGTTATCTTACCAGTTCAGTATGATCATGATTGTTTGCAGTACCAGAGCTTTCACCAGTTTCAAAGCCAAGGCCATTTGTATCACCATTAGGTTTCTTATTCTTTAGCATGTCAACAAGTTCTTCTGAACTTTTCTTGAATTTCTCCTTGTGTTGATTTGCAGCAGTCAGTTCATTCTCCAAGATTCCTTTTTGTCTTATGAGTTTAGTTCTGTCATTTTGTGTGTGCATTAAATCTATTTTCAACATATCATTTTCTTGACTGAGTCTTGTGTTTTCATTTCCAACATCATTTAGTCTTCTAACCAAGTCTTCTTCATTCTTCTTTCTATCTTTAATTACTTTACAAAACCTCATAGTCATATCTTACATCTCATTCTTTGTTGTACAGTTGTCTTGTCTTAGCTTGTTTACCAAATCATTAAGAGTTTCCTTTTCATCTTCCTCTTTTTGCATCTTCTCATAAAGTTCTCTTCTTTTATTCCTTGCTAAAGTGTAATTTTCTTGAAGTGCTTGAATGGTATCCTGAGCAGCCTTCAGATCATCCTCAAGTTTGATGTTTTTCACCTTTTCTGCATTATAGTCAGAAAGATTTGTTTCCAATTTCTTTCTTAAGTTTTCCATCTCTACTGGTGACAAGATCTTCCTCAAGTTGTTAGGCTTTTGAAAATAGAGGACCAGGCTCTGATACCAATTGTTAGGATTCCCAAAGATACTGAGAGGGGGGGGGGGTGAATCAGTATCTAACCGGTAATAATATTTTCTTAACTTATAACATGAAAAACATATTAAAGCTATGTACTGGTAAACCGGAAATAATGCAGCAAATAAGAATAACAACCACAACATGAAAAGCACACCATAACACAATGTTTTAATGAGGAAACCCGGTGTGGGAAAACATCGGTGGGATTTGTGACCCATAATATTCACTTACTATCCAATAAGAGAATATTACTGCTACAATAGGGGCCTACACATGCAAGAAGGCCAAGTGCCTAGAGCTCACTACTCCATTACAAAAGAAGTCACACTGACTTACAAAATGGATTATACTAATCCAATGTCTTGTATTGCTACATACATAAACCCTTATCCAATAATTCACATAATAGGTCTGCTACCTTCTATCTTTTGTATCATACCTTAACATATATAAAATGATCTACAATGATCTCATACATATATGAGTCATATTACAATCGTCCATGTCGGCTTACAAAAGATTTTACAATTAATTACAAAATACATTAATACAAAATCGTTGTTGGCCAAGGTGCTGGTAATCTTTCTTTTAGGTGTCGGTGTTTTGTATGCCGGTGTAGAGTCTATCGGTGCTAGTGCTTGTGTCTGCCTGCTAGTATCACATGATTTTAAGGTTGCCATCAATGAAAATTCCTTCAATCACCTACAATATCTCATTGAAGTGTGCATTTGCCAACACTAGTAAAGTGTATGGTTATGACTTAGTAATAATTATTTGTCAGGGATGTTCATATTTTAAGGTATTCTTAGGTTTAAAGTATCTCAATAATATCTTCCTCATTAGCATCCTCATGGTATTCCTATATGTCAATGTTGGAAAGATGGTTTGGGCCTTTATTGTTTCTTTTTGGTTTGACCATAATGTTAGAGTCAGACTCCTAAACTAATAAGATACATTTGCATATATGACCTTGTCTAACTAGTTTATTTTGATGGCATTGTATTGTCATTGATGTCAATCAGTATGTATTCACTAATATTGATGGCTACTGGTATGCAAGGTGTATGCAAGATGAAAGCACAAGATGTTACCGGTATGGATATTCACTGGTGAGTAAGCATAAAAAAGCATAGAGACAACTAAAGGTAAGATTGGTTATGTCAACCAATATAGCATGATCAGCATGAAAGGTATGTTACTGATATGAAGGCAGTAATAAATTGTCCACTGGTAAGCAGGCTAGAGACAAGCAAAACATAGAGAAACCCAGTGATGGGTTGGATAAGAAGACCAGTAGAATAAGGCAGATACTCGTAATATGTTTCTAATTAGTCACCAAGATTGAACTGACAAAGTGGATTGTACTAAGGTGGAAGTCGATGAAGGACAACACATAGGATCCAAATGGCTAACGAGCAGTGGTCAGTGAAGTGAGGATCGGTGAGGTAGTTTCCAACCAAGTTTGCATTTAATGTCGATTCCATAAATTACGAGAGGAATACAAAGGAATGCGGCTCAATGCAGATCGAGAGGCAGAGATTTCATCTTCTTTCTCTATGGTTGATGCATGATATCAGATCTCCTTGTCGACCTTGAGAAGTATATTGCTGGAACATTAATAGTGTTTGACAGGAAGCAGAGTCCTGCTTGTCAAAAATAGAAAACATGTACATACAAAAGAAGATATGGCGGTGTATTTTTAGCTTGTTGCAAGATATTGATCTCCAAGGTCAGATTTGACATGATCTGATCTAATTGAGGTTGATAAAGAAAAACCTATGCAAGAAATATTTAAATATGGTAGTTAGGCAGGATGTAATGCCCCGCCAGGAAACCCCGAAGGGTTAAAGCTAAAATGCACAAATGGAGTGCAAATATATATATATTTTTAATAAGACATAACATTAAGATACATTGAGTTATCATATGTTTAGATAACATAGCAGAAGACAAAACAAAAGCTAAGGAGTTTCCCAACGTGATTACGTAACTTAACACCTAACCCTACTCGCAACATTTGATCCAATAAAGCAGGTTATCTTATTTACATGTTAATACTTAAAACATGGATATAGTTTGTTTAGTAATTTAACATTAAATATAATAGGATGCACTCATTCATTATGGTTGAAGATGAGTCTATCATGAGGATATTTACCCCTTTGAAGTTAAAGCATAGATAACATATGAATTCATCCATTAAGGTTAAAATATAGTTATCTTGATGAGTTCACCTAATTTAGTTAAAATATAGCTAATAAGATGAAGTACATTTATTAAGGTTAAAATGTAAATAACCAAATGAGTTCATCCATTATAGTTAAAATATAGTTAATAAGATGAAGATCATTTATTAAGGATAAAATGTAAATAACATAATGAAGTTCATCCATTAGGGTTAAAATATAGATAGCTAAATGAGTTCACCCATTATAGTTAAAATAAGTTAAATAGGATGAAGATTATTTATTAAGATTAAAATATAAATAACTAAATGAGTTCACCCATTTTAGTTCAATTATAGCTATTGTGATGAATTTCATTTATTAAAATTAAAATGTAGATAACAACATGAAGTTCATCCATTAGAATTTCAATTTAGGTGATATGACAAGTTCATCCAATAAATTTTAAACCATTCATTGCGTTCAAGTTTACATTAACACATGCCATGCATCTTGTTCCAAAATGTTCTATAATTTCATCATAACTAATGAGTTCTTTCATGCATACTTAATTGTATCATCATTAACTGTAATTGATTACATTCCTTCATGGTCCATTTATTGCATTTAAAAGATGAATATATACATGCATTATGATAATTCTCATCTAACCCTCTTATATATTCTATCCAATTATCATCCATACATTACTAGCACTATCCATGAAACATGAGATAAAAACATCACATAACACAGAAATGATCTCGGAGTTCACCCCTAGAGGGCTACATCTCCGAGTCTGCTCAACTGCAAGACCCCTCTAGTAATTAATTAAGTTATGGTTACATAGGGTTCACATCATTTACATTCCTGCCTTTTAGGTGAGCACAACAATATACAAACGACCACTTTGGTCAATAAATCCTAAATGATCCCTACATAGAAACAGATCCAAATGAGCATATTAAAAGTTGATACAAAGGTCCATTTCGTGATGGTATTCTAACTAGAATCCTAACCAACCTAGGGCCAACCACAATTCAGACAGACGATAAGGTCTAGACAAACATAATAGGGCCTTGCCATCTCTTTAAACAAAGTGAATACAAATAAATTAAACCTTGCAAAAGCAAAAGCCAAAAAAAAAAGTACAATCTTTTCACATATTGATTTTAACATTTAAAGGTTGATCAAGTTTTCTAAAAGATCTAAGCTTTTCAAAAATACATTTTTAGAAAATCATCATTACAAGTTGAATACAATACCACAATTGCAATAGTACCATTTGTCTATTTCTCAAATAGAGGAAAAATATAATTAAACCATTTATTTTACTAAATGAAAATATCAGTAGCTTAACCATAATTCCAAATGATACTTAATCAGATTTCCAATCATCCCAATGGCATATCATTTTAAATTCATAATGTCCAATGATAAAATATTTCATTTCTAACATTTGCAAATGACCTATTATCATTCAATTCTTCAAATAGCATAATTCCTAAATAATGTATTATTTAAAGTTTACCAACACACACAAAAAAACATTTTATCTCAAAAATTTCTAGATAAAGTAATATTCTATCTTTTTCCAAAAAGATACTTCCTCAATAAGACAAATACCCAACTTAACTATTAATTAATATATATATATATATATATATATATATATATATATATATATATATATATATATATATATATATTTATTTATTTATTTATTTATTTATTTATTAATCCAAGATTAATAAAATATAACAAATTAATATTTAATAGTGAAACTCGCAATTCGAGTATTTAAATAGAAAAATATGCATTATTCATAAAATGAAATCTGAATATTAATTAGCGTATATATACCATTATATAATTAATTAATATCAAATTAATCTTAAATTATAATTAATGCCAAATTAATCATAATTAAAACTTTATTAAAAATTTACCATTTAATTTATACTAAACTATTATATATATATATATATATAATAGTTTTGTATATATATATATATATATATTTGAATTAAAAAAAATATTAAAAAAAAACATTTTTTTTTCTTTTAAAAAATAACATTAAAAAAAGGGGGGGAAAGGGTACCCATGTGGGCCTCCAGGTGCCTCCCCCCCCTCCCCCCTTGGGAACTCACACTACCCATGGTAGCACTACTACCAAAAGGTAGCAAGCGGCTGCCATTGGCAGCACTGCTACCATTTGGTAGCAATCCGCTACCATGGTAGCAGCCACTACCTCCCCGTGGTGGGGGTTTATTCCCTGCCACACAGTCAAAAGCGCCACTCTCCAAGAGACTTTAAAAATTTAATTTAATTTTTTTTAAAACATTCACTATTCAAAATAAACAGCTCACAGCAGCAGAGACAAAAAGAATAATTTATTATTTTTAAAATTTCGATTTACAGATTATCTCGAGATTTAATATCAAATCAAAACCCCATAAAAGTAAAACAATAATAAACTAAAAACCCCCAAATTTTCTTTCATTCACAGTCACTAAAGTATATTTTTCCAGAATGTTTAAAACAACAGTAGGGGAAATTTTATTGTAAGAACATGATTTTCCAAATACCCAATAACTTTCCCCAATACAAAGCAATGCAAACCCATTTTTTTTTTCAAAGCTGAAACTCAAATCTGAGAACATTCATGGTTTTTTTTAAACCAGCATTTCATGAAGAACAACAAAACATCATTTTTTATTTAACAGCACAATAAAAAAAAGTAAACAAGAAACCTACCTCCTTTAGCATTCCTAGGAAGATTTTGAAGAAGAGCCCCAACCTGCAGCTATAGAAATCCTTCCCTCCCAAAAATCCCCAATTTTCTTCATCTAAAAAAAAATTATCCTTTTTTTTTCTCCAAAAAAAAAAATCAACAACCTCCAAAATGTTTTTCCAACCTAGGCTAAAAGAATGAAATTTTTTGACCTAATTTCTAATTTCGAATTTAAGCACTTTTTAAAATAAAAAATGAAAATAATCATTATTTTCAACTATTCTAACTTGCTTTTCTAATTAAAATTAAAATGCTTCTCTCTCATTTAATTTTAATTTTCTCAAAATTAACTAAGCTAACATTTATATTTCACAATATTGACGAAGATAAAATATTTTAATTAAATTAATTCCCAAAATCAATCTTTCACACTATATCAAATATACATATAAATTAATCTTGCTTTTCTAATAAAAACTGATTTTCTTAAATAAGTAAAATTAACCTTTCTTTTCCAAAATGCAAAAGAGATTGAATTATTTCTATTTCAAATAACTTTAAATATTTCCTTTATAAAACGCATAAACTAATTGAATTTGTCATTTAAAATTAACTATTAAATTAAACTTGCTACAACCATAAATAAAGCGTTCTTTTTAATTAATGATTAATCACATAAAAGAAACCTATTTATTTTAAATTTCTCAATTACTAATGTGTAAATGAACACATTAAATTAAATTAAATACTTAGGATAAAATACTCCATTTTACCACACGCAAGGCATGCAAACCAAGAGAGCCAACCAATCACACGACACACAAACCCAAATGAAAAGGGAACCCGACGGACCACACACGATGCTCACCTGATCATGGCTAAGGTAAGATGAGGGTTTTATGACCACCTAATCAAAATTCTAAGGATAAAAGAGGTATACTCAACCCTGCGAGTCCTGATGGAGACGAACCTCACACGTAGGCGGTAGTGTACCTGCAGTCTCCTACAACCATGAGTCACGCAAGCATACACACACACACACACAAACACACACACACACACACATATATTCAACGAAGGTGTTAGCTCGAGATTTATAACAAGAATTAGGGAAACAATTAAACTTACACAAGAATCTATGTGAAAGCACAATAATAGGTACACACAAAAATCATATTATCTAATCTACAACATTACATCACGGTAAATCAACCATTCAAGAATGCCACATAGGAAGTCAACCAAGGTCAAACCGATTTACACAAAGCCAACTAGGGTAGGGGCACTACACAGGAAAACCAGAGGATACATATATGTAGATTGAAGACACAAAGTGATGATGCTACATAAGAGATTGATGCTAGTTTCTAGAGAGGAGTGTGCTTGAGCGAATAGAGTGTAGATCATACTAAGAAGATTGGTACAACTAAGTATCTAAAGGAGAACTGGTAGAAAGAGTTGTAACTAGTATGGGGGCTTAGTGTTAGGATAACTGATGAACAACTGAGAGGGGGGGGGGGTGAATCAGTTGTTAACAAATTATATCATTTAATCCACTTAATAACCTTTAACCAAATTAAGTATGACTAAAGAAGAAACAGATACCGGTAAGCAATAAAACTTAACAATGAAACATATAATCAACACAATGCAACCATACCACATAACACCATGATTTGTACATAGTAAACTTAGAAAGGGAAAAACCACGGTGGGAAGCCTACCCACAGTCAGATGATACTTCTGTAGAAAGTATGTGATACAATGAGGGGCCTACACATGTAGAAAGGCACATTGCCTAGAGTGTATTACTAATTACAAAAGAGTCTCACTGACTACAGAGAGGAAATAACCATCTCAAGATAAATGGACAACAATCCAGAATAATGAACTGCTAGAGATAGCATCTACCATGCCCGATTACAGTCCTAATTAAGCTCAATACTAGAGGCCTTTGACCTCTTCCTTAATCCCAATTCGATCACCTATGATCGACCAAATCTCCTTCTCGTATGATATTTCATTCAAAGACCATGACACATAATCCTCATTCCATACCCTAATCTACAATGAGATCTTACATCATTTTATACCAACCCTAAGGCCTAAACTAATTAGGTCAGCCA
Source organism: Cryptomeria japonica (assembly GCF_030272615.1). Lineage (NCBI taxonomy): Eukaryota > Viridiplantae > Streptophyta > Pinopsida > Cupressales > Cupressaceae > Cryptomeria > Cryptomeria japonica. Next base: position 204,779,417 of record NC_081411.1, on the reverse strand, counting down.
CCTAATAGATATTACAATAAGGTCATTACATAAATCCATATTACAATGATATGCCTTGTTGGCTTAAGACCAAAACAACAATAACCAATCCATAGAACATCCTGAAACATCCCGATAATGTGTATAGTACACGTTAACATGATACTAGTCCATAACCTAGATAGGTACTAGACCTATTCTAGGTCCACCACGCCCAAGAAATGTCTTCAAGAAGTTGAAGCATGGTAAAAGATCATCTTCAACATCTTGAAATCCATCTAGAAGATGCACCAACACCACTTATGCATCCTGTCAAGATTTCTTAGTCGAAGCTCTGTTGGTTAAACCTTAAACCAGTGACGGTAAGGGTTTACAAGAGTGTATGATAGCATCTAATTACCAAGTCAATACTAACTGACCAAAAAATGCTCCAAGAGCATATAACACATAGAATAAAACATACTCCATTGATCCAAACATGCCAAAAGTGTCCAAGAGATAGTCTCTTTTGCCAGTAACACTAGATCTTCTATTGGTAACCAAACATAACAACTAGTGTTGACATCAATGACAAAACATCAATGCAACACATAATCAATTCATCCATAATGCCAACAATCTCGCCCTTTGGTAATGATGGCAACACTAGATGTCAAAATCATCTAAGTACCAAGAAATGCCAAACAAGTCTCCCCATGTGGAAGAGAACCAACAATCTCTTGAAAATGAATAACTCTCCCCCTGTGAATGATATCTCTGTAAAGTTTTGAATTTATTTTTCACATCACTATCTCTCCCCCTTTGACATCAATGCCATAAATCTGACAAAAAAATCAAAGGAAGAATATAAACCTCTGAAAAGCTGACTACTCCCCATGAGTAGTAGAACAACTCATTAGTGCCGAAATGAATAATATCTCTGATAATGTATGTCAAACTGATGAATTCCTTTAGAAAGTTATACTTTATTGATATATGGTTAGTCTTAGAGTGAAATATCATATTCTTAGACATGTCAATAGCTATAGAGTTATCATAGTAGATAACTACCAGTTCACTACAATTTACCCTGATATCCTTCAACATTTGCTTCATCCACAAGACTTGAGTGCAATTAGTTGTTGCTGCAACATACTCAGCTTTTGCAAAAGATAAAGAAATGCATGACTCTTTTTGGCTGATCCATGAAACTAGTTTCTTTCCAAGAAAGAAGGCTCCACCAGAAGCTCTCTTCCTGTCATCACTATTCTTACCCAATCTGAGTCACTATATGCACATAAAGTGAAATAATCATTTGTAGAATACCATAAGCCATATTTTGTTGTTCCTTGCAAATACCAGAATATCCTCTTTACTACACATTCATGATTTTCTTTAGGATTACTTTGATATCTTGAAACAATACTTACTGCATTCATAATATCAGTCTAGTTTGAGTTAGATATAACAAACAACCAATCATAGACTTATACCTTCTTAGATTTACTAGTGTAGAAGTATCATCAATAGATAATTTCTCACTTGCCACCATAGGAGTACTTACTAGTTTCAAATTATCCATACCAAACTTCTTCAACAATTCCCTTAGATACTTAGTTTGATAGATAAAAATTCCTTTGTTAGTTTGAGTAATTTGCAAACCTAAGAAAAATATCATCTCACCAATCATGGACATTTCAAATTCATTTTGCATATTGTTAGAAAATTCCATGCACAATTTATCTTCTCTTCCAGAAATGATATCATCAACAAAAACTTCAATAATCAAAATATCATCAGCAGTGATCCTATAATATAAATTACTATCAACACTGCCTGTAGTAAAACCAAGCTTCAAAACATATTTGTCCAACCTTTCATACCAACCTCTAGGAGCTTGTTTCAATCCATATAAAGATTTCTTCAATCTGCAAACCATATCTTTATCATCTATTAGTGAAAATCCATCAGGTTTATCAACGTGTACTTCTTCCTCAAGTTCACCATTCGAAAATGCACATTTAACATCCATTTGATAAATCTTATAGTTCTTATAAGCTGCATAGGCAAGAAATAGTCTAACAACTTCAATTCTAGCTATAGCTGCAAATGTCTCACCTTAATAAATTCCTTCCATTTGAGAATATCCTTTACAAAACAATCTATCCTTGTTTCTTACAACTTGACCATCCTCAATTAGTTTATTCCTAAAAAACCATTTAGTTTCAATAACATTCTTATTTTTAGGTTGGGGAACTAAAGTCCAAGTCTCATTCTTCTCTATCTGATCTAATTCATCTTCCATAGCCTTTAACCAATGTTTATCTTTACAAGCTTCAATAACAGATGTCAATTCAATTTGAGAAATAAGACATACCTCTTCATTTGCCAATATTCTTCTTGTCATAAGTCCCTTGTTCCTATCTCCAATGATTTGATCTTCAGAATAATTTAATCCTACATACCTTCGTGTCTTCTCAACTTTAGATTCACTGCTATGATCATCAATCACAGTTGAATTTTCTAATTGTGCCAGTGTAACTATTTCAGTTTCCTGTATCGGTTGAGGCATTGTCAGTTTAGTTATGATAATTTCCACTACTGTTCCCTCTCATATGATATAGATTGATTTTTGTACTACTCATCCATTTTCACATTATCACTCTCCATGATTTTTTGCAATCTTTTTTTATAACATCTATATGTTTTTCTTTGAGTTGAATAACCAAGAAATACCCTTTCATCACATCTAGGATCGAACTTTCCAATTGAATCATCTCTTTTGATATAGCATTTACTTCCAAAAATTCTAAAATATTTAACAGTAGGTGTATGTCCAAACCATAATTCATAAGGGGTCTTTCCGGTTTCACATTTGATGTGAACTTTGTTGAATGTGTAGATTGTTATACTCACTACTTCTCTCTAGTAGATGTGAAGCAATTTCACTTCCATCATCATAAATCTTGCTGCATCCAAAATGGTTATGTTCGTTCTTTCCACTACTCAATTCTGCTGAGGAGATCGAGGTGTAGATAATTGTCTCCTAATTCCATTTGTCTCATAGTAAGTGTTAAATTCATGAGAAGTGAACTCACCACCTTGATCTGATCTTAGACATTTGATTTTCAATCCGGTTTCTATTTCAACCTTTGCTTTAAAGATCTTGATTTTCTCAAAGGCTTAAGACTTCTCCCTAATAAAAGTCACCCACATCGTTCTAGAATAGTCATCAATAATCAACATGAAATACCTATCACCTTGAAATCTTCTAGTCCTTTCTAGACCACATAAGTTAGTGTGAATCATATCAACTGCATCATTAGATTTATCAGGTATGCTCTTAAAATAAGTTCTAACTTGCTTTCCCATTTTAAATTCCTTACATACTGGATTGTGAGGCTTGCTAATATTAGGTATATCTCTAACTTCCTTATTTGAATTGATCTTAACAATACAACAAAAAATAACATGACACAACCTCTTATGCCATAACCAACTCTCATCAATATGAGCAATTAAACATGTCTTATTACCAGTGTTCAAGTGAAAGATATTACCTCCAATTTGAACACTAGTTGCAATCTCCAAGACAAATTTTGTTAATGATTTTTCATTTTCTATCTTTAAATTGAAGTTGGAAACCCTTGTCCACCAATTGACCAAAACTCAAAAGATTATGCTTTAAACCCTCTACCTTTGATCATACATGCTTTGTCATCTCCAAATCTGACTTGACCACCATTGTATTCTTGAAAGGATAGACATTTCCCTTTATCTCCAGTCATATGATGTGAGCATCCACTATCAATTACCCATTCATCCTTATCTTCAACTTTTGTTGCAAGGCCTTTTCTTCATTTATGATAGCTAGCTCTCATTCATCTTCCTTTAAAGTATAGAACACCCATTCCTTTCCATTGTCAGATCCACTAGCAGAGTCTTTTCTCAGTTCATCACCAGAGTCATCACTTACTCCTTCCTCATTCACTATGTAGCATTGTTTGTTTTTCTTGAATCTATATCTATTCTAGTTAGGCTTAAATGATTTCTTAACTCTTTCCTCAAATCTTGCATTCCTTTCAGGACATCTAGATGCAAAATGACCAATCTTATTACATGCAAAATATTTAAAAGGTGCTTTTCCTTCATGCTTACTTCTTGTTGGTCCTTTATGTACTCTTGTAACAAATAAGGTTGTTGCTCAAATTCTTCATCTTCTTTCCTCATGTCTTCCAATTCTTTTGCATATAAGACTTTCCAATCACTCTTCTCGGTAGATGCTGATGCATGAATAGAAGGTTTAGACTTTACAGCTCCAGAAGATCCAAATTCTTCAAGATCAAAAGCAGATAATTTCCCAATCAAAATGTCTCTGTTAACTGAAAAAGTTAGCCATTGTTCTCAACTCATTAATTATAGTTTCCTTCATCTTGTAAACTGGTGGAAGGGCTCTTAGGACTTTGGAAACTATTTCATCTTCACTTAGAAATCCTCCACAACATTGAATTCCCATAGCAATCTCATTTATTCTTTCCATAAACACAATAATTCTTTCACTATCTTCCATCTTCAAGTTTTCATATCTTACCCGATAACCATCAAGTTTAGAAATTTTGATAGTAGGATCACCTTCATTTAGAGCTTGGAATTTATCCCACATAACCTTTGCTGATTATTTATCAGTTAATCCCATGATCTGTTGATCAGTAAGTGCACATAAGAGGGCTTCTCTAGCTCTGAAAACATTTTCAATATTATTATCAAAGTCTGCAGGAGAAGGATTGCCAAATCTTGGATCATAAGGTGTGTATCCTTTCTCAGTGATCTCCCAAATATCCTTGCCAAGACATCTAAGATGAGTTTCCCTTTATGAATTTTCCATATCCCGTAATTTGTTCCACCAAGCTTAGGGATTTCTCTTTTGAAAAATAGTTGCTCGTGGATTTGAAGTGTTAGCTGCCATATGATCTACCTCAAGTGGTTAAGCTTCTGCAGAAGAGGACCAAAGCTCTGATACCAATTGTTAGGATAACTGGTGAACAACTGAGATGGGGGGGGGGTGATTCAGTTGTTAACAAATTATATCATTTAATCCACTTAATAACCTTTAACTAGATTAAGTACTAGTAAGCAATAAAACTTAACAATAAAATAGATTATCAACACAATGTAACCATGATTTATACATGGAAAAATTAGAAAGGGAAAAACCACAGTGGGAAGCCTACCCACAGTCAGATGATACTTGTGTAGAAAGTATGTGATACAATGAGGGGCCTACACACACAAGAAGACACACTTCCTAGAGTGTACTGCTCATTACAAAAGAGTTTCACTGACTATAGAGAGGCAACAACCATCTCAAGATAAATGGACAACAATCTAGAATAATGAACTGGCAGAGATAGCATCTACCATGCCTGATTAAAGTCAAGGTTAAGCTCAATATTGGAGGCCTTTGACCTCTTCCTTAATCCCAATTCAATCACTTATGATCGACCAAATCTCCTTTGCATATGATATTTTATTCAAAGACCATGACACATAATCCTCATTCCATACCATGATCTACAATGAGATCTTAGATCATTTAATACCAACCCTAAGGCCTAAACCAATTAGGTCGGCTACCTAAAAGATATTATAATAATATCATTACATAAATCCATATAACAATGATATGTCATACTAGCTTAAGACCAAAACAACAATAACCAATCCATAGAATATCCCAAAACATCTTAGTAATGTGTAGAGTACACGAGTTGTCGGGTCATGAATTCAAAAGATAAGTTTAGGAAGCGCTAACTTGATAACGGTCCATAACCTAGATAGGTATCAGACCTATTCATGGTCCACCATGTGAAATCAATGTCTACAAGCAGTTGAAGTATAGTCAAAGAACATCTTCAACATCATGAAATCCATCTAGAAGCCGCACCAACAACAATTATGCATCCTGTCAAGATTTCTCAGTGAAAGCTCTATCGGTTAAACCTTAAACCAATGTCGGTAAGGGTTTACAAGAGTGTATCATAGCATCTGATTACAAAGTCAATACCAATTGACCAAAACATGCTTCAGGATCATATAGCACAAAATAAAACATACTCCATTGATCCAAACATGTCATAAGTGTCCAATAGATAGTCTCTTTTGCCGGTAACACTAGATATTCTATCGGTAACCAAAACTTGTTTGCCAATAACCAACCATAACAGCTAGTGTTTACATCAATGACAAAACATCAATGCAACACATAATCAATTCATCCATTAATCCAACATTTAGCAGAGGTTTAACTGGTAGATAACAGAGTTGAGGTGAACTGATAGGAAGATATCCAAGAGTGATAGAGTGTAGGGTGAATATTAGAGGAAGCTAGCAAAAGAAAAGATTGATCGATAAGGGATCAAAGAGAGTGAATCAATAACCAGTAGTGAAAGAACTGATGAAATAGAGAAGAATTGTAACCGATAGAGAGAAGTTGAATAGGTATTACAAAACTCATTTGTAACAAGGTACTTTCATTGTAATAAGTTGTTATTTCAATGTGTACCACTGATTTGGTGGTTGGTGTAGGGGTTGGTTCTCCTTTGGGTTGGTTCCCATAAATCATTATGGTTTGGTTCTCCTTGGTTTGGTTCTCCTTAGTTTTGTGCCCTAAATATTATGACTATTATTTCTTTGTGAGGCCAAATTGGAGCGGTTGACTCCAACAACATTTCTCACTGAGGTTTTTCCCACATTGGGTGTTTACGGTGAAAATAGAACAACAATATTGAAAGACTAGAATAGATTCAACCACAAAACCCTAGCCTAATAACAACAAAGATCTACCATAATATATGAAGATTACCTAAGACAATGAAAATAAACAAAATCACAAAGATGACACCATCACATGTACAATAGGGTTTGAATCTCCATTATTCCTATCTCCATTGATCTTTCTTGATATATTTGCTCTCAGATTTTGTGTGTGCACAAGAGCTCAACAAAGAACAGAAATGTGGTTCCAAGTAGGCTTGATCACATATAAAAATTCGAAAGCGTAGTTGACAAGGAGTGATAATGAAAGAAGCATCTCCTTATATAGAGAACATTGTAAGAAATGGAGGGATAAGATTGAGAGGTGTAAAAGATAGATGCTCGACTAGGATTAGAGGGTAGGTAAAAGAAATAAGAAAATAATGAGAGGGTAGGTAGTGTAGGAATTAAGAGATGAATGGCATGTGTCATGGGTAGAAAAGGCTAATGAATTAATTAAATAAATAAAGATTTATTTAATTAATAGAAGAAGTGGGATCAATTAAATAAATAAAAGTATTTATTTAATCTAGGAAAAGGACAATTTAAATAAATAAAAGTATTTATTTAAATGAGGAAAAAGGATAAATGAATTAATTAAATAAATAAAAATTTATTTAATTAATAGAAGAATTAAGCTTAAAATAATTAAATAAATAAAAATATTTATTTAATTAGACAGGACAATTTTAGGTGTCTATATTTTGCCCCTATTTGAGACAATGAAGCTTGTCGTGTTGTTTTAAAGAAGATCAGATGAATTGATATAAAGTTTCCCCAAGATGGAAAAGATATGCCCCCTCATGAGATTGGATAAAAATGTCTGAAAATATCGTAGACAAACTCTCTATAAGAAAGAAAGGCTAGAAAGGACTGACAAGATAGGATAGAGTGATAGAGTCACGGGATTAAGAAGACTGACTTAGGAGAATAGGGCTATGGTAGTCTATAGGATAGACTATGAGGGAAAACATCCTCATTATCATCCACAAACCTAAGAGATCAGAGTGCAAAGAGAGCAGAGAGCAGTCAACAATGATGGCATTGGTGCATAGATTCGATTGCATTCACCGATATGAGAGACCAGTAGAGGAAAGAGAGCCAGTGAGTACCACAAAACCTTCGTGTACCTTGTTGAATTAATTGTTGTCATAAATGCATGTTAGGTAAGGAAATAAAGGAAAATTAGGTATGTTGCAAAAAATGTCAAGTAGGTCAAAAGACATAAAGTCACGTCTTGGTTGGTGCCAGGTGCATTTGGGTAGGTTAGGTGCGCCTACATCAAGTGTAACCATGTCTATGATTGTAAACGTGTCTATGTCAAATGCGAGTGCGTTTGCGAAATGTAGGTGCGTCTATGCAGGACAGACACATCTATGCAGAACAGAGGCATGTCTGTGTGTTTCAGGTGCATCTGTGAAATGCAAAAATGTCTATGAAGTATGCAAGCGCATTCGGGTCATGAATGCTCATTTATGTCTTCAAGGTTGAATCAACAGTTCTATGAAAAACATACATTGTCGATTGGATAAGGTGCTAAGAGGATACACTCAAACAGGTTCTCTAGGGAAGACTAGGATAGCAAATAGGGATAGGATTGACAATTATGTGATAGAACATACGTTTCCAATTAAGAAACTACTCAAGAAGATACACTCAAGAAGAGGCCCTACTATAGGATAAAGTGAGGAACTTTGTGATGAATAGGGTGTACCAAAGAAATTGACAATTCTATGATAGAACATACATTGTCAATTGGATTAGGCTGAAATTGACAATTTTGTGATAGAACATACATTATCAATTGGATAAGCTACTCCAAAGGATGCACTGAAGTAGATGCCCTAAAATATAAAAGGAACACTTTGTGATGAATAGGTAGTACCACTAAGATAGAGTGCCATATGATAGATATAAGCACTAGGATAAAAGAGCAATACTTTGTGACAAACAGGGAGTACTACTAGGATAGAGTGCCATATGATAGATATAAGCACTAGGATAAAAAAGAAGCACTTTGTGATGAACAAGCAGTACTACTAGGATTGACATAGTTGATTTGCTTGACTATAGGAGGACCTACCTATGCTGGAGTCATGGGAGAGATACCCTTCGACTTAGGGGCTATGAGTAGAGCTGACATTTAAGGATAGAGCCACAATTGAGGCCATGGGATTGCGATACATTATGTATATGCCTGAGTTTAGGGAAAACATGGGATTTCTAATTGCATTAGCTGAGAGATGGCACTCAGAGACATGCACTTTTCATTTGCCGATGGGTAAGATGATAGTCACCTTAGAGGATGCATATAGGATACTGAGGATACTAGTCATTAGTGAGTTGGTTCCTTACGATTGAGAGGGAGTTAGGGATGCACTGAAACAAGTGTTTCAGGATACAAGACTAGAGATGATGGCAGGACATGTGGCTTGGGATACTATGACAGCTACAGGATTGGCAAGACTGGTGGGGCAGGCATGAGTGATCAATGGGTTACTCTATTCAAGCAAGATGACACGAGGGTTGGTTGTGGGATGGGGGAGGAAACTGGAGACATTGGTGACTGAGAACACTAGGTTTGCATGGGGGTTGTATCTGCTGGCACATTTGTATTATGAGCTACATCAATTTGTGTATCACAGATCAACACGATTAGGGTGTAGAGTGACATTACTACCGGTATGGGTATATGAGCATCTTTCGGTTACATGACTGATACATTTTAGAGGTCGGGGGAATGGGTGCAATTATGTACATCTATATGATATGATTACTTCTCAGCCATGGATTGGGAGACTAGAGTATTGTTGTTAAGTGATCGATGAGGTAGGTGGTGTAGTATGCAGGCCTTACTGAGATTGTGAGTAGTGGGAGGATGACGTAGTGGAGCTGCCATATGTGTTTAGGATTAGGTATCTGATTGGGTAGACACTATATGTTATTGAGCTGTAGTTGATTGATAGAGTATGCAAGCATTTTGGAAGGATACAATAGATTCCATGTGGCTTAGGGATATATATGCGGACAGTGAGAGATCAGATGCATTTAGGTCTGTTATTGCCTTATGATCAGGCATTGGCAAAGATACAGGAGATGGTTCCCATGCCCTAGGATATTTGGGCAGATGTGGAGGACGTGGGGATGGATGTGGAGTATAGTGCATATTGGGCAGAGCATCCATTTTAATGGCTGACATTTCTAGGGGAGCCGATAGAGGGGGACAGTGGGGATGGTGATGATGATAGTCGAGATAGTGGAGGTAGAGGTAGGTGGCGGAGGTGAGGAGCAGTGATAGAGAGGAGAGTGGCTCAGAGGAGAGAGGTTGGAGAGGAGAGACAAGCTCATGTATTCAGGGGTAAAGGTGGATTTCCTTTATAGGTGCCAGCAACATAGGTTCCCAGATAGGTACAGGGACAAGGACAAGGATAGGAGTAGCCATAGGGACAGGGTGAGGAGGGAGGAGAGGAGGAGGATGAGCTACTATCCTTGAGGGATATCTACCAGGGATAGGAAGATGAGATCTAGGATCTGGAGAGGGATGCAGCTAGGCTCAAGAGATAGTTGAGGGACACTGAGTGAGAGAGAGATCGGGCTATTCAAAGCTATACGGAAGGTGAGACAACACTGAGGGCAGGCAGGCAGGCAACAAAGGACACATGGGTCAGATACGATTATGTTCTATGGGCAGGGAAGGAGATAGCTTACTAGAGGGACCTATATTATGGAGTGGTGTCACCAAATCAGCGAGCTAGGAGCTTCTGGGGACCATCACAAACTACGACGACCACTAGAGGGAGGGATAGGAGACAGGCATCTAGTGGTGGGGTCATGGGTCCTCCACCACCACTAGATAGAGGGGACAGGAGAGATGATCTTGGGGTAGGGTCATCCAAGGCTCAGACTCCATTAAGGCTAGCTAGCTCCAAGGGAGGGATTTCATCATAGCCTCAGAGAGCTCCCTATGTATTAGTTTTTGTACCATTTTTGTATGATGATGTAGACACCTTTGAGTGGTTGTAGCCATATGTATTTTGACATAATTGTATCATGACACTTATAATTATATATATACGAGATGATTTATGGTGTAGGGGAACCTCTTCAGCAAGAAAATCATGGATCTTAGGATGAAGACTAGGATCATAGGGTTTGTCTTAGTGTCTTGTGTTTATGCAAGTTTCATGTATTCAATAAAGACCCCACCATGTAAACCAATGTCATTGATTAGGCAATTTGATAAGCCAATTGCGACAATGTGGTCAATAAGGGTAGTAGGATGTTTTTTTTTTGTGTTTGATAGGTTTTTAGGATGTCTTAGTGGTGTTTGGTTGATCCAAGTTGTGTAGATCCCAAACTTGTAGTGTTTGACAACTTTTATGATAAAATGCAACTTTTGAAAGCAAAAGTGCAACTTTTCAAAATGTGGTTGATGCAAGCCTTTCAATGGCTCCACCATCCTCCAAATTAGGTTGGTAACCATTGTAGAGGGATATAAGCCTTGTGGACATGATTCCCAAGGTAGGAGAGATTGTGGTTTGAAGTTTGATGCAATAAAACACAAATAAAACTGAGTTTTCCCAGAAATTCTGAGTTTCTAGAGATTGTACATCCTTGTATAGATTGAATTGAGAAAAACCATTCATGGAGTAGTTAGAGGGTCATAGAAGATTTCTTTTGGTGGTGGTTTGAGGCATTGATAATTTTTGAGTAGGGATAACCCTTCTATTTTCTAACTATAACCCAGAAAGTAAGGGTTTGGCTAGGGTTTTAGAAAAAAATGGCCATATCTTGCATTCTTTCCATCTAGAAGATTCTTCCTTTGGTGGAGTGCTGGATTGGCCTATGTGTTCTAGGGTTTTCATGGGTTTTTTTAGGGGAGATTTGGTTGTGAGGAGAAAGAGGTAAATCTTGGTAGGCCTCTCCAGGTGACAACCTTAAGCAAAACTAGGACAGTCATCATAAAACCTTGTAACGGTGGATTCCAGGAGTGGAACCCTGGGATTAGAGGTTAATAACAATCCCCCAAATTCTCATAAACTTTATTTTTTAGTTTGGATTCAACCAATGGTAGTTTCTTTGTAAAATAGGCCTAATCGCCCTAATTAGGTCTCTAGGCCTCTAAGGGGTTCAGACCTTGAAACTACAGAACTTGCCATCCCATTTTGGGGATGAGTGTAACTCCTAAAAGGGTATCTGGAATGGTGAATATTTTGTTAGAGTGTGTGGAATATTTTTGAGTTAAGGTCATTTCTCTCTCTAAATAAGGCTACTAGTCTAGGGAGTAGGTTTACAAAGGATGTATAAGGATTTGAAGACAAAACCTTAAACCAATTCTTGGAACAATCCTTAGAAGTCATGGATGAACCAATTCCAAATCCTCTAAGAGTAGGAAACATGGAGTGGTGCATTGAAGGTGTTCAGGCCTTTTACTCATCTTGAGGAGGTGTTAGTCTAGTGGATATGTGAGTAATTCTACCCAAAGGTGTGGAGTCCCTCCTTGTAGGGCCCTTATGGTCATTTGAAGGGTCAAAGCCTTACCCTATTGGACTTGTCCTTAGGTGTGTGTGTGTGGGGCTCTGTATCAATTCATCCTTGTGGCAACTATATGCACGTGTTATATGTGATGTTGGTTCTATGTGACACATGTTTTCATATGATGCTTATGATATGGATGCAAATATGTACATGATGAAATGCAATATTTTTTTTCTTTTATGTTTATATGTTATCCAAATGTGAATGTATGAAATGTAGATTAATATGATAATGCAAATAATTATTTACATGATGAGAATGTAAAATGTGCTAGCATGTGTTGTGTGCAGGATATGGTGCAATTGTGATATCTATATGTATGAAATGCTAATATGTGGTAATGCAGGTGCAAACTACATGAAATGCATATATTTTTGGTGTGTCATTATACTCAGTCATGTGATAGCGGGCTATGTGGACTCAAGAAGGATGATGGAGGTCAATCAAGAAAGGGGGATGGAAGGTAGAAGATATGGAAGTGAAAGAGCTTCTTGTGCTTTATGATCATCATTGAAATTTATTATAGAAAATAGGTTATGAAAATCAAGGTATATGTTCGACCCAAAAATTCATTGTACCCATTTGTATGGAGATCATAAAGTCACAAATAAGGAATGCCCCAGTTCACACTAGACTCACAATGTCCTCATATCCTTGGACAAGTCATAGTATTAATAAGAGACAATCCACACACAACAAAGAAAAATAGGTGACGATACTCCATCCTCGCCTTTCTAGTCAAAGACATCCTGGAGATAAAATCTCTAGTCAGAGACATCCTAGGAAAGCTAAAAGACATGTTGCCAAAAGATAAAATCAAAAGAAAACCAAGATTCGACCCGAATATTCACTGTAGTCCTCAAGTTTAGTGTCTCTTGTCACTTGTATATTCTATTTGATTGTGGTCACAATTTTTACTTTCACAAAAGGATAGATAGCACTGAACCATAATGTTGTCTAAGTCTATTGAAAATTTTGATTTGTTGAGGCACATTATTGTTGTTGTGTCTCATCTGAAACTCACTGAATTCATGAAACTAATACTTTATTGTGGATCTATGATGCAAGTGTTTCTTTATTGTGGATTACACATGCATAGACTAAAGAAAACTAGAAGAAATTGTACTCCTCGGAATGTCTGATGCTCTTAGTTACACACCCATCACTAGACTTAGAATTTTCCTTACCCACAAATAGGAGTTGATTTATTATGGATGGAAAGGGTTGAAAAGGAAGGATTATTATGAATGTCTAACCATTATTAGGTAGATCAATAACAAGCCATGATGGGAATGGGTAAGTTTATTATGGATGGATAGGCAGTGAGTGTGTACAAAGTGAGGGGATGAGATGGAATCTTGAAGGAGAGAGGAGCAATGTCTCTACACATGGCACCAGTGACCTGATTTTCACCATGATACTTTCCCAGGGCACCACCAAAGTAGTTTTCACTGTTGGACGAATTTATTTCTCTTTACTTTTGTCAATTTTTTTTTTTTCTTTTGGATTTTTGATATTTTTTATTTTTTTGTATTTTGATTTTTTTTTTTTATATTTTTGAATTAGGATATTCTAAAGAGCTATGTGTAAAACCTACAAAGGTGCATGTTGTTAATAGGATCTTTCAAAGGTTCTCCATCTGAGGTTGAAAGCTGATATGCACCAGATCCATAGACTACTGTGATGATGTAAGGACCAAGCCAATTTGGTTCGAACTTGCCCTTCTTCTCTCTATCTTGCTGATTTTTAGGATTTTCTCTAAGAACTAAGTCACCCACCTCAAATGTGTGAGGCTTTACCTTATCATTATAACTGTGACTCATTCATTGTTGATAAGCCTAGAGGTGATTAAAACTAGTTTTTCTTCGTTCATCCAATAGTTCTAGTTCTTATAAGCGAGAGACCATGTAGTCTTCATCACTAATAATGTTGTGCAAAGAGACTCATAAAGATGGTAACTTGACCTCAATATGGAAGATAGATTCAGCTCCATAAACAAGTAAATAAGGTGTGGCTCTTGTAGGTGTGCAAACACTTGTGCGATAATCCCAAAGTGTGGGATTAAGCTGGCTATGCCAATTTTAGCTAGCATCATTGACTGTCTTTTTGAGGATTTTAAGAATGGTTTTATTAGACGCCTAATCTTGACCACTACCTTGGGGGTAATAGGGAGTGGAGGAACGATGAGTAATATGGAATTGATCACAAAGTTTATGAACATATTGGTTTTTGAAGGGACTCCATTATCGGTGATGATGGAAAGAGGAATACCGTAGTCGTAAATTATATAGTTAAGAATGAATGTAGAAATCTATTTTCCAGTGGCTTGTGTAAGAGGCACATCATCAATCCAATTTTGTGAAATAATCTATGGCAGTGATAATGAATTTGTGGCCATTGGAAGAAGCAGGGTGAATTTTTCCTATGAGATCGAGTCCCCATTGACAAAAGGGCCAAGGAGTTGTAATAGATTGAAGTTCTTGTGCTAGTGCATGAATAAGGTCTCCATGAATTTAACATTGCTTACATTTTTTAACAAACTGATATGAATCTTTTTCCATACTAGGCCAATAATATCCAGTCTTGATGAGTTTCTTGGCTAAGGTAGAACCACTAGAATGTGGACCACATATACCTTCATGAACTTCATGTAACGTAATCTGAGCTTCGTCCCCTTCTAAACATCTAAGAAGAGTGTCATCTTAATGTCAATGATATAGGACATCGGCTAAAATGACATCTTGGGAAGATTGGTGAATGAAAGTATAGTGTTGGTTGTTGGATAAGTCAGGAGGAAGGGTGTTGTTACGAAGGTATGTGAAGATGGAACTGTATAACTGGGAATCAAGACCAACAACACATATTATCTCAGCAGGAGTGATCTCATACGAGGGAACCAAAAGGTTATCCACCAAGAACTCATAGCAGGTTTCATTTTGTGGTAGATCAATCAGTGATGCAATAGTAGCTATGACATTTGCAGCTCAATTCTACTCTCTTGGTATCTGCTCAAAGGTTATCTTTATGAAGTATTGGTTGAAGTCATCAACCATTTTCTTGTAGGGCATCAATTTTTCATCCTTTGTATGGTAATCATCGATTGCTTGATGAATTACAAGTTGAGAGTCCCCCAAAACATAAAGTTCTTGGATTTTCCATTGAACTGCAATTCGTAATCCAGTTGTTAATGCCTCATATTCTACTATATTATTAGTGAAAATAAATGACAATTGGTATGATTTGGGAATGGAATCCCCTTGAGGTGTGATAAAGAGGATGCCAGCTCCTACACCATGTTGCATGTATGAGCCATCAAAGTACAGTTGCCAAGGCTTTGTGTGTGATATTATCAGAATGGATTCATCTGGAAACTCTAAAATTAGAGGAGCATCATCTATCATGGGTGCATCTACCAACTGATCTACAATAGCTTGTCCCTTTATTGCTTTTGTATCAACATATTCAATGTCAAATTCACTCAAGATCATCACCCATTTGGCTAGTCTACCAGTAAGTGTCACCTTATTAAGAAGATACTTCAATGGATCCATCCTTGCAACCATCTTAGTTTTATGAGTTAGCATGTAATGTCATAATTTCTACGAAGCAAAAACCACAGCATGATACACACACCCAATTGGTGTGTAGTTAAGCTCATAACCGACCAATGTACAAATAATGTAATATACTAACTCTTCTTTGCCTTCAACATCTTGTTGCACCAAGAGTGCCCCCAATGTTGTTGGTGTAGCTGATATGTAGAGTAACAGGGGTTGTTTTGGAATTGGTGGCATTAAGACTGGTGGATTGAGAAGATAATCTTTGAGTATCTGAAAATCCTATTGACAGTTATCATCCCATTTGAATTTGATGTTTTTGTGTAGTCAGTGTTGAAAAGGATTGAATTTATCCACAAGTTGTGCTATGAATCTTCATATGGAATGGAGTCTTCCATGTAAAGATCGAAGTTGACTGATATTTCTTGGAGGTGGCATTTCTAATATAGCTTTGAATTTTGTTGGATTGGCTTCAATTCCTCTTTTTGAAACAATGTATACAAGAAGCTTCCCAGAGATTACTCCAAAGACACATTTCTTGGGATTTATTCTCATTTTGTATTTTTCCAACCGATCAAAGATTACTGAAAGAATGTTCAAATGTGTGTCTCTATCTACTAATTTTCCCAAGAGGTCATCCATATAATCTTCTACAGTTACATGCATAAGATCATAACAAATAGTAACTTCATGGCTCGTTGGTATGTAGCATCTGCATTCTTTATCCCAAAGGGCATGACATTCTAGCAGAAAATTCCCCAGGGACAAGTAAATGTTATTTTGTGTTGATCCTCAGATGCGATTTTTATTTGATTGTAGCCAGAGAATCCATCCATAAAAGATAACAATGCATGACCTGCTATGAGATCTACTATCAGGTCTATGTTTGGTAATGGAAAATCATCCTTAGAACAAGATTTATTGATGTCTCTAAAATTTGTACATATTCTGATGTTGCTATCTAGTTTACTAATTGGTACTAAGTTGGAGATCCATTCAAGATAATCAATTGGTCATATGAATCTGACATCCAACAATTTTTCAAGTTCCACCTTTACTAATAATGCCACTTATGGAGAACAAACACAAACTCCCTTGAAGACTGGATTCATTGAAGATAAGAGAAGGCCTAGAGACAATCCAATAAACTATATATATGCCTTACATACATATGACCTACAATAGAAAACATCTACAACAAGAAGATACTCTATTACTTGAAAAGGGACATTGTATTACAAATTTGGAAAATAGCTCAGAATTGGAAACCGATATTATGGAGCCTTTCTCACAAAAATATGGAACCCCTACAAAATGAGAAGACCGTCGAATAAGAAGGTAGGGAGGAAAAAATTATATTTCATTCTATAATAATAGCAACTACCCTATCTTTCAACATTAACTATTTTGCACAACTTGGCCTATAGAAAACTAATAAAATCCAATTTGAGATCTTGAGGTAATAGCCCTAAAAATACTTGCCATGGGTTACACTTGATTGTAGAATCATATTTGTTGGAGCAAGAGCTTTCCAACGATATATAACACTTATATATTGGGAAAAAAATAACCCTTAGTCATCAATCCCTCTGCAAGTCGGTCATTTAAGTTTCTGCCTTTTTACCACGGTTTGAAATTATATTTTAAATATTTGAATCTTACTGCGTAGATCTCTACCATGCATCTCTGCCATGATGCACCTCTAGACTATTTTTGTGGTTCACAACTGGGTGCCACCTATCACGAGGGTATTCATTCTGGGCTCTCCACTCTGACAACTTAGCATGACCTCCACTAACTGCCAGAATGAATCACCTGCCTTAACTGCTTGCATTAACTATCAGCCATGGTTCACCACTAATGGTTTGTCACCAAGTAGTAGGTGATATCTGGCGAGCATTTTTACATCGTGACATAGCGACAACCCTTGGATCCATCTTGATCATCGTTGATCTTTCTTGATCTGCTCAACCCTTAACCCCTCTGAGCGGCTATATCTTATCCAACGATGTCACCACCTGTCTGCCACTTGTTTGTCACCTTATTAGTCACCAAGTCGCAGCTATTAACAGTCAATCACCTTCACATGGTGGTATAACGATGGTCGTGGATCTGCATTCAACCTACTCGCTATTTAACTTGCCCTTTTACTGCAAAATTTTAGGTGCTTTGAGATGCACGTAGTGGGCCCATCACTTCTGAGCTACCACTAGCCAAAAGCCCATAAGCTTTGACACTTAGGATATATGAGGCCTTGCACATAAATATTGAATTTCTCCTCCCTGAGGTTAATGTGGGATAAAAGGTTCACCTTAGCCCTTTCCATCAAGTCATCGGGATAGTCTAAAAACCTGAATTTTGATTTTCTTGGACTTTCTGCACTCTGCATCTTTCTCATGGGTCCCACCACTTAGTCACCATGTCGCGGTGAATAACCATCGAGCACTTTTGGGTTGTGGTATAGCAACAACCACAAGATCAACATGATCTTGCTTGATCTTTAGGAAGCCCGATAGATACATAAGAAAAGACATAAGACTTAGGCAAAATTAAAATTTATTAGAACCCACCAAGGCCTAGACTTAAAAGTGGCCCCCTCTTGACGACACATAGACCCTTCCACTTAAGTGAAAAAAGTAACGAGCAAAGACCTTGGATAAAAAGAAAGGGACATATTTAAGCTTGAATCTTGAACCGATTTGCAAATGGTTCAAAACCAACATAACACATTCTCACTTGCTTATTAAAAAACAATACAAAGCCACAACACATGCAAGAGAAGCGGTTGAATCTTGAACCTTGAACCAAAAAGGTTCAAGGGTTCAAGTTCAAAGCGAATTACAATAATGCGCTTGCCTTACCAATAAAAAAAGCCATGAAGAGAAATCCATAAAGCAAGGCTTCATTGGGTCACCAAATTTAGCATGATTTTTATGAGTCCCAATGGTGGCTCTGACTGGGGATGGTTGATTGCAAGATCAACACAAGAATTCAAAATCTTTGGTAGAGTAGACCACCCAAAAATAGGACACTTCTTCTTTTAAAATCCTCAATGAGCCTTACTCTCCAAAATAGGGGTTCCTCATTCCACCCAATAGTAGGGCTCCTTATGGAAAACCACACAACTAAAAGAAAAGTGATTATACAATAGAACTTATTTACATATGGCCCTAGACCATCAAACTTGGAATCAATGCTTACCTTGTCAAACACATGATTCTCATTTCCATGAATCAAGGGTAAGTTGGAAATTTCATTTACATTTGCCTTATCACAAACTCTACAACTTCTCATCAGCTCATCACACAAAACATAGTCAGTATGCTTGTAATCAATCAATCTTTGAAAAAAAAACTCCCCTTTTAATGTTGATCATCAGATGACACATAATTGTCATATTGTTTACAATTATTTCCTGGCTGAAAAAAAAAGTAACCCTGCTCCATCTGATCACTGGGAACATTAGGCACATGTTGATTGCTAGTTTGCAAAAATGGAAAACACTCATCGATAATACATGCTTGCAAACTAGAGAGGAACATTTCCTCATAAAATGACAACAACTTAGCATGTTGATCACACCTTATATTGATCACCTATCAATGGTTTATTTACCAATTGCAAATCTAGGAAAATCACTTCAGGTTTTCCTTTCTCTTTAACACCAAGATCCACACAATGCATATCAAATTTTGAGTTGATATCAACATATGAATCCACAATATCACATTTATCAACCTTATATGCATTTTCATCTTGTCCATTATTCAAATCAAATGTAGGGAAATAAATATCATATGTATCGTATCTCACACCTTCAAAAACATAATCAGTATCAAAACATATACCGGTTGGGTATGAGAGATTGGGCACATTTTTGGATGCATACCTCTAAAAATCAGCAGCTAAGAGTCCTGAGATTTGTTCACTACCTAGTGAACCTTCTTCTTCATTTTCACTTTCCTTAGCTTTACCCTCTATACTGTAAACATTATCCCAATCTAATGCAAGCATTAAATCTGCAGTGCTCATGTCTTCATGCACATTTATTTTGTCACTACAACAACTTGCATCTGCATCAGAACCTTTATCATGCTAATCATAAAGTGCTGCTATATGTTGCAACATAGTTTCATAACCTCGGTTGCGAACACTTTGTGGATTAAAATTAACAACGAGGTAATCTATATCATTCAGATCTAAAACCTCAATGGGCTCATGATTATTTGGAAATCTTATGTTCTCACAATTTTCTTCTTGCTCTGAATACACATCTACATTGTCATGCTGAGAATAAGTCAACTTCAGCATCATAAGAGATATATCCACTCATGGATTCATCTCCATCACTGTACTCAATACTATGTGCATTTTCAGATTTAGTCACTTCAACCGCATCTATCCATTCTTTAATATGTGCAACACTTTCTTCTCTCAAGGCTGTAGACCTTTTAATTGAGACAGGCTCATCAAGCTCTAAGAATAACTCAATCCAAATAGACTCATGGGGTCAAGCATCAGTTGAAAGCTCATTCAATGTAGCTATAAATCTTTCATAGAAAACATATGATGACTCTTCCTCTTTTCTTTTCCCTACTTTCTTTCTTAAAAAAAAGATAAACTTATCTTGGATCTTTTTAAGACATATTTCAATCTCCCTATCAATTTCTTTCAGATTTGACAAAGGATTTGGAGATCTAGGAACCACATCTAGATCCATCAAATTTAAAACATCTACTAAACCACTGCTATTATGATATATCTTTACTATTTTACTCTCTTTTCAAAACATATGCAGTCATTAACTTCATATCCAGACATACTTCTCACCATATTTCTGACTGAAACTTTTCAAAACAAGAAATATGTGAAGTGCAAATTTTTTTTCCTTTCAATGGTGATTATTTCACCTTATAAGGAACAAATAAATATCTCAACGATGAGGAATAAATGGATTAAATTTGTTGCTGCTGTCCACTTCACCTCTAACTGAAAATTTGAAGAGAACCTCCAAATATTAGGTTCATTCTTACAGGGTTGCCACCTCCCTGAAGAGGAATAAAATTTAACCACTGATCTTCACTCTGAAACACTTTCAAATATCTGGGTCTCACACAATAGAGTCACATAAATATATTTTACTAATTTCTTAGCAACAAAATCTCCGGGACACATAATTTCAAATCTGAAAACAACATAGCGACAACCGTTGGATCCATCTTGATAGTGACAGCCCTTGGATCCATCTTGATCATCGTTGATCTTTCTTGATCTACTCGACCCTTAGCCCCTTTGAGTAGCTATATCTTATGCCATGGTGTCACCATGTGTCCACCACTTGTTTGCCACTTCATCAGTCACCAAGTCACAACCATTAACAATCGATCACCTTCGCATGCTGGTATAGTGATGGTTGTGGATCTGCATTCAACCTATTCATTGTTTAACTTGCCCTTTTACTGTTAAATTTTGGGTTCTTTGAGATGTGTGTAGGGGGGGCACCGCTTTTGAGCTACCACTTTCCAAAAGCCCGTAAGCTTTGACACTTAGGATATATGCATCCTTGCACATAAATACTGAAATACTCCTCCCTATGGCCAATGTGGGATAAAAGGTTCGCCTTAGCCCTTTCCATCGGGTCATCGGGATAGTCTAAAAACTTGACTTCCAATTTTCTTGGACTTTCTGTGCTCTGCACCTTTCTCACGAGTCCCACCACTTAGTCGCCATGTCACGGTGAATAACCATCGAGCACTTTTGGGTTTTGTTATAACGACAACCGTGAGATCAACAGGAACCTGCTCGATCTTTAGGAAGCTCGATAGATACATAGGAAAAGACATAAAACTTAGGCAAAATTAAAATTTATCAGAACCCACTCAGGCCTAGACTTAAAAGGGGCCCCCTCTTGACAACGCATAGACCCTTCCACTTAAGTAAAACAAGTGATGAGAAAAGACCTTGGATAAAAAGAAAGGGACATATTGAACCTTGAACCTTGAACCGATTTGCAAATGGTTCAATACTAACATAACGCATTCTCACTTTCTTATTAAAAAACAATACAAAGCCACAACACATGCAAGAGAAGCAGTTGAACCTTGAACCTTGAACCAAAAAGGTTCAAGGGTTCAAGTTCAAAGTGAATTGCAATAATGCACTTCCCTTACCATAAAACAAAGATGTGGAGAGAAATCCATAAGTCAAGGCTTCATTGGGTCACCAAATTTAGCATGATTTTTATGAGTCCCAACAACGTTGTTGAGTTCTGTAGTGTATCCCGCCTAATGGTCCCCAAGCGGAAGATCATCTCATATGTCTAAATAGTCAATGAAGGCCTCATCATTTTGGAATGTGTCGAATTGTATAGGTCCTTCATAGTCCCAATCAATAAGTTGGTGGTGAACAAGGGGAAGACCATCAATATTTTCAAAGTCAACAAGAGTTAGGGTGAAGATGCAGTTGTATTCAGGTATATCAAGGTAGTTGTTGAGGTCATCGCTGGCACTCTCCTCATCTATCTCGATCGTGAATGAGTACAAATGGTCATCACTAAAAGTGCATTCAGGAATGGGTTGTTGGTATTTTGGTATGGTTTTGTCATTGATGTCAACACCTATCAACACTTATCAACTCTAGCACTTTGGAGGATCAACAATGTTCACCAGAAAGCAAGTGACTTATGCACAGTCAATGGTATCTACTACACCAGTAGGATACAATGTTCACCGACACTTGGAATGATATGGAAAACACGTAGTTATGATGAAGACATCATTTGGACACTTTGTCTTGGAGATTTGTTCATTAGTATATTCACATTTGCATATTTGTTGTTACCGGCAAATAGGTCTAGGTTATGCATTAACAGGTTTATCTATTCCAGATCAGCATGACATACTTTGCAGATGATTTTGTTGTTATTGTACATGCATTAAGCCGACATGTTGAATCGGATATTGCATCATTTATTGATTTACTTGTAATTGTTTTATTGTAATATCTTTTAGAGCCAACCTACTAAAATTGGTCTTAGGTTATGGTATATATGTAAGATCTTATTTGTAAGATCGATATGGGATAAGGATAAGGATAAGGAATTGTAAGAAGGTATATACAAGAATAAGAAGAGCTATACATGCAGACATCATTTGAAGGTGAAGCAAGGTATTTGTGAAGACAATCAAACCTACACTGGTACTGAATCTAGAATATGAAGATGCTATTTTGAGCAGTACATTCTTTCTGGATTTAACCATCCAATTGTAGTCAGTGTGACTCCTATTTGTGTTTGAGCAGTGAGCTCTAGGCACTTGGCCTTTCTACATGTGTAGACCCCATTTGTATACACATACTATCTACAATAGTATCATCTGATTGTGGGTAAGGTTTCCCACCATGGTTTTTCCCCTTATAGGGTTTCCACATACAAATATTGGTGTTATGTGTTGTGGATGTTATTGTCTTTTTGTTTCATGCATTAATCTTTACTGGTACTATAATTAACTAATAAATTGTCTACCGACATAAAATTTGGTTTACCAGTATTAAGCATTAAGGTTGGTTAAGTTGTTTTTGGTTTGAATTTATTTGACAACTGATTCACCCCCCCCCCTCTCAATTGTCTCTAGGATGTAACAATTGGTATCAGAGCTTAGTCCTCTTTTTGTAGAAGCTTAACCGCTTGAGGAGATCCACTGTCTACTAACTATTTCAGGAAGGACAGTCCTAAACTTGATGGAACCAACTATGGCATATGGAAGATTAGAATGGAGACACATCTAAATTGCATTGGAAAGGACATTTGGGATGTTATAAAGAATAGATGTATTGCTCCTACTCAAAGTTAGCCTAATCCACCTACCTTGGGAAAAGATGAAGAAAATGATTGCAAAGCAAGAGAAGCACATTTGAGCACATTAACAGATCAAAAAATCATTGGATTATCAGATAGGTCTACTGCTAAAGCTATTTGGGATCATTTGGAAACATTTAATGAAGGAGATTCCACAGTTAAAATTACAAAACTTGAAAGCTTTCAGGTCAGGTATGAAAATCTGAAAATGGAAGAAGATGAAAGGATTTCTGCTTTTATGGAAAGAGTAAATGAAATTGTTTTGGGTATTAAATGTTGTGGAGGAACCTTAAGTGAAGATGAAATTGTTTCAAAAGTTTTAAGAGGATTGCCACTGACATATAAAATGAAAGTTACTTCTATAAATGAGTTGAGAATAATGCCTAATACATTAGTAACTAGGGATACATTGATTGGAAAACTTTCAGCTTTTGAAATTGAGAAATTTGGTCTTGTTGCTACTATAAAGATAGATTTAGCTTTTAAGGCATCAACATCATCTACACCATCATTTGACAAGTCTGATTGGAAAGCCTTTTAAGAAAGAGAACTTGAGGAAAGAAGGAGAGAAATTGAAGAACTTGAAGAACTTGAAGCACTATTTGCAAGGAAAATGCCTAAAGGTCTAGTTGGAAGTAAGTATGAAGATAAAGCACCCTTTAAATGTTTTAACTGTAGCAAGATTGGTCATATGGCTTCAAGATACCCTGATAGACATGCTTGACTAAGAGAAGAAGCTAGAAGAACATACAAGCCTAACCCTGAATATCAGAGATATAGATTTAAGAAGAATAAAAATAAATCTTGTTATCTTGCTGATGAAGGAGTCACTGATGATTCTGATGAAGATTTGACAAACAATGGATGGGATTTTATTGCTATAACAGAAGATCAACTAGCACCTACTATTCAACTGGTACAGTAGGCCTTGGTAGCTAAAGTTGAAGTTAAGGATGAATGGATCATTGATTAAGGATGTTTATATCACATGACTGGCAATAAAGGTAAATTCTTGAAGTTTCAGGAATATAATGGAGGCCTAGTAAGATTTGGAGATGATAAAGCTTGTTTGATCAGAGAAAAATGTACAATATCTCTTGATGGTAAGCATAATATTGACAATGTTTACTATGTAGAAGGTTTAAAGCATAATCTTTTGAGTGATGGTCAATTAGTTGAGAAAGGATTTCAGTTAAAATTCAAGAATGGTAAATGCAAAATTATGAACTGAACTGGTTTGGAAATTGCAACTGGTAATCAAACTAGAGTTAATATCTTTCATTTGAATAATAGTGAAAAGACATGCTTGATTGCACACATTGATGAAAGTTGGCTATGGCATAAGAGACTCTGCCATGTAAATTTTTATTGCATGGTAAAAATCAGTACTACTAAGGCAATTAAAGATTTACCTAAGATTGTCAAGCCTCACAATCCGGTATGTAGGGAATATCAATTTGGAAAACAAGTTAGAGCATCTTTTAAAAGTATTCTAGAAAAATCAAATAATGCTCTTGACTTAATTCATCCTGATTTATGTGGTCTAGCTAGAACTAAAAGCTTACAAGGTGATAGATATTTCATGCTAATCATTGATGACTATTCTAGAATGTGTTGGGTTACTTTTCTTAGAGAAAAATCAAAAGCACTTGGAAAGTTCAAACTATTCAAAGCAGTGGTAGAGAACGAAACCGGTAAGAAAATCAAATGTCTGAGATTAGATCAAGGAGGAGAATTCACATTTAAGGAATTTAATAAATTCTATGAAGTAAATGGAATCAGAAGACAATTATCAACACTCCGGACACCACAACAAAATGGAGTTGTAGAAAGGAAAAATAGAACTATCTTGGATGCAGCTAGAAGTATGTTATCTGAAGTAAATCTACCACATGTATATTAGAGAGAGGTAGTAAGAACATTGGTCTATACATTCAACAAAGCTCACGTCAAAGGAGAAATATGTAAGACCCCTCATGAGCTATGGTTTGGTATTACTCCTACTCTTAAATACTTCAAAATATTTGGAAGTAAATGCTATATTAGAAGAGATGAGTATATTGGCAAATTTGATCCTAGAAGTGATGAAGGAATATTTCTTGGTTATTCATCTAAGAGCAAGGCATATAGATGTTTTAACAAGAGATTATAGAAAATTGTTGAAAGTACAAATGTGAATATTGATGAACAATTTAGAGGAACTTCAAGGTATATAGACTCTAAACTGACAATAGAGATACTGACAAATGAACCTACATTGAATCCACTAGTACAGAATGAAGATCCAGTTACACTAGTATCATCTAAAAATTCCACTATAACTAAGGAACAATAGCAAACAAAGACACCCCAGTATGTAAGACTGAATCACTTTGAAAATCAGATAATTGGCAACAAGTATCAAGGAGTTATGACAAGAGGAAGACTGGCAAATGAAGAGGTATGTCTTATTTCTCAAATTGAACCATCATCAATTAATGAGGCATGTGAAGATAAACACTGGGTTAAAGCTATGGAAGAGGAACTAGAACAAATTAAGAAAAAAAACACATGGATATTAGTTCCTCGGACTAAAGACAAAAATGTGATTGGAACAAAATGGGTATTCAGAAACAAACTTAGTGAAGATGGTAAGGTAATCAGAAATAAAGAAAGACAAGTGTGTAAGGGATATTCTCAGAAAGAAAGAATTGATTATAATGAAACCTTTGCACTGGTAGCTAGAATTGAGGCAGTCAGATTATTCTTGGCTTTTGCAGCACACAAGAACTACAAAGTATATCAAATGGATATTAAATGTGCATTTCTGAATGGAGATCTTTAAGAAGAAGTTTACATTGAGCAACCTGATGAATTTTCTTTGACAGATAACAAAGATATGGTTTGCAGGTTAAGGAAAGTTTTGTATGGGTTGAAGCAAGCTCCAAGAGCTTGGTATGTTAGATTGGATAAATATCTTTTGAAGATTGGTTTTTCTAAAGGTAATGCTGAGAACAACTTATACTATAGAGTGACTAATGATGACATTTTGGTTATAGAAGTTTTTGTTGATGATATAATCTTTGGAGGAGAAGATGAATTATGTAAAGACTTTTCTATTGAAATGCAACATGAATTTGAAATGTTTATGATTGGAGAGATAAAATTCTTTCTAGGATTGCAGATTTCACAAACTGATAAAAGTATATTCTTGAGTCAATCCAAATACTTGAAAGAGTTACTAAAGAAACTTGGGATGGAGAACTCTAAATTGGTAAGCACACCTATGACTACAAATGACAATTATCACTAAGGGATGAATCTACACCTGTTAATCTGACTAGGTAAAAATCTATGATAGGAGGCCTACTGTACTTGACACAAACAAGACCTGATATTATGAATGAAGTATGTATTGTTTCAAGATTTTAGAGTAATCCTAGAGAAAATCATGAATCAGTAGTAAAAAGGATTTTTGAGTACTTACAAGGAACTACAAATCTTGGTTTATGGTATCCCAGATATTAAAACTTTGAATTATGTGCATACACAAATTCAAATTGGGTAGGAGATGTGGATGATAGAGAAAACACCATCGGTGGAGCATTTTTATTGGAAGTAGATTAATTTCTTGGTTGAGTAAGAAACAAAGTTGTACATCTTTATCAATAGCAGAATCAGAATATGTTGTAGTAGCAACTAATTATACATAGGTATTATGGCTTAAGCAAATGTTGAAGGACATAAAGGTAAAACATGCAAGGAACCTATAACTATCTATTGTGATAACACTGCAGTAATTGATATATCTAAGAATCCGGTATTACATTCTAAAACCAAACATGTTTCTATCAAACTGAATTTTCTGAAAGAGAATGTTGAAGCAAAAGAAGTAAAACTAGTTTATGTGAATACTAAAGAGCAGATTGCAGATATTTTCACTAAACCTCTACCTAAAGAGACCTTTGAATATCTTAGAGATCAGCTTGGGGTCATACCCTCACTGATAGAGACTTAGACAATTGATGTTTGTCATCAACCGATAGAATTAACAGAGAAATATTTTACTCTGACTTTTATGAGGAGAGCTACTTCTCAGGGGGAGTAGTTGGCATATTGAATTGGTTGGTATTTTGTAATTTAACCTGGATTTTGTATTGGCTTTGGCATTTGATGTCAAAGGGGGAGAGATATCTATAAAAAAATACATGAAAAAGACATTATCTTTTGGGGAAAGATTATTCATTGGGGGAGAGATTGTTACTTTGTGATTGATTACTCTCTGTATCTGAATTTTGATTTTGAGAGATTATTGGGTTTTGGTATTTGGCATTTCTGTTTTGGCACTTTGATGGTTTTTCCATCTTCTATTGCCATCAATACCAAAGGGGGAGATTATTGGTATTTTGGTATGGTTTTGTCATTGATGTCAACACCTATCAACACTTATCAACTCTGGCACTTTGGAGGATCAGCAATGTTCACTGACAGACAAGTGACTTATGCACAGTCACCAATATTTGGTACACCGATAGGATATAATGTTCACTAGCACTTGGAATGATATGGAAAACACCTGGTTATGACGAAGACATCATTTGGACACTTTGTCTTGGAGATTTTTTCATTAGTATATTCGCATTTGTATATTTGCCATTACCGACAAATAGGTCCAGGTTATGCACCGATAGGCTTATCTATTTCAGATCAGCATGACACGCTTTGGAGATGATTTTGTTGTTATTCTAAATGCATTAAGCTGACATGTTGAGTTAGATATTGCATTGGTTATTGATTTACTTGCAATTGTTTTATTGTAATATCTTTTTGAGCCGACCTACTAAAATTTGTCTTAGGTTATGGTATATATGTAAGATCTTATTTGTAAGATCGATATGGGATAAGGATAAGAAATTTTAATAAGGTATATGCGAGAATAAGCAAAGCTATACATGCAAACATCATTTAAAGGTGAAGCAAGGTATTTGTGAAGACAATAAGAACTACACTGGTACTGAATCTAGCATATGAAGATGTTATTTTGAGTAGTACATTCTTATTGGATTTAACTGTCCAATTGTAGTTAGTGTGAATCCTATTTGTGTTTGAGTAGTGAGCTCTAGGCGCTTGGCCTTTCTGCATGTGCAGACCCTATTTGTATACACATACTATCTGTAGTAGTATCATCTGATTGTGGGTAAGGTTTCCCAGCGTGGTTTTTTCCCTTACAGGGTTTCCACATACAAATATTGGTGTTATGTGTTGTGGATGTTATTGTCTTTCTCTTTCATGCATTAATCTTTACCGGTACTATAATTAACTAGTAAACTGTCTACCAACATAAAGTTTGGTTTACCAGTATTAAGCATTAACGTTGGTTAAGTTGTTTTTGGTTTGAATTTATTTTACAACTAATTCACCCCCCCCCCTTCTCAGTTGTCTCCAGGACCTAACATGGGTTTCCTCATTCTTCATGATTTCAACCTAGAACATAAAAATAGAGACTGTGTGGGATCCACAGGGGTTGTTTCTTGACCAACTCTAAATTTTCTATAAAATTCCTATTCTTCTGTGGGTTCACTTGGTTCTCTGAATGTCTTGGTGAGTTCATAGCCACTGGAGGATTTGTCTAAACCCCATTCCCATTCATTAGAGTTAGTGGAATAGCAGCTCTCTTGTTGATCTTTGGAAGTCTTGATTTGCAATGCTTCTTCTATTTTTGGGGTGTTTACCCTAGAAGTTATGAAACCAAGCCCTTTCGAGAGCTGAATTTTAAATGTCAATTCTAGTTGCAAAGGTTGAGTGATACCTTCTTTTCTTAGGTCAAGAGGACTTTTACCATCGTACCTAAAATTTGGTATGATCTTTAATCCTTTACTATATTTTTGACATGGTATCTTGATGTGATCTTGTGTATCACCTTTAGGGTCTTTGTAAAGAATTTTGTATAAATCTTCTTCTTCCATTTCACCCTAATTTTGGAATATAGTAGGAGCCCACTTTAGCATAATGATAGATACCTATTTAGAAGGATGTGGTTGTCCATATTCTTTTGGTGAATTTATGACTTGCCACAAGCACATGGTTTGATTTAAAGTGTATTCACCCATGCCTTTATCCAGATATTTTCCTTTTAGTTCACCTAACTTTGATGTTGAAGGTTTTAGTGACTCTGGGTCAATATATGTAGATGATGAGATAGCCTCTCTATTGATCATAATTATTGTCTCAGCTTTTGGCTACAAATTATTGCAATATATAAATGGATTAGGATCACCAGTAACTGTGACTTCAATTACATTATGAGGAAACTTAATGCATTGATGGTATGTAGATGGGACTGCCCTCATCTCATGAATCCATAGATGTCCTAGCAATATGTTGTATGTGAGATCAAGGTCTAGGACTTGACAAACCATATCCTTCGTAACTAGCCCAACTTTGAGAGGTAAGGTGATTGTGCCCTTGGATGAATGCTCTTCATCATCATATGCCTTGATGGTAATTATGTTTGTAGCATTCATAGCTTTGTCAGAATATCCCAATTGTATTAGTGTGTTCAAAGTACATATATTGAGACCGGCTCCTCCATCTATCAGGACTCATTTTATTCGATGTTTGTATAGGAAGGCTTCAATGTGTAAAGGTACATTATGCAGTTGGCTTACGGAGGCATCGTCAGCTTCGGTGAATGTAAGGGAATATGGAACAGAAAGGTATCCCACCATGGCTTGACACTGGTCCATGGTAAGATCAGTGGGGACACAGTTTTCTCTCAATGCTTTATCAAGGATGGAGATAAGCGAGAGTGTCTTCCCTAACTGTTCTATTAGGTTGTACTCAGGTTTGGCCGATGAGGAAGTGTTGGTTTTAACTGGAGCACCTTACAAAGTGACCTTACCTTGTGACATTACATTCAGAGGTAGATTCAGAAGAAGGTCTAATGCCTTTTAGGACAACTTTGGCTCTTTGGGTATAACTTTCAGGCATTTTGTCCTTTATGATAATTGTAGATACATAATTGTCCATCGAAATGTGATTAACAATTGAATCATAATTATAGGACGCTTTGGCATAGTTGGCTTACTCATCTGTGGCTTTGGCTTTTCCCTTGTCATGTTTAGGGAATGGTTCCTTAAATATCTCATGTTCTTGGTTGGATGTATGTCTCTCGATCTCAATGTCACCTCTATCAATAAGATCTTGTATAATGTTCTTCAAACAATGACAATTTCCTGTTTTATGTCCCTTGCTTTTGTGATATTTGTAGTACTCATCGTCATTCCACCAATTTGGTTTGACCTTTGGCTCATATGGAGGATTGTTTGGAATTGTTATTATCTTGTTTTCCACTAGTTTTATGAAGGCTAACTCAAGTGGTTCTCCCAATGGGGTGTATTTCCTTCATGGTTTTGAAGTTGCTTGAGTATTCATTTGGTTGTTTGTAGAACTTGATCTAGAGAGAATGATTTTGTGTCTCACTATATTAGCATCGACAATGCCATTATTTATTGTGTTCTTGTTCTTGTTCTAAAATCATGGCTTGTCTTTTCCTTTAAAGTCCTCTTTATTTTCTTTGAATATTTTGATGACCCCTTGCTCAATTAAGACCCTCTTTGTTTCTAAGCCTTTTTCAATAACATCCTTGAAGATGGACAAACAAGATTTTCTTAAGTCATAACAAATTTGTCTGTTGACATTCTGGGTGAACATCTAAACCATTTGTTTTTGTGGAATTTCACAAGAGAATTTGTTGGCTAAATTCCTCCATCTTTGTAAGAATGATGAAAATGACTCCCCATCTTTTTGTTTAGTGCTGCAAAAAGTGGTAACTGATATATCTGTCTCTATGTTATATGATAAATGCTATATGAAATCTTCTACTAGATCATCACATGACTTAATTCCAGGTGGACGTTAGGAGAACCATTCCATAGCTTGATAACTTAAGCTCTTTGGGAACAATCTCATCAAGTATGTTTCTTTCGCTACTACTGCAATGCAAGCTATGAAAAATTGTCTTATATGTGCCTTAGGGTCTCCTTTGCCCCTGTACTTATCAAACTTTGGCATTACGAAATGTGTAGGAAATGGAGGCATTCGAATGATTTTATCAAACAGATAGGGACATATATCTCTCATTGTGTAAGTCGGCTTCAGTGTATCAATGTCCTCCATTTTTTTTGTAAGTCCTTTATTTTCTATTCCAAATTGTTCTTTGGTGGATACCGACTTCATGGACCATATCCTATGCTTGAGCCACCATGTGGAGGAGGAGGATACTGCATATATGGATGATATTGATTGTAGACATGCCCATATGGAAGATGTCTATAATAATACTATGTATAGGGACCACTTGGTATAGAGTCATAATGAGGAATGGAATATCTACCTTGTTCATGCATATCATATTCTACAGGCATGTCATGAGTTTATTCTTGTGTAGTGCCCCAAAATTTGACACGTGGTTTTCTCGTGTCCAAATTGTGAGCATGCTTCTAGATATCCAATTGTTTTGGAGGTTGGTCCTTGGCATTGGTATGTGATTGAGTGTATTTTTTTGCATAATACTTCCATAGAGGTCTGCATAGATAGAGTTGTTCATGAGATGCTCTTTTATGAGTATCATAAGCTTGACCATGTGTATTTTTGATCTCAGGTTTTTGAAACAAGGATGATGGTGACTCAGGCATGAAATGTCATCCTCAAGTACCTCCACTATTACGTGTCCTTTGATCCATGTTCAGTTGAGTTTCTTGCATAGGTCGATTTTCCACTATTTGAGACATGTCGAAATCATAAGATATCTTATTTCCACTTTGTGCCATCACTTGTAGAAAATATTGTCTATCTCTTCTCATGATCTCTTCAACCAATCTATTAAAATGGGGATCCATGATAGAGTCTTCCACTTCCACTGAATGTATTGAGATGTTGTCCTCATTGTAATTGTGTGTATCATTGTTGTTTGTATTATCCATGGTCTCAATATT
Source organism: Cryptomeria japonica (assembly GCF_030272615.1). Classification (NCBI taxonomy): domain Eukaryota; kingdom Viridiplantae; phylum Streptophyta; class Pinopsida; order Cupressales; family Cupressaceae; genus Cryptomeria; species Cryptomeria japonica. The sequence goes on along the minus strand of NC_081411.1, from coordinate 204,746,721 downwards.
TTGAGTGTGTCTATAGATGTCCATGTCAGGTAATGTGGTATGATCAGAATTGAAAAAGATATCATTGTCATACTCATAGCCACTCATGTTTGCAGACTCTTGAGCCTCTTTGGCTTTTGTCCTATATTTTTTGGAATGGCTTTCAACCATGAACTAGGTCTTGACCAAGATGTGTGAGACTAGATGAAAATGGAAAGAGTATGGAAGACCAAGAGTTGGATGGAATGTAAATGAATTTAAGGTGTACTTTCAATGTCCAAAGTGTAAGACCAAGTATGTATGTAGTAGAGTAGGTGTGGGTTCTAGAGAGAGGATAGATCTCTTGATGAGGTAAGTTGACCTTGACTCTAAGTAAGACCAAATGAGACCCAAAGGTGATAGACCTTGATGAGGGACCACTTAGTAAAATTTTGTTGTGTGTAGTGTGTTGACAAAGTAAGATGAGGACAAGTAAGTGACCTTTTGACTCAAGTTTAGACAAATGTGAAAGTAATGCAAGGTGTAAAGCAATGATGAACTTTGTGAGACCTAAAGATAGGTTGAATTCTAGATGAAAATATGGAGAAATAACTTAGGAAGCTCAAGAATTCTGAAATTTATTGCTCCTATTTTGCTAGACTGTAAATTTTTTCAATACTAAATACAGACGTGCCTGTATACTTCACAGATGCAGTTTCCCAACACAGATGTGATTAAACATTGCACAGGCACATTTGTGAGAATTTTGTAAATGTAGTTTGCTTATGATACCACAAACGTATTTTTATCCTACATAGACACGGTTAAAGGACACAAACTTGTTTCTATCTGACACATACACGTTTTTATCCTACACAGATGCTATTAAAAGACACAAACTTGTTTCTATCAGACATAGACGCATTTCCAGAATCTAAGGGCAATTTTTCCAATTTATGAAGTTGTTTGTTGTGACCAAATCTAAATTTATGACTATTTTTTTTGATAAGAGGACACAATATTGATGAGGACTCTATTTTTGTAAGTGTTTAGATTCAAAATGACTCAAAGAAAAGTGTCTTGTTTGATGTAAAAATGTTTTGTATACACTTGAAGACACAAAAAATACAATGTTTTGATGTTTGATCTTGAATATTTGAATGTTTAAAAGAAGACAACCACAATTCCTATGGTTGTCTAGGACAATAGTTGTTGAACCCACATGGGGTCTCCCCTGAGGCTATGCTATTCAAAGTGGATACCCAGATGCTTGACCCCACTGGATCCACCATTGACACTCACTTCTCCAAGGAAGCCAAGCATCAGTCCCCATGAAAACTCCCCTTGATGAACTTTGTATCTCTACTAAGAACTATATGTGTGTGGGCTGCTCCAAAGGTTTGACTTCCTGCCCCAACAGCTAGAAGGATTTTGGATTTCTAAAACAAAAAGGTGCTAGTAAGGGAATCTGCTCATGTGGCCATACATGTGGCACTTTTAGCTCTATAAATACAAAAGGCTCCTAGCTAGAAGGGGTTAAGCCCTACTATCGATCAAATAAATTTGATCAATCAGGTTTATGGCGAGACATAGTGTCGGTATGAACTAATCAACACATGTTACCCATGGTTTTCACCATGGATACAATTATTTATAGTGGTTCGAAAGAGGTGGGTATTGCCTCGCTACCACTTGGGTTGTTCCCTCCTCATTAGTAGTCCTAATGACCACATGGGGAGGCAGGCCCTCTAAAGATTAATCATAAAGAGCCTATTGCCCAAGACACAAAAGACACTGGTTCAATTTTAGTGCACCAATTGAATTGTTTGTTAATCTATGAAGACAAGACACACAATGAAAATCAAAAGAAAACTCTTGCCAAGATCCTGCAACAAATATTTGTTAGTCATTTTGGTTGTTTCAAATGATTACCCCCCTCATGCAAGCAAACAAGTTAGGTTTATTTTAACAAAATCTTGAAACACTTTGTGACAAATAGGGGCCTTCAACACATGATTCGCTTTCAAAGAAAAGTTGCACCACTTCATTAGTTGGATCAAAAGATATTAGCTCAAATAAACCCAATTTGAAACATTAAATGCAAGAACAAATGGCGAAATGAAAAACCTAAATGAGGAATTTTATTTTTTTTGTAAACACAGATGTGATTTTACCAATCAGAGATGTGGCTCCATAACACAGATGTGTTTTAACACCTCACAGATGCATTTCTGCAAAACAAAGAAAAAATAGAAAATACTATAGCACATAGACACGACTTTAAACCTCACAGACACGGTTCTGAAACATAGAAGCGAATCTGCAACACAGACGTGGTTAAAATGATCATAGACATGATTAGATGTCACAACCATGGCTCTGCATCTAGAAAAATGTAAATATTTTTGGTGACATGGGTGCAATTAGAGAGATCACAAACACGACATAAAAACAAAAAAGTGGTTCTAGAAGATGCAGACGCGAAAATGTTGAAATGTTGATGGAAAATGTCAAATCTGCAACTTCAAAAATAAAAATCTACAACAAAGATGTTAAATGCAAAAGGGACAAGAGTCCCACTAGGCATGCCAAAATGTTTATGGTGAAAATGGAACAACAATATTGAAAGACTAAAATAGATTCAACCACAAAACCCTAACCTAATAACAATAAAGATCCACCATAGCATATGAAGATTACCTAAGGCAATGCAAATTAACAAAATCATAAAGATGATACCATCACATGTCTAATAGGGTTTGAATCTCCATTCTTCCTATCTGCATTGATCTTGCTTGATTTATTTGCTCTCAGATTTTATGTGTGCATAAGAGCTCAACAAAGAACGAAAATGTGGTTGCAAGTAGGCTTGATTGCATATGAAAGTTTGATAGTGTAGTTGAGGAGGAGTGATAATGAAAGAAACTTCTCCTTATATACAGAATATTGTAAGCAATGGAGGGATAAGATTGAGAGGTATAGAAGATAAATGGTCGGCTAGGATTAGAGGGTAGGTAAAAGAAATAAGAAAATAATGAGAGGGTAGGTAGTGTAGGAATTAAGAGATGAATGATATGTGTCATGGGTAGAAAAGGATAATAAATTAATTAAATAAATGAAGATTTATTTAATTAATCAAAGAAGTGGGATCAATTAAATAAATAAAAGTATTTATTTAATTTAGGAAAAGGATACTTTAAATTAATATATTTATTTAAATGAGGAAAAGGGCTAAAAAGGGATAAATGAAATAATTAAATAAATAAAGATTTATTTAATTAATAGAAGAATTAGGCTTAAAATAATTAAATAAATAAAATATTTAATTAGACAAGACAATTTTAGGTGTCTACATTGGGTTTTCCTCATATGTCCAGTGTTGTGAGATGCATCTTTGTGTGTTTGATTACTAGTATCTTCATTGCTTTACTAGTTGCACATGAATAGTTGAAAATTGTATGAAATCATTGATTCACCCCCGCTCTCAGTGATATATTGTGTTATACAATTGGTATTAGAGCCTTTGGTTCCCTGATTGGTCAAAGATTTCTCTAGATTGGGTAGATTCTGGTCTAAAGAACATAATGGCAAGAAATGAGTCCTCCTCGTCCAAAGCCCCCATGTTTGATGGAACCAACTATACCTTTTAGAGAGGAAGAATGGAAACCTATCTGTCCTCCCTAGGTTTTGATGTTTGGATGTTGGTCAAGAATGGGTATACTGTCTCTTTTGTTACTCCTACGAATCCAGATGCTAAGAAGGAGTATGAAAATAATGCAAAGGCTAAACATGCTATTCTCAGTGGGCTATTTGATACTGAGTTTATTAAAGTTATGCACTACTCATCCACCAAGGATACTTGGGATAAGTGGAAAAGATTATTTAAAGGAGATGTCAAGGTTAAGGATGCCAATCTCCAAACACTAAGAGGTCAACTTAAATGTTGAAGATGAAAGAGGAAGAGCAGATTGCAGATTATCTTTAGAGAATAGATGAAACTGTGAACACCATTAGAGGAGTTGGAGAGGAAATCCTTGATGAAGTTATTGTTAATAAGATGCTCAGATCACTCACATCTAAGTATGATACTAAGGTCTCTCCTATAGAGGAAGCCAAGGATCTAAAAAGCTTCCCAATGGATGAATTATTTGGCTATCTAATTGCTTATGAGATGAGGACAATGTTTGATGGAACCAACTATACCTTTTAGAGAGGAAGAATGGAAACCTATCTATCCTCCCTAGGTTTTGATGTTTGGATGTTGGTCAAGAATGGGTATATTGTCTCTTTTGTTACTCCTACGAATCCAGATGCTAAGAAGGAGTATGAAAATAATGCAAAGGCTAAACATGCTATTCTCAGTGGGCTATTTGATACTGAGTTTATTAAGGTTATGCACTACTCATCCACCAAGGATACTTGGGATAAGTGGCAAAGATTATTTAAAGGAGATGTCAAGGTTAAGGAGGCCAATCTCCAAACACTAAGAGGTCATCTTAAATGTTGAAGATGAAAGAGGAAGAGCAGATTGCAGATTATCTTTAGAGAATAGATGAAACTGTGAACACCATTAGAGGAGTTGGAGAGGAAATCCTTGATGAAGTTATTGTTAATAAGATGCTTAGATCACTCACATCTAAGTATGATACTAAGGTCTCTCCTATAGAGGAAGCCAAGGATCTAAAAAGCTTCCCAATGGATGAATTATTTGGCTATCTAACTGCTTATGAGATGAGGACAATAGGTGAAGGAACTTCCAAGAAAGAAACTACTTTCAACTCCACCAAAAAGGGTAAGGAAGTAAGTGCTCATAGAGAATCTAGTGGAGACTACGATACTAGAATTCTAGTTCATACCCTAGATTCTCTATGAGCACTTACTTCCGATGAGACAAAGTGTTGACTATGTAGATAGTTAAGGATTCACTAGAATCAACAACATGAAAGGAAGACATCCGATGAGACAAAGGTTTGCTGGTCCAAATAAACAAGTCTCATATGTACCCAAATTTCATGGCTATTGTTGCTGGTGTAATACGTTTGGACATATAATTACTGATTGTAGACTAATAAATAAGCCCCCTGTTAATTTTGAAAGTAGAAAATTATTTGCTACACTTTGGGGTATGGATGTTGTTTTTTATCAGTGCAATGGATTTGGTCATAGGTGTTTTTGAATGTAGGAGAAGGGTAAAAGTAAAAACTTGTGTCTCACTTTTATAAAGTAAAAGGCTAACAACAACAAAACAGTTCAACTTCAATGGCACAAAAGTGAAATTTCTATTTGGTATTTGAAGATAATATAAACTAATGAAATGTGTAAAATTGGATGAATTTTATTCCCATTATTTAAAAAAAAATATTGGAGAAAGAATTGATATGCTTTTTTAATTATTAAAGTCATTTTTTTAATTATTGAAAAATACTGCAAATCAGGGGTTTCACCTCCCACCACAAAACTATATGTAAATAATCTTGTTTTCCTCTGATTTTGAAATATATTTTAGATGACATCCATAACTAGTGCAAAAAATAAAAAATTCTGATTTCAATGTATATTTTCACCGTTATAACAATTCAAAGTCGAAGTTTCCCAAAATCAATAGTTTTCATCTCCCACCAAATTTACCCTATCAAAACTATAGCAATCCCAAAAAATTATATATCATTGAAGATGACTCTCTCCTCTAGTGTTATGTATAATTTTTAAATTTTTCTGATATGATTTACTATTTTTTTGTTTTCCCGAATCAGAATCTTCTTGAATGTTAATATACCCACCTATAGTATTTTGTAATTTTAATATACTAATTCTAATTGAAATTTTCTAAAAATTATATGTCAACGTTCCTCACTCCGAGCTCTCGAAAAAGCTATTTTTAGTTTTAAAAAAATTAAAAAAAATTAATAGTCAAATTCTTAGCAAAACTTTAGAGTTCTACAAATTGGGGGGTTTTTGATGAGTAGGATGCCATATGGGATGCCACATAGGCAGCCTCAGGCAAGTGGGACTCGATTGAGTCCCCCAAGCGATGGGATCCTCTACGAGCGGTCGCGTGGGGAACAGCGAGCGGTCGCATGGGGAAGCAACCCCTCGCTTCCCCACCCTTTCCCTCATATATTAATGAGGTGATTTTTGAATTTTTTAAAAACAAAAAACAAAAAACAATTCATAAAATCTTCAATTTTTTTTCTAGGAAGTTGATTTTTTTGAAGGAAGGAGGTGAATTTTTATCGAGGTGATTTTTTGCAAAGGAGTTGATTTTTTTCTTAAGGAGTATTCACTTGTGATTTTAGGAAAGCAAATTTCAATACTTTATGTAATGGGGAATAAAATAAATAGAGCAAAAAACTATGATCGTATAAGGGATGATTCAAAGAAAGGTCATACAAAACGTAATCAAGAGCAACCTGTTGATGTTGAAGATGGTGCAACTGAAGTAGCAGAAGAAATTAGTACTAGTCAAGGTATGAATTTCTCTTCTATCATGAGAAATTTGATGGAGATGATTGAGGATTCTCTTTTTAGTTAAATTTCATTTTAACACATGGTACCTGGGAGCAAAATTAAATTGTATTGTAAAAACATGTGGGAGAAATACTTAAAAAAAAAATCTATGATCGGGAGTGCAAAATTATTTGTAAAGTTATTTAGGAAAAGAGAAATGACTCCTATTTTGGAGTTGTTGGGTATCGATAATAGAAAAAGCTCATGAGGTGATGTAAAAGTAACAATAGTTGAAAATTTGTAAGATGCATTGAACCTTATTGATACCACAAGTTGAGGAGCTAATTCAAGTCCTGCACGTAGAGCATTGATGACTATGATTTCTAGTAAGAGGTTGTCACATAAAAGGCAAGTTACAGCAATTATTGAATTACTTCATATATCTAGAAAAAAAATTCAAAGATATATTAGGAGGAGAAATGTGTTAGATGAAAACATTGAAATGAATTGAGTAAGTATTTGTAGACTTCCTTGAAAAGACAAAATTTTTGAAGATGTAAGAAGATTGGTAGTCAAATATTGGACCAGCCACACCTGTGTTTCTTCCAATAGAAGGTACACTATATAGATGAAAGATGAAGAGACTGGTATGAAGATTTCACATCCTAAACATTTTGTAGATACAACACAAAGTGAATTATTTGAAGCATTCAAGGAAGAATTTTTCAAATGTGAAAATATGTGAAAGAGTGTTTGAGAGGTTGCGCCCTTGCTTTATATGCATAAATAAGGTACGTGAAACTTGTTTTTGTTAAAATCATGTTTAGGTTCATCTATACTTAGAGTCCTATAAAAAATATATGGCACTACTTAATCTAGATATGGTCATCCCTGGAAGTACGACCCAATTTGTGAAATCAATTTTATGTGATAAATCAGAAAATTTAGATGACTTCAATGTATAGTGTATAAAAAGTACATGCATTGATTGTGGAGATTTGCAAAAATTTCCATTACAAATTGAGAATATTGATGTTTCAATGCTATTTTTTTGGAAGAGATTGCAATATGAGACATATTGAACCAAGTCAGGTGATGAATCCAAAAAAATTGCATTGAAGGAGAGTGAATTTCCCTAACTTGAATTTATGAATAAATTTTGTACTATGATTTATCCACATATTCAACATTGTTATGGTGCACGATGGAAGCTAAACAATTTCGTGATTCCAAAAATTGTTTTCTACCTGGTTGTATTCTTTCAATTTTAGATTTCTTCAAGCTATATATTTGCTCCTCAATCATAGATTCAAGCTCAATATTATCATTCTGATCAAGTTGCAATATTTGTGCAAGTGACCTATAGACATGCACAATTTGATATGGATGGGGTAAAAAATTGTATTGATCCAAGTGAACACATTATCATCAAGGAAGTTCATTTCTATATCAATGATGATAAGGTTCATGATAGGAGCCATGTAGCTCATTGTTTTGCAATTTTTTTGAAGATCTTGGAAATCGTGGGATAAATGTTTCTCAGCATTGGATTTGGTTGGATGGTTGTGCAGGTGAGTACATAAGTTTCAATTCATTTTTATTTATATGTAAATTTATATTTGATTTAAATTTGATGAATTCTATTTTAAATTTTCAATTGTACATGTGCATGATATACAACTTTAAGGAGTAGGACAATTTAAATATGCAAGCCCTTAATTGGATATCCATGCAATATGCTAGACACAATGTTAAGTTTTTGTAGAACTTCTTTGAAAGTGGACATGGAAAAGGAGAGCATGATGGAGAAAGAGAATGTGTGAAGCATGCACTTTGCCAACATGAACTTAAAGATATTGTTAATTTTGTTTCAATTTGTTTGTATCTTTTTCTTAATATAATTCCATTTAAAAACAAGTGCACATAACAACATCTCTAAGTTCTTTTATGTAGGTAATAGCATAGAGAATGAAAACAAAATTGTTGAATGATGTCAAAGTTATTTTGGTAGTCGGGACATGCCATACAACAAACATTATTTTTTGGAAGTGAAAGGTCAAATATTTTTGTTCTCAAGAATTCTTAAAAAATTTCATCAGCTCTGCATTTCACTTTTATCCTAAAGTAGTTGATCTTAAAATGTGCAAATTTTATTTCATATTTGTATTAGGTATTGATCGATCTAATCCTTACAATTGTCAAACAATTGTTGGTATTAAAAGTTTACATCAAGTGATGACTACATGACACCACAAGCCTCCATTGATTCAAGTAAGAGAAAAACCATGCTTTTGTGTTGAATGTGTTGAGGACAATCTAATGAGTCAATGGAAGAATATTGCAAATGGATATGTCTCACAATGGGATATGAAAGAGTTAATAAGAATGCCTCATTATGAAGATGATGAAAATGACATAGAAATTCATGATCCTATATATTCAGCTGATTATGAACATGTTTTTGATTTAGTCATTTCATGTGCATGTGTGCATACATGTTCTTTTATTTAGTTTTAATTTAGATCATGTAGTGACAGGTTAAAATTTTATAGATACATCTTAATTTTATAGTTGAACATACATGTAGGTGATATTTTTGTTGTGGTTGTGGATCCTGACAATGTAGAAGGTGTAGATTATTATCTACTAAGATGCATGAAAGAAAAATTCAAATTGCAAGAAGTAACTATAGATGATAATGGATAGTCATATCCAACTAGTTCAGTTGTTATAGAAGGCACCTATTATCAGCAAACTCTAGATTAATAATGTTAAACTCTAGATTAATATAAAAATTAGGTCTTACTTCAGTAGTAGTTGTGAAAAAAACCAAACATCCCATACTAATTGTGGTCATCACCATTAAATTTTAAGTGTTACAACAAACAAATGTAATATTATTAATAATATTTCCACAACCTACTAAAATGATCCATAAACCTATATAAATACCAATACCAATACCAACCATAAAACCTAGTATATATCATTTGCATATCAATCTAATTGAAATGTAACACATGAAATTTGAACATTGTAACACATAAAATAAACACCTGAATCAGAGGATAACACTCTGTTAGGCGAAGAATGGAGAGCAGTCGGGTCTAGAATTCAAATTTTCTGAGCGGGAGTTCTGGTTCAGCACTAGGATAGCTTGTTGTAGAAGATTCAGAGAGTCCTGCAGAAGGGGGGAGCTCAGGTTGTAAGAATCCCGATGCTCCCTTGGATTCAGGGGACCCAGGGGGAGGACTAAGACCACATGAAGAGAAGATAGCAGTAGGCAGTGGGAAAGGTCAGGTTCAAATTTCAAAATTAGAAGGCAGCAATTCAGAAGGGGCTCTAGGAAAACAAGTACCTAGCGGTTTAGAGAAAATCGTGGAAGGTAAAGTATCTTTTGGTAGGGACAGCCAGAATTTGATGATCCAAGAAGATCTTTAGGTGGGACCTATTTTGAATGAATATATTGGCAAGTGGTCCTCTTTGTTTGGGGTCAAACCCAAAGGTAAGTCTTCACTGCCCCCAGTCAAAAATATCTTGAATGTGTCTTAGGGAATGTTTTCCATCTCTATTCCAGACCAAATCATAGACCATAATATTGCTAGAATGGAAAATACTTTGATTGGTAATTTTTTTGGGATGAGACCGAATATAGAGATCGTCTGCGGATTTGTTAAAAGAAAATGGAACTTGAAAGGCTAGGTAGATGTGGTTGCAATGAACAAAGGTTGTTTGTCTTTCTCTTTCTCTTGTGAGGAAGATAAAAGAAAAATTCTCTGTAGTGGATCCTGGGAAATAGGAAAATATATCACATACATCCAGAAATGGTACCCTAATGCGGGAAGAGAAAAAAAATTTCTGGTTCAAGTTTTGGTCTAGATTAAATTCCTTGGGCTCCCAATGGAATACTGGGAGGAAGATGTGCTTGTAGGAATAGCCAATACCTTTGGGGAGCTTATTGCTATTGACTAGGTCACAACATCTAGAAGAAGGTTTATTTATGCTAGGATTTGTGTAGGAGTTGGACCTAATACGAACATGCCAAAGGAGATAGAGATAGAATCTAAAATTGGGAAGTGGAGGCAGAATATTGTTTATGAATCAATCCCTTTTTCTTCTTTCATTGTAAAAAAGGACACTGGGCTTAAAAATACCCAAATAATGAGGTCAAATCTCATCCCCAAGCTAAGGTTTGGAAAAAAGTAGACAACTCTTTGAAAGCTTTGGATTCTAATAATCTATATCAGGAAAAATAGTCCCAGGTTGGAAGGATAGAGGTAGAACTCATCAGTGAAATGGGAAATGAATCAGAGAAAGGATATAGTGAAAAAAAAGATCATCAAGAGATGGAGCAGAGTAGAAAGGATCCAAGGTATGGAGAAAGAAAATCTAAAGATAACAAACAAAATGAGGAATCAAAAGAGGATAAGACAGAGTTAATCTCAGATAAGTATGAGAATAATGGAGATAAAAAATCCAAAGGCAACAAAGAGGAAGGAGATAATTTTAACCTAGTATCTACTTCTCTTCAATTAGATAAAGAAATAGACTGGATTCAGGATGCCCAACTTGATAACATTCTGAATCAAGGGTTGTCGGAGATCTCATTAGCCTCTCTAGTAAAGGTAAAGCTAACCTTTCTGAAGGAAAATGAACCAAAATGGGGAGATGAGGAAGACATTAAAAAGGAACTGGGGAAGAGTAAATCAAAGTAGGAGGAAGAAGAAGTAGCAGGGGACAAAAGAAAGAACTGTTAGGTCCCGAAGACAACTGAGAGGGTGAGAGAGGGCGGTGAATCAGTTGTCTAATAAACTTAAACCAAAATCATTTAACCAAATTAATGCTTAATACCGGTAAACCAGTTAAGTATGCCGGTAGATAGTGTTAATAGTAAATTACTATATCGGTAAAGATTAATGCATGAAACATAAACATAAAGTCATCCACAATGCATAACACCAATATTTGTATGTGGAAACCCTGTAAGGGGAAAAACCACGGTGGGAAACCTTACCCATAATCAGATGATACTACTGCAGATAGTAAGTGTACATAAATGGGGTCTGCACATGCAGAAAGGCCAACAACCTAGAGCTCACTGCTCAATCACAAAATGGGAGTCACACTGACTACAATTGGATGGTTAAATCCAATAAGAATGTACTGCACAAAATAGCATCTTCATATGCTAGATTCAACACCGGTGTAATGCTGATATGCTTCTACAAAAACCTAGCTTCACCTTCAAATGATGTCTTCATGTATACCTCTACTTAATCTCGCATATACCTTCTCAAAATTCTTCTTCGCATTCCACATTCGATCTTACAAATAAGATCTTACATTTATATCATAACCTAAGACCAATTTTAGTAGGTCGGCTCTACAAGATATTACAATAATTTTTTTTTACAAATAATATAATATCCGATGCAATAACTGATCAAACATGTTGGCTTAATGCATTTACAACAATAGTAAATCATCTCCATAGCATGCCATATCGATCTGGAAAAGATAAACCTACCGGTGTAACCCTAGGTAACCCTGGACCTATTTGCCGGTAAAAGCAAATATGCAAATATGAATATACCAATGATTAATTCTTCAAAAAAAAGTGTCCACATGATTTCTTTGACATTACCAAGTGTCTTCCATATCATTCCAAGTGTCGGTGAACATTATATCCTACCGGTGAACCATATACAAGTAATTGTGCAATAGTTACTTGCTTGCCGGTGAATGTTGTTGGATCTCCAAAGTGCTAGTGTTTTAGTAGGTGTTGATATCAATGACAAAACCATACCAAAATACCAACAATCTCCCCCTTTGGCATTGATGGCAATACAAGATGGAAAAACCATCAAAGTGCCAAAATAGAAATGCCAAATACCAAAAACAAACAATCTCTCCTAAACAAAAATCTCTCCCCCTGGGAGCAACATGTGTTTATCCAAAGTTTTATTTTCAATACCAATCTCTCTATCAATCTCTCCTCAAAATATAATGTCTTTTTCCATAGATATCTCTCCCTCTTTGACATCAAATGCCAAAGGTCATATACAAAATACCAATCAATTCAATATACCAACTAATCCCCCTGAGAAGTAGCTTCCTCATCAAAGACTGGAGTAAAAGATTTGTCTTTCAATTATACCGGCTGATGACAATCAATAACAGTCTAAGTCTCTACTAGTGGTGGTATGAATCCAAGCTAATCTTTGAGATATTCAGAAGTCTCCTTAGGAAAAAGTTTTGTGAAAATATCTGCAAGCTATTCTTTAGTATTCACATAAACCAGTTGTATCTCTTTTTCTTCAACTTTTTCCCTTAGAAAATTCAGTTTGATAGAAACATGTTTTGTTTCAGAATGTAATACCAGATTCTTAGATATATCAATTGCTATAGTGTTATCACAATATATAGTAATAGGTTCCTTGCATTTTACCTTTATGTCTTTCAACATTTGCTTAAGCCATAGTACCTATGTACAGTTAGTTGTTGCTGCAACATATTCTGATTCTGTTGTTGATAAAGATGTACAACTCTATTTCTTACTCAACCAAGAAACTAATCTCTTTCCAAGAAAGAATGCTCTGTCGGTGGTGCTTTTTCTATCATCCACATCTCCTACCCAATTTACATCTGTGTATGCACATAGATCAAAATTTTCATCTCTAGGATACAATAATCCAAGATTTGCAGTGCCTTGTAAGTACCGGAAAATCCTTTTTACTACTGACTCATGATTTTCCTTAGGATTACTTTGAAATATAGAAACAATACATACTGCATTCATAATATCAGGCCTAGTTTGTGTCAAATATAGTAAACCTCCTATCATAGATTTGTATCTAGTTGGATTAATAGGTGTAGATTCATCCCTTTGAGATAATTTATCATTTGTAGTCATAGGTGTGCTTACTGGTTTAGAGTTCTCCATCCCAAATTTCTTTAGCAATTCTTTCAAGTATTTGGATTGACTAAAAAATATACCTTTATCAGTCTGTGAAATCTACAATCCTAAAAAGAGTTTTATTTCTCCAATCATAGACATTTCAAATTCTTGCTACATTTTAATAGAAAATTCTTTACATAATCCATCTTCTCCTCCAAAGATTATATCATCAACAAATACTTCTATAATCAAGATGTCATCATTAGTTATTTTGTAATATAAATTGTTGTCTGCATTTCCTTTAGTAAAACCAATCTTTAAAAGATACTTATCCAACCTTGCATACCAAGCTCTTGGAGCTTGTTTCAATCCATACAAAGCTTTTCTTAACCTGCAAACCATATCATTGTCATCTGTCAAAGAAAATCCAGCAGGTTGTTCAATATACACTTCCTCTTCAAGATCTCCATTCAAAAATGCACATTTAATATCCATTTGATAAACTTTGTAGTTCTTGTGAGTTGCAAAAGCCAAGAATAATCTGACTGCCTCAATTCTAGCTACCGGTGCAAAGGTTTCATTGTAATCAACTCCTTTTTTCTAAGAATATACCTTACACACTAGTCTTGCTTTATTTCTGACAACCTTGCCATCTTCATTAAGTTTGTTTCTAAATACCCATTTGGTTCCAATTACATTTTTATCTTTAGGCCGGGGAACTAATGTCCAAGTATTATTTTTCTCAATTTGTCCTAATTCTTCTTCCATAGCTTTAATCCAAAATTTATCTTCACATGCCTCATTGATAGATGATGGTTCAATTTGAGAAATAAGACATACCTCTTCATTTGCCAATCTTCCTCTTGTCATAACCCCTTTAAATTTGTTTCCAATTATTTGATCTTCAGAATGATTCAATCTTACATACTGGGGTGTCTTAGTTTACTGTTGTTCTTCAATTACTGTGGAATCCTCTGATGGTACCGGGGTAAATGGATCTTCATTCTGTACTGGTGGATTTAGTGTAGGTTCATTTGTAACAATTTTTGTTGCCGGTTCAGAGTCTATATACCTTGAAGTTCCTCTGAATTGTTCATCAGTCTTTACATTTGTACTCTCAACAATTTTCTGCAATCTCTTATTAAAACATCTATATGCCTTGCTCTTAGATGAATAACCAAGAAATATTCCTTCATCACTTCTAGGATCAAATTTGCCAAAATACTCATCTCTTCCAATATAACATTTACTTCCAAAAATTATGAAATACTTAAGAGTAGGAGTATTGCCAAACCATAGTTCATGAGGGGTCTTACCAGTTTCACCTTTGATGTGAACTTTGTTGAATGTATAGACAACAGTGCTAACTGCTTCTCTCCAATATACATGTGATAAATTTGCTTCAGATAACATATTTCTTGCTGCATCCAAGATAGTTCTGTTTTTCCATTCAACAACTCCATTCTGTTGTGGTGTCTGAGGTGCTGATAACTATCTTCTATTTCCATTCACTTCACAAAATGTATTAAAGTCCTTAGATGTAAATTCTCCTCCTTGATCTGATCTTAAACATTTGATTTTCTTACTAGTTTCATTTTCAACCATTGCTTTGAACAGTTTGAACTTTCCAAGTGCTTCTGATTTTTCTTTGAGAAAAGTAACCCAACACATTCTAGAATAATCATCAATGATTAGCATGAAATATCTATCACTTTTTAAGCTTTTAGTTCTAGCTGGACCACATAAATCAGTGTGAATCAAATCAAGAGCGTTATTGGATTTTTCTAGAATACTTTTGAAACTAGCTCTAACTTGTTTTCCAAATTGACATTCCTTACAAATTGTATTCTGAGGTTTCACAATTTTAGGTAGATCTCTAACTGCCTTAGAAGTACTGATTTTTACAATGCAATCAAAGTTTACATGACATAGTCTCTTATGCCATAACCAACTTTCATCTATATGTGAAATCAAGTATGCCTTTTCACTGTTGTTTAAATGAAAGATATTACCTCTAGTCTGATTATCAGTTGCAATTTCCAAACCAGTTCTATTCATGATTTTGCATTTTCCATTTTTAAATTGTAACTGAAATCCCTTCTCAACTAATTGACCAACACTTAAAAGATTATGCTTTAATCCTTAAACATAGTAGACATTTTCAGTGTTATGCTTACCATCAAGAGATATTGAACGGTTACCTTTGATTGAACAGGCTTTGTCATCTCCAAATCTTACTAAACCTCCATTGTATTCTTGAAAGTTCAAGAATTTGCCTTTGTCTCCTATCATATGATGTGAGCATCCTGAGTCAATGATCCATTCATCCTTTACTTCAACTTTAGCTACTAGGGCTTGTTCTACTGATTGATCATTAGGTGCCAGTTGATCTTCTATTATAGCAACAAAAACCCATCCATTGTCTGCTAGATCCTCATCAGAATCATCAGTCACACCTTCATCAGCAATGTAGCAAAATTTGTCTTTGTTCTTTTTAAATCTGTATCTCTGATATTCAGGATTAGGCTTGTTTGTTCTTCTCGCTTCTTCTCTTAGTCTAGCATGTCTATCAGGGCATCTTGAAGCCATATGACCAATCTTATTGTAGTTGAAACATTTAAAGGGTGCTTTACCTTCATACTTACTTCCAATTGGACCTTTTGGCATTTTCCTTGCGAATAGTGCTTCAAGTTCTTCAAGCTCTTCATTCTCCTTCCTAGTTTCTTCAAGTTCTCTTGCATAAAAGGATTTCCAGTCTGATTTGTCAAATGATGGAGCAAATGATGTTGATGCCTTAAAGGCCAAATCTGTCTTTATAGTAGCAATAGGACCAAATTCCTCAATTTCAAAAGCTGAAAGTTTTCCAATCAATATATCCCTAGTTACTGATGTATTAGGCATTGTTCTCAACTCATTTATAGCAGTAACCTTCATTTTATATGCCAGTGGCAATTCTCTTAAGATTTTTGAAACAATTTCATCCTCACTCAAGGTTCCTCCACAACATTTAATACCCAAAATAATTTCATTTACTCTTTCCATAAAAGCAAAAATCCATTCATCTTTTTCCATTTTCAGATGTTCATACCTGACTCGGAAGCTTTCAAGTTTTTCAATGTTGACTATGGAATCTCCTTCACTCAGTGTTTCCAAATGATTCCAAATAGCTTTAGCAATAGACCTATCTGATAATCCCATGATTTGTTGATCTGATAATGTGCTCAAAAGTGCTTCTCTTGCTTTGCAATCATTCTCTTCATCTTTAGCTAAGGTAGTTGGAGCAGTCTGACCAACTACAACAACAATATAACCATTCTTTGTAACTTCCCAGATATCTTTACCAATGCAATTTAGATGTGTCTCCATTTTGATCTTCCATATCCCATAGTTGGTTCCATCAAGTTTAGGATTGTCTTTCCTTAAGTAATTAGTAGACATTAGATCTCCTCAAGTTTTTAAACTTCTGCAAAAGAGGGCTAAGCTCTGATACCAATTGTTAGGTCCCATAGACAACTAAGGGGGGGGGGTTAATCAGTTGTCTAATAAATTTAAACCAAAACCATTTCACCAACTTAATGCTTAATACTGGTAAACCAGTTAAGTATGTCAGTAGACAGTGTTAATAGTAAATTGCTATACTGGTAAAGATTAATGCATGAAACATAAACATAAAGTCATCCACAACACATAACACCAATATCTGTACATGGAAACCCTGTAAGGGGAAAAACCATGGTGGGAAACCTTACCCACAATCAGATGATACTACTGCAGATAGTAAGTGTACCTAAATGGGGTCTGCACATGCAGAAAGGCCAACAGCCTAGCACTCACCGCTCAATCACAAAATGGGAGTCACACAGACTACAGTTGGATGGTTAAATCCAATAAGAATGTTCTGCACAAAATAGCATCTTCATATGCTAGATTCAGTACTGGCGTAATGCTGATATGCTTCTACATAAACCTAGCTTCACCTTCAAATGATGTCTTCATGTATACCTCTGCTTAATCTCACATATACCTTCTCAAAATTCTTCTTCGCATTTCACATTCGATCTTACAAATAAGATCTTACATTTATATCATAACCTAAGACCAATTTTAGTAGGTCGGCTCTACAAGATATTACAATAAAAACATTTTACAAATCATATAATATCCGATGCAATAACTGATTGAACATGTTGGCTTAATGCATTTACAACAATAATAAATCATCTCCATAGCATGCCATACTGATCTGGAAAAGGTAAACTACCGGTGTAACCCTAGGTAACCTTGGACTTATTTCCTGGTAAAAGAAAATATGCAAATATGAATATACCAATGATTAATTCTTCAAAACAAAGTGTCCACATGATTTCTTTGACATTACCAAGTGTCTTCCATATCATTCCAAGTGCCGATGAACCATATACTAGTAACTATGCAATAGTTGCTTGCTGGTGAATGTTGTTGGATCTCCAAAGTTCTAGTGTTTTAATAGGTGTTGACATCAATGACAAAACCATACCAAAATACCAACAAGAACAAGCAAAAAAAAAGAATAACAATAACATTAATAATGGTACATTGAAACACCAGAAGTAGGCTTGGGGATGTGGGGCGCGACATACTTCTCCAGGAAGACATTCAAATGTTAAAAAGAGGTCAATGGAAACAAGCAAGAATTGTAGATGGGACTCAAAGAACCATCTTTGAGGTAGGTATTTCTAATAAAGAATGAAGATCATCTACTAGAATATTTGAGGATTGAATAGTCCTGACAAACATGATTTAGTTAAAAGTATGATTAGAGACAAAAACCTTGAAATTTTTTTGATTCAAGAAACCAAGATGGAAAAAGATAAAGTAGAAAGTTTGAAGATGTTCAAAAATGGAGGAGTTAGTGGAGGGAGTTTAGAAGGTGCCTCGGGAGGTATTGTTACTTTCTAGAACAAAAACAATGTAGAAGGAGAGGTGTTGATTCAGGACAACAACTTGGCTTGTATCGGATTTAAGAATCTTAAAAATTGCACTTCATGGGTCTTAACTAATTTGTATGCTTCTAACACTAAGACCAGCGGATGTGATTTGTGGAGAAATATTACTTTGTTAAGAAGCAGGTTTACTGATGATAGTTGGGTTATTATGGGAGATTTCAACACTCCTTTCAAGGAAAATGAGAAAAAGGGAGGGAGTCAAGCTAATCTGGACAGTAGATTGGACTTGATGGACTTTATTAAGAGTAATGTTATCCATGACTTAGAGATGCAAGGAGTTAAATTTACCTGGACTAATAGGAGTAGCGAGGATTTAATTCAGGTTAGACTTGATAGAGCTCTTCTATCCCTAGATTGGTTTAACCTGCATATCTGCTCTTTATCTTCTCACATAAGGGCATAATCAGATCATTACCCAATTACCTTTATGGAAGAGGAAAAGAATAGAAGGAGGCATTTCCCTTATAGATTTGAAAAAATATGGACTAAACACCCAGATATCGAAAGCAAGATTAAGGATTGGTGGCAGGTCAATATTGAAGGAAATGCCATGTACAAAGTGGTTAAAAAGATGAAGATTGTAAAAGAAAATGTTAAGAAGTGGAATAAGGAGTGCTTTGGGAATATATTTGCCTCAAAAGCCACAATCCTCTCAGAGCTAAAGGATATTTAGGATGGGATATAGAATAATGGTTATACTAATACTTCAAGAGATGTTGAAGATGTTATCCTTATAAGATATCATGAAATAATAGCCAAAGAAGAAACCTACTGGAAACAAAGATCAAGAAATGTTTGGTTGAAGGAAGGGGACAAGAATAATAAATAATTCCACATTTCTAACCTAAGACATAAGGCCATTAATAGAATATCTCAGATTAAAGTGAATGGCAGAAGTGTTGAAGAAGAAGAACCCATGAGTAGGGCTGCTATGGATTTTTTCTCCAATCTACTTGCTAAGGATAAGAATTTGGATATGCAAGCCCAAAAGAATCTTCTAGAATGCATTCCTACAATCTTAGGGGATCATCAGAATTCTCACCTGATTGCTATCCCATCCCATGATGAGATTCTAAAAGCTGTCAACTCCTTTGAAGGCAACAAAGCTCCAAGCCCAGATGGTTTTCCCATTTTCTTTTTCCAAATGTATTGGCATATTATTGGAGATGATGTGTCCAGAGCTGTGAAAGAGTTTTTTGGTGCTAGAAAATTTTTGAAAGAGGTAAATGGCACTTTTATTGCTCTTATCCCCAAAAAGATGGGGGTTGATTCTATGGATCTCTTCAGACCTGTAAGTCTATGAAACTCTCTTTATAAGATAATTTCCAAGGTTCTAACATCTAGAATCCTGAATTTGTTTCCCTCTATCATATCTCCTCAGAAAAGTGGTTTTTATCCTGGGTAGACAAATCTTGGACTCGATCATCTCATTCCATGAAAATATTCATTCTTTGTCTAACTCTAAAAAAGAATGTTTTTTTCTGAAGCTTGACCTATCTAAAGCCCATGACAGAGTGGATTGGGATTTTATGATGGATGTGCTCTCTGCTTTTGGCTTTAGCTCTAGAAGTATTAATCTTATCAGACAATTAGTTTCCTTGGCTTCTTTCTCTATTTTAATGAATGGATCTCCTTCCCCTTTCTTTAAAGCCTCTAGACGACTTAGGTAGGGTGATCCCCTCTCCCTGATTATCTTTATTATAATGGTGGAGTGTCTGGGGAGATGTATTGGGAAGCTAATTGAGAAAGGGGAGTTTTGTGGATTGAATACATCTTCAGTGGATCAAATCTGTTCCCATCAACAGTTTGTTGATGATTCTATAATAATGGGGAAATATATAGTGCAGGACTCTAGAAGTTTAAAGAATGCTCAGGATAGTTATGGTTCAGCTACTGGACAACTTATTAATTGGTCTAAAAGTCTTGTTTATTTTATCAACACCTCGGAGAGAAGGAGGATTAAAATAAGTAATACCCTGGGTTGTCAATTGGGGAGTCTTCATGCTTCCTACTTGGGGCTCCCCTTATGCCATGAACCACCTGACACTTTTTTGGGGAGCTTTGGTGGATAAATTCCACAAGAAGCTAACTCATTGGAAGGGTGCTCTTCTTAGCCAAGCTGGTAAGGTCTAGCTGCTGAAATCTACTCTTCAAAGTATACCTCTTTATGCCATTAGTCTCTTTAGAATTTCTGCCAAGTATGTAGAGGCTATTGAAAAGATTGAGAGAACTTTTTTATGGACAGGGGTTGAGGAGAATAAGAGAATGAATCTGATTGCATGGAATAAGGTATGCAAGCCAATAAGAAAGGGAGGACTGGGTCTTAGAAGAATAAGAGACATAAATGAGTTCCTTATGGACAAGTAGAGTTGGAGAGGGTATAAAAATTAGGGAGAATGGAAACTAATATGGGACAACAAGTATAAAAGATAATATCCAACTCTTCAAAGCTTCCTTAAAGTGGAAAATATTCCAATTGGCTCCAACATTTGGAAAAATGTTTCTAGAACAAGAGATTAATTGCCACAGGTGCAAAATGGAAAATGGGGAAAGGGGATCTTATCCAATTCTAGGATGATTCTTGGTTGTTGGAGTCCCCTTTGACTGAAAATATTGAGTGGAGTAGATTTCAAAACCAGTGCAAGGAAAGATTTGGATCTATGGTGGGTGATTACTAGGAAGATGGACAGTGGAAGGATTTATCTCCGATGGATCAGTCCTTGGGAAGTCTGAACAAAATTATGAACTCTATGGTAGGGTTGAAGAGGAAGACCAATTAATTTGGAAACTCACAACAAGTGGTATATTCATTGTGGCTTCTCTTTATTATCATCAGTACTCTAACATGGAAAGCCCATGCTGGGCTAAGGCATGGGTGAAAGGCCTTACCCCTAAGATTAACATTTTTTTCTGGATAGCTCTTCAAGATAAAATTCTAACAATTGGGAATATCAGAAAAAGAGGTATGAGCATGCCTAGTGTTTGCACTCTATGTTGTTGGAAAATGCACACTCCAATGAGAAATTGTAGGTGATTGAAGGTTTTTTCATTGATGACAACCTTGCAATCATATGAAACTAGCAAGACAAAGATACCGGCACCGACACCGACAGGCTCTATACCGGCATATAGAACACCAACAATTAAATGAAGGATACCGACACCTTGGCCAACTTCAATTTTGTTTAATATGTATTTTGTAATTAATTGCAAAATCATTGTAAGCTGACATGGCGAGTTGTAATATGACTCATATATGTATGAGATCATTGTAGATCATAATGTAATAGGATATAGGATATAGGTGAAATTATGCAGACCTAATATACGAATTATTGGTTAAGGCTTTATGTATGTAGCAGAGCTTAAATCGGTACCGAACCTGGAATAGTAGATACTGATCTAAAGCAGTACAAGACATTGGATTTTCATAATCTATTTTGTAAGTCAGTGTGACTTCATTTTGAGCAGTGAGCTCTAGGCACTTGGCCTTCCTACATGTGGAGGTCCCTATTGTAAAAGTAATATTCTCTTATTGGCCAGTAAGTGAATATTATGGGTCAAAAATCCCACCAAGGTTTTTTCCACACCAGGTTTCCTCATTAAAATACTGTGTTATGGTGTGCTTCTCATGTTGTTGCTATTGTTCTTAGTTACTGCATTATTTCTGGTTTAACGATACACAGTTTTAATATGCTTTTCATGTTTTAAGTCAAATAAATTTACATACTGGTTAGATACTAATTCACCTCCCCTCTCAGTATCTTTGGGAATCCTAACAATTGGTATCAGAGCTTGGTCCTCTATTTTCAAAAGCCTAACAACTTGAGGAAGATCTTGTCACCGATAGAGATGGAAAACTTGAGAAAACAATTGGAACTTTCTCTTACAGACTATGATGCAGAAAAAGTGAAGAATATCAAACTAAAAGATGATCTGAAGGCTACTCACGATATTATTCAAGCACTTCAAGAAAATTTTACTATTGCAAGGAACAAGAGAAGAGAACTTTGTGAAAAGATGTAGAATGAAGAAAATGAAAAGGAAACTCTTAATGATTTGGTAAACAAGCTAAGACAAGAAATCAGTACAACAAAGAATGAGATGCAGGATATGACTATGAGATTTTGTAAAGAAATTGAAGACAGAAAGAAAAATGAAGAAAACTTGGTTAGAAGACTAAATGATGCTGGAAATGAAAACACAAGACTCAGTCATGAAAATGATATGTTGAAGACAGATCTAATGCACACAAAAAATGACAGAACTGAACTCATGAGACAAAAAGACATCTTGGAGAATGAATTGGCTACTGCAAATCAATACAAGGAGAAATTTAAGAAAAGTTCAGAAGAACTTGGTGACATGCTAAAGAATTAGAAACCTAATGGTGATACAAATGGCCTTGGCATTAAATCTAGTGAAAGCTCCGGTACTGCAAACAATCATGATCATAGCAAATTGGTAAGACAACCTACTACTTCCAAATTTAATGGCAAATGCTTTAACTGTAACAAGTATGGGTATAGAGAAAATCAATGTAGATCTAGAAATCATCAGAATACTAATACACACACTGGTCAATGTTCTAAATGCAACAAAGTTGGTCATGATTTAGAGAATTGTAGAATGAATGTAAGATGTTATATTCGTGGAAGATTTGGACACTTGTTATGCCTGTAATAAAATTGGACATATTGCTAGATTCTATAGAAGTAAGACATCACTAGTAAACAATAAAGGTCTGAGTCTGAAAGGTAAAGAAATGGTTGAAGAGGTAAAGTGAGAATTCTCAAAACAATGGATCAGAAAGTTAGATCAGAATGTTGATGGGAATACTCCTCCACTGGCAGAACATAGTAACACTCCATCGGCAGGAGAATCTTCATCTAACTGAAGAAAATCTTTTTGGGGTTTAACAACAAAATGAAAAACATGCTATTATTCCCTCGGTTAATGGTAAGAAGTTGAAATTACTTCTATACCAGAAGATGAGTTAAGTTGTGACTTAACCGGCAAGCATTAAATATGGTAGTTGGAAAAAATAACATTATAAAGAAAATGTTTTGGCTTCTTTTTCATTCATCGAGCATTCAAATCTTCGAGAACGTGAAAAAATCCCGAGTGAAGGAATTGTAAGAGAAGAAGTGAAGCAATCCATAAAAGCATTCATCCCTAAGGCAGATTGAGGTATTTATAGCTATGACATCTTCATCCACTCCTGAATTTATTGCAAAACCTGCTGTTGTTGAGTTGTTAAGTGCCCTAGACCCGTATTCTAGCTAGTTTCCAAAATTGCAAAGAAATATGATAGCATAGGTGCATTTTCTCAAATACCTAAGGGAGTAGTATATGTTGAAGACCCTATGATGTATATGCATTGGCATATTGAGGAAATAGGTGATGATGAGATTAAGAACATGTATAAAACCATGATTTGTGATGAATCTAGAAATATCAAGCCTGAACACAAAATAGTGGAAACTCTAGGTTTCACTGAAATTCTTAGTATCCCAGATTTTCCCAAGGATATCATAAGGATTGTGTTAAGCAGAGTACATGGTGAATTTTTTTGGTTGGAATCAATTCATAATATCACAAAAGAAGTAGTAAAAGCTATAACAGGGTTACCCTCCACCGGTAACAGACTGGACAAAACAAAGCAGGTCCCAAATGACATAGTGATAAACCTAACCGGTGCAACATTTGACAAAAGATCTTTAAGGGTAAATGATGTAAAAGATACAAATGTCAGATTTATTAGTATGATCTTAGCTTAGAAGGCTACACATGCAAATAGGTTAAATCTAGTTTCTAGCCTATGTATAATAAGTACCTATGATATGGTCAATGATAATGCAAGGATAGGTATATGTGAATGGCTTAAAGATGAGTTGATAGACAATTTGGGAAATATTAAAAGAGATAAGAAAGGAACATTTAGATTTGGAAACTTACTTGTTTGCTTGATGTTGTACATAAGCAAACAAGTACCCGATATTGGTGCTAGATATTTTGGCTTTGACATACCGATAGGAAAACAACTATTGGATCTACTAAACAATATGGGAGAGAAAAAGGAGAAAAACCTAAATGAGTATTTTCAAGCATTGAAGACTCAAATGAAAACTAGAGTAAGACTGTCACAAGCTATTGTGGATAAGTATCAGAAATAAATCTGTTTTGTGATCAAGAAAGATGAAGTTTGGATGGAAGCATTTATCCCTAGAACCATTTGGGTAACTGAAATGGGCTATGAAACAAATGACAACACCATAGAAACTTATGCAAAATCCCTCCTTGAAGCTCTAAAGGAACCAGAAGAGAAAGTTTTTGGTAGTACTGAAACAATAAAAAGTACCATTCAATATAGGAAAAGGGTTAAGAAGGTTGAAGCAACCATAAGGAAAGGAACCCGACAGGCAAAGGAAATCAAGGAAGATGTTTTGAGACAAACTAGTATAAGTGAAAGTGAGTTGGAAGCACCTCAACCAAAAACTCATCTTTCACCGGTTGGAACTTCTTCTGAGAGTGATATACCGACAGTATTAAAAAGGGTACAAAGGAAAAGAAAACCCTCACTAGTACCCTCTCCTTCACCAAAAGGAACAAGACAAAAATAATAGGCAGTAAGGCCTCCAACAAAGAAAATGACTCCTAAGAAGAAGAAGGTGAAATAGACTATTGCTCCTCTAGATAAACTTCTTAGTGAAATAATAGAGGATGGTATGTTAAAAACATCAAAAAAATATACAACACACTATCAGTAGATGATAAGGAAAGCATAGAGAATAGTGTAATTTTACACTTAGATATATACAAGAGGTTCTTAATGCAAATTGTTGATGAAATTCCAAATGATCTATATAGGACACTTGAAACTAGAAGATTAGCCATTGTTGATCTCGATAAGAAAATTAAGATTGAAAAATTACTTGCAGTGCATCTAGTTAACTCACCTGATGAAATTGATAAACTTATCAGTGAAGCAAACAGGACAATATTCTCCACTGCTCACCGACATGTAGCACTAATGGCAGGTAGAGTAAATGAAGTATCTGAGGAAACATCAGATGGATGGGATATATTCTTTGTGGAAAAAGAAAAAGAGGAAGAATCACTTAGGCCAAAAACTATTAAAGTATATCAAAAGGACAGAGATAAGGGGAAAGGTAAGGTAGGTGGACCACCAAGCCTGAAAATAACTGACAATGTGCCCCCACCTCTTTCAGATATTCTACCGATAGACACTACTGACAGACAATCGGCCACATAAAGTATGGAGACTCTGATAGAGGATACTAATCCCGAATCTGAAATTTTGTATATCGTAAATGCAGACACACAAGAAGTAAATGTTGTGGTTGACAGAGAAACCACAAAGGATAAGGAGAAAAATGTGACTACTGAGTCACTAGCTACAGAAGTTGTGATAAACATAGAAAAACCTACACAAGTAGAGCAACCAACAGAGGATACCATAGAGAAACCGGTAGATACAATAGAAAAACCATCAAAGGAAAGTTCTGAAGCACAAATTGAGATTACATCTGAGAAACTGGCAGTTAAAAGCTCAGAGAAACCCTCTGAGATACAGATAGAGAAACTAAAACTGGTGTAGGTTGAAGCTCAAGTTCAGACAGAGACAATGCCACCGACACAAACTAAAAACACAGAATGACCTACCAAAGGTCAAAACAAGCAAGGTAATTACCACAACCGGTAGCATGGCTATTAAAAAGATTGTTGGACAATCATCTGGTACATCCATGGTAGAATTCAGACCTACAAATGTAATAGAGCTCTTGTTAGATTCAATAAAGAAGATCATAGAATGCAATGCACAAGCCTATAAGGCTATTGATGATACAATTCCAATTCTTAAATTGATTGTACCAAAGTGCATAGTTGATAATAAGGATTCTTTAGGACAACTAGACACATTGTCTAAATTCATCACTGGTAACTTATTGACTATTGATCAAATAAATGAGGATACATTTAAGGAAAGAATGATAAAGGAAAAAGAAAAATTCTTTGAGGAAATTGTGAAGAAGAACAAGGAGAAAATGGATACCCTATTACTGGAACTTTGAGAAATAATTTTTGACCTCAAGAAACTGTACAGAGAC
Organism: Cryptomeria japonica; assembly: GCF_030272615.1. NCBI lineage: Eukaryota > Viridiplantae > Streptophyta > Pinopsida > Cupressales > Cupressaceae > Cryptomeria > Cryptomeria japonica. The sequence continues at coordinate 204,720,301 of NC_081411.1, read as the reverse complement.
ACTTGTAAAACAAATATTTTGACAAGGGATGTTGACAAGGATATCAGCAAAGCACAAGATAAGATAAACAATATTGCTGACAATCTGATAGGTGCATCGGATTTATTTTTGAGTTAGAAAAGAAGATTGCAGAGCAAGAAGATAAAATCAAGAAACTAGAAAATGACAAACAAGGAATAAAGGATAAAGCAAAGGACTTGAAATGCAGACTTAGTCCAAGACTAGAATACCTTATTTCATTGAGAAAAGAAATATTTGAGGCTCTGGTTCCTAGACTGAAGACACTAGAAGAGAAAATGCACATACTCACTGGTACAGTGCAGAGAACTCAAGAGGCAATAAAAGACAACAAAACATTCAGTAATAGTATAAATATAATTTTGACATATATCTTTTAGATTGTAACCTACCAGTTACAAGAATCCAAGCAGGACTCCATTAACACTGAATGACAACCTTTGTCATTGATGTCAAAGGGGGAGTAGTGGGATGAGAAAAATGGTCAGAAGAAAGGACATCATCTGCTCAGGAGGAGCATACATTTTTTGGCACACAGTTTTGGTAAGACAATTTTGGTAGACTATTTTTGGATATCATTTTGGACACTTTTGATTTTTCTCATGAGTGTTGCCATAAATGCCAAAGGGGGAGATTGTTGGCAAATGCACACTCCAATGAGAAATTGTAGGTGATTGAAGGTTTTATCATTGATGGCAACCTTGCAATCATATGACACTGGCAAGACAAAGATATCAGCATCGGCACCGACAGACTCTACACCGACATACAGAACACCGACCGTTAAAGGAAGGATACCAACACCTTGGCCAACTTTAATTTTGTTTAAAATGTATTTTGTAATTAATTATAAAATAGTTGTAAGCTGACATGGCAAGTTGTAATGTGACTCATAAATGTATGAGATCATTGTAGATCATAATGTAATAGGATAATGTATGAATATATATGTGTGTGTGTGAATCTGCATGCATACATTAAATTTAATTAAAAACAAGTTCATATACAATGTGTGCCACAAACAAGATGAAACATTGTACAAATATGCTTGAGTTAAACATTTTAAACAAAACGAATCAAATGAATTGCAACCTATAGACATTGAAACTTAAAGATTACATTGCAAAACAAATTTAAACATGAACATACACATGAACTTATTTAACATAAAAATTATAATATGCATATGGGACGACATCATTATAGATAGTGATTATGAGATCATTTTATTAAAATAGAAAGTTAAGCCAAATATCAATAATAATAATCATTCTAGCATAATTGTACTTCAAATATAAAATTTTGTAATAGGTACATAATGTTGGAGTAAAATAGACAAACACCTAATTTATTAATAAATTATTAATTACGTTCCTTTTACTTTATCTAAGGTTTTCATTTTTCTTTTATAAGCAAATTCATTAGAGTAAAATGTAATCTAGTTAGTCTAGTTAAAAAATATCACATTTTTATCTCTTTTACCTAAATACCTTAGATTATCATTTAAGTATTAGAATAAAAAAGCACATTTTAAAACTAGATATAATATTTTACATTTCACATTTTTACACCGTGTTAATATTCTATCTATAAGTGCTTCAAATATTTACCCCAACTATAGAAAATTCTCCCCTTTAGGATATTTGTTAAAAAAAATTCCCATTTTTTGGCCCATTACCTTATAGTTATACAATCAAACCACTAGCCTACTCCCAAAACCATGGCAATATGACAAAAAAAATCAAACTCACACAAAAGGATTTAACCAATGATCAAAGGACCAGAAACTTTTAGGAAATGTCAATGAAGCTATTAAAATGTTCTAAGAATTCTAATCAAAATAATGATTAATGGGAGAGAATCAACATTTAGAATCATGAGTTGGTAGTAGAACTTGAGAGAAGTAGGGAATATATGGAGCCAAGACTTAAATAACTAAAGTTATAATTATAATTTGAAATGATGAAGCTCACTATATAGTATTTATTGCACCAAAGGGTTCTAGGATCTCAAAAGATTCCACAAAGTGATATGCAAGTTTGGAAGACAAAAATTAATCAAGCTTGTCAGTGGCTAATTTATTAGAAACACTCTCTCCAATACATGACTATCTTGATGTATATGTTTTTGTCATTTATAAATTTTATAAAAATCCACTACATTTCGCAATTTCTAATCAGTCTAAGTTTGGTCTTTCATCTTTTCTAGTTCATTTGGATCCACAACTACCATGTCCGAGCCTATTTGTTAAGCATACAATACTTGAGTTACGAACCTCCAATGAAGAAATGAGAAGTGTGTTTATGGTTAGTGTTATCATATGAAAACTCAATTAATGGTAAGTAAGTTCCCATCTTTTTGTTCACAAGTCCTCAAGAATTTGGTTCACTCTCTTTTTGTTGATCAATCTTAAGGTAATGGGTTGATCTATAGTCCAATTTACTTCCCAATTATGTGTATGTTTTTCCAAACCTTGACATTATCGAGGTGTCTCAAATATGATCTTATCAAACTTACCTTTATTAAATATGATATACCTTGGTACTCCATAAAACTAAAAGATCTCCTAAACTCTTGGAAGGTATACATGGATGCTTGAATGTAATTACAGAGATTTTTTGTAACTAATATTCTCTTATATTGTTTGTAATTATAATGTTTTTTGATTGTATATTTTTTTTGGGTTGTATATATTTTTTTGTTTGTATATGTTTTGGTTGTATATGTTTTGGTTGCATATATTTTAATTATATGTAATTAAAACAATATAAATACATATATTATTATTAAAAAAAATAAAAAATTAAAAATCTATACATATAAATTATTAAAACATTTAAAAAATTAAAAATCTATACATATACATTATTAAAACAATTAAAAAAAAAAAAAAAAAAAAAAAAGCCTTTCGGCCCTACCTTGCTTGGTCGAAAGACTTCTTATCCCCCCTCTTGCTACAGCTATTCCAGAATATGCAAATGAGGGGTTAAGTGCAGTTGGCAGGTATATGTAGGGCTGAGTACTAGGACTCAGCTGAGTCCGAGTATACCTCGCCATCCATCCTCCACCTAGGTGCCATGTGGCGCCACATAGACTTGGCCGAGTCCTACTCTGCTACGTAGGATTTCTTTTTTGCTCGCACTTAGTTTAAAGTGTGACATAGCACTATGCTTTCACCCATAATTTAACTAATGTCCTACAATAGTTTTAAATATTCATCATTTAATGTCAATATAAAGTGTTATAATTGTCATAAGTCTGGGCACATTGCAAACTCAGGACAACCAAGCCAAAGAATTCAGTACCAGATCAGGAACCGGTAGTTAAACCGAATCATGAAATTGCAGCAAATAGGAAGATGGAAGACAAACCGGTTTGGGTTGAAAAAGTCAAGAATAAGGAAGAATCAAGTCTATTTGTGCAAAATGCCCTGCATGTAGAGAGAAGAAAGCTATGGGTTGTAGATAGTGGATGTTCCAATCACATTACCGGTGATAAAAAGAAATTCATTATGATAGAAGATTGGAATGGAGGCTCAGTAAGATTTGGAGACAATTGCTCCATCAAGATAAAATGAAAAGGTACTCTAAATATAGATGGCAAATTGAAGGCCCGTGATGTATATTATGGGGAAGGTTTAAAGAACAAAATACTAAGTGTGAGTCAAATGTGTGATAAAGGTTAGAAATTCACTTTTGACTCTACCGATTGCCAGATAAAGAAAGAGAGTACCGGTCAGATTATTGCAGAATGTAAAAGAATAGATGGAAATGTGTATAATCTAAAGGAATGCTTTGAGTCCCAATACAAGATGGGACAAGTGGATGAGAGATGGCTATGGCACAGGAGATTAGGCCACATAAATTTTGATAATCTTGTTATAGTAGAAAAAAAGGGCTCTATGATAAATATACCAGCCATCATCGAACCGGTAAGCACATTTTGTGATGAGTGTGTAACAAGAAAACTGATAGGGAGAAAGTAAAAAATTGGCTCAAATTGTGTGTTTGTAATCAATTTGGCTTGCAAGTTCCCTCAAAGGTGATTGTTGAAGGTTTTTCCACTTGTTTAGGTATTTTTTATTTGATGTCTTTCCTTCTCTATGATTCATACCAACCATGAGATCTTCCTACCATGTTAGTTCTTATTTTCATTCATACTTTCTCTCAAGACTCACAAAAGTACAACTTTGCTTCTTAGCTCCAAACACCAAAATATCTCACCAAGAGTTTTAGGAGGTCTAGGACATTGTCTAACATCCTATTAGAATCATTTCAACTTGGTTTGGTGATCTATTCAATTGTCTTCTTACCTAGTTTGAAGAAAAGCTCAAAACAGAGCTACAAGGAAAGAGCCCCAATTAGCCCTCCAAAACTGCTAAAATGCTTATAACTCCACAAAATGCCAAAACACTTCATGAAACCCTTAAATATCTGGATACCCTTTATCAATTTATTTCAATTTTGTGCTATGAGGAGGTTTGAAAAGACTATAAAATTGTTGTCCTATAAATGTGCCTAAAAACAAGGGTTTTCAAGGGTTTTGAGTCTTCAAACACCTTATCACCATTCCAAACTCTTCTTCAAGCCACCAACCATTTTAAAAAGGTCTGTACCATCCTTATAAATCCTTCTAACTTCCTTCCCTACAAGCATAAAGACAAACACTTGATGTGCAACCAAGTTTCAAGAGGAAAAGTGCTCAAAAACCATTGTATTCAACACTTTGGCTACTCAAAATGCATTTCCAACAAACTATTCATTGAAACATCCTCCCATCTTGTCTAAAATATCTTTCTAAACTTCATTCCACCTTAGGAAATCAAAAATGAGGTCCACTTGGTGGGGGTTTTCAAAGAAGCTTTGTTTTACACCATGAAAATTCACTAGCCGGGCTATTGGAGCTCGCCTATTAAGCAAAAAAAACCATTTTCTTTGTCATTGCCATAAAAAAAAATTATGTATAAACAATAAGGCTATGTACATAAACTTGACTCTCAAAGGCCATGGAGAAAGAGCGAAAGAAAATCAAGTTGCTTCCATTGTTGAAGCCAAACCCTTAATCAACCGAGAACAGGGCTAAAACAAAATAATTTTGATACAATGTTAAAACTTCACACCAACACACAAACCCAGGTGAGAAATATTTAACACAGCATGGCACAACTGTCCAAATGAAAATAGTACAGCCAAATGCTTAGGAAGTACGGACTGCTATAGCATATGGAGCAAAAATGCAAGAAAAGTGACAAAATTCTTAGTTTTTGTATTGAATTCTTCTTGTTTTCGAATGCCAACCTGATACAAATTTATGTGAGGCTTTAAATAGTCACTCACAACCTAAATCATGCTCAGGTATGGACCAATAACCACCTTTTGCCTTATTTTTACAAATTTTCTAAAAATTGTCAATATGTTGCTTGACAATTTTGACAATTTTTAGTACAATGAGCATTTTTGACTTGTGAGCCAAATAGACTTAACTCTATCATGGGAAATGGTTTAATATAACCACACAAACATATTTAAATTCCTAACAAGGCTTTATAAGGCATTTTGACCATTTATCCACATTTTTCCCATTCTAGGCTTACAAAGCATAAAAAGGTTAAAAATTAACGAAAAACTCAAAAAACAACAAAACTAAGACACAAAGGACACTTAAACACAAAAAACACACCCTTTGGACATAAAAAAAAGTCCATTATTCATTTGGGACCAACATAGGCCATTTCAAACCAAAATTTGATGAAGTGCTCCATGAGCTTCACTAGGTGCTCCTACACCGTACTCCCCCAAAGACAAAGAAGTCAAGTGAATCAGTTTGGAACCAATGAGGGATCAATTGAAGACTGAAGAAATTCTGATTCAAGTACCCAAGTAGCCTTAGAGTCTGTTTGTTCCTCCACTTGATCAAATGCTCCATATAGACTTGGTGCCTAGTCTTTTTGAGAATCCTAGAATCCAAAACTTTTTCAGCTTGAGGCATGGGTGTAGAAGGAAGAGGTAGGTCTGAAAGTGATTGGTGAACTTTTGAATCACTCTCATCCTTCTTGGGAAGCTTCCCTTTGTATGCAACCAAATCTGTAATATTGAAGATATGAGACAATGCAACATCATTAGGCAAATCAATCTTATAAGCATTAGAACCATACTTAGCCAAAACCTCACAATGACCTATCCTCCTCATTTGGAGTTTGTTGGGAATTCCTTTTTGAAGTCTGGACTTATTTAAGTGCACCATAAAAAATTCACCAACTGAAAATTGTACATCTTTCCTTGTTGCATCAACTCTAGCTTTGACCTTTTGTGAGGCATCTTGGAGAGATTTCTTTACTTGATCATGGACCTCCTTCATAGACTGAGCTACATCATCAGCTTGACCACTTCTTTGCTGTACAATACCAAGGTTTCTCAACTCCATAACACCCCTTGGGTGCATACCATACACTCTCAAAAGGACTCTTGCCAGTAGACCACTGTCACTGTAGGCAAACTCTACTTGGTGAAGAATCTAATCCCAACTCTGTGCATACTCTTTTGTTAAACACCTTAAGAGGTTACCAAGTGTCCTACTGACCACCTCTATTTGGCCATCGGTTTGGGGATGATAGGCTGAACCAAAAGACAAGTTAGTACCCAATCCTTTCCAAAGAGTTTTCCAAAAATGTCCAAGGAATTTGACATCTCTATCTAAAACAATACTAATAGGCAAAACATGGATTCAAATAACCTCTTTGAAAAACAAATGTGCAATGTGACTAGCATCATGAGTAGTTTTGCAAGGAACAACATGTGCCATTTTACTGAATCTATCAACAATAACAAAAATGCTATCCAAACGAAGCTTTGTTTTGGGTAAACCAACCACAAAATCCATACACACACATTCCCATGGCCTTGTAGGAATGGGTAATGGCTGATAAAGACCAGCATTGGTAGATGTGCCTTTTGTCTTTTGGCAAACCATACACCGCTCAAGATACCTCCTGATATCCCTTTGCATTCTTGGCCAATAGTAGAAATGTTGCACAAGTTCCAATGTCTTTTTTAGACCAAAATGAACACCCAAACACCCATTGTGCTTCTTTTGGATCAGATTTTCCCTCATTGAGCCTTTGGGAACACACAACTATCCACCTCTAAACAACAAACCATTTTTCAAGGTAAGGTCAGCATATTCACTATGAAATTGGTTTTGAAATTCTTGACAAACCTTGTAAATGGCTGCAAAATCTTCATCATTTGGATACAAATCCTTGAAGCAATCAACTCCAGTACTCTGAATCTGCACTTGTTGCATTGTTAGTAGCCTTCTACTAAAAGCATTTATTACTTTATTACATTGTTCCTTTTTATGCTTAATGGAAAATGTATATGATTACAAGTACTCAACCCATTTAACATGTCTATGACTCAACTTATCTTGTGAATTCAAAAAACTAAGAGCTTGATTATCTGTGTAAACAACAAACTCTTTGGGTAGCAAATATTGCCTCCATTTCCGAAGAGATTGGACAAGAGCATACAATTCAAGATCATAGGATGAATACTTCTTTTTTGTATCATTGAGCTTTTCACTAAAGAAAGCTACTAGTCTATTATCTTGAGTCAAAACAACACCAACTGCTATGTTACTTGCATCACATTCAATAGTGAACAACTTATCAAAACTAGGAAGAATGAGTACTGGTTGTGTAGCTACCTTTTGTTTCAAGAGTTGAAACCCCTTATTAGACTCTTTGGTCCACTGAAACTTTATCTTAACTCCACCTTTAATAGTGTAGACGTATAAAAATGACCATATTCCTAAATGAATATTTTATGTTCATTTCTCTATTTGATTAAATCCAATTTAATTAAACTATCCACATTCTTCTATTTTATTAAGTAAATTACTCGATTTATTTAAATAAAATTCACTATACCCATTTAATGAATAAATCATTTTATTCAATTAAATCCCCCCTATCCACTTTTAATTAAATTCAAATTTAATTAAATAGTTATCCTAAATTAAATAAATCTAATTTATTTAATTACAACCAAATTGAATGAAATTCATTAAATTCAATTAAATCCTATTATCCCTCCATCCACTTGCAAAATCCTAAACCCCTTTCTAATCCCTTCTAGAATCTTCTAATCGCTTCTAATTAACCTAACCCCTCCTCTAAACTTTGTCACATCCCTAAGCAAAGGGAAGTCACTTCTCAAAACCTCAAAGTCTTTGATAACCATTAAAGGCTTTCAACCTTCAACCACTTAATTCCTCAAAGTCTTTGATAACCATTAAAGGCTTTCAACTTTCAACCACTTAATCTCCCAAAGTCTCCAATAACCATTAATGGTTAACTCAACCCTCTTACATGGTTAAAACATTTGTTTTAACTCAACCTTCACCCAACCCAAGGGTCTCATCAGGCCTTTAACACTTTGACCATGATTATCTCTTAATCATTTGCACAAAGGTTTATCCTTGGATTAACTCTTAATCCATTGGGTAATCCTAACTTAAGCTTGACCCTTACCTTCTAGATAACCATGAGGTCTTCTCAGACATTTAATGTCTCCAACCCCTTCTCTCAACCCAACCCTATGTTGACACTTGTCACCATTTCATTGGTGCAAATTGCAAACATGGATCCCCAACTTTCAAACTCATCCCTTGATCAACTCTTTCAATCTTGACCATCCATTGCCCTATTTTTGCTATAAATAGAGCTCTCATTCCTCCATTTTCAACAATCATCCTTCAAATTTGTAGCATCACACTTATGCTCAAATATATTCAATCTTTCATATCATTTTTATGCTCATCATTTAGCCTCTTTTAAATCAGGAACTAGTCTAAATATGCATGTTTAGAATACTTTCTTTATCATTTAGCTCAATCATAGACTAAATACATCATGTTAGGATAGTATTCATACTAACCTTGTCATCTTATCATCTAGTTTATTGCATTTCTAGAATCATACATAGCTTATAACACATCTCATACTAAAATCTATCAAAGCATCTCTTGTTCTTGCATTTGCCATCCCTAAATCATTTTTCTCAGTGATCTGAGAGCAAAAACATTGGTTTGAGGGACATTGTAAGATAGAGAACCATGGGACCAACCTTGGGAAGCTGAGTAATACTTCATTACTCCATAGCTTGCACCAAGGAGTCCTGTGTGTGTGTGTGGACAAGTCATTTTGTAATATTTTCACATATTGAATTCTATCAACCCACTTTTCCCGCATACATTTCTGGCACCCACCGTGGGGCCCGACCTCAAATAACAAATCAGTTTTTCAAACTAATCACTTTTGTAGGTCCGCGGGAAATAGGAATCGGCACGTGGGAAACATTCCCTAGCGCATCTGATTAACAGTCTAGCACATCCCGCTCACTGTTTAGCGTGTGGGGTCTATACTTTAGCGTGTGAAGACCTTTCTTTAGCACATAACCCCACTAAAATTTTCCTGTAGGTCTCGACATGGGCGAAACACAGAGTAGCGCATGCAATAAATAGAATAGCGCATCCATCCCATAGTTCAGCACTTGTAGGTCATCATCCAGTGCGTGCAATTCAAACATTAGTGCATCAAATTTCCAATTTTCCTACAGGTCTCAGCGCGAGAGAGAGAACAAGACAGAACAACGCTTCCAACATACAGAGTAGCGCATTCAGAAAATAGAGTAGTGTGTTGATACTTAGTTTTAGTGCATCAAGTGTATATCATAGCACATACAGTCTGTTATGTAGCACATCAAAGACAGAAACAAAAATTGTAACCGAAAAGTAAAATTTTAGACTTGTTGAAGTCCACAAAATCCTCCATTTTTCCTAACTACTATGGTGGTATTTTATAGGATTTCTGACATTTTATTGCAGGGGGAGGAGCTTAGTGATTTTTTTTAGCAGTATAAATTGTTTAAATTTTACTAGCTTGTTGAAGTTAGTTAAAGTTTAAAGTTCTTTTAATTCTAGTTAAAAGAACCACAACAACAATCTTTATTTTTGCAACAAAGGGATTTAAAATGAACCTCACCATCCTTTGGTGCATAAAAGGATTCACTTCAAATTTTTGTCAAGTCAAAGAATCACACAAGTCCAAAGTTAGTTACACCTAAAAAGGGAAGATCTTCCCCTTTCTAACCAAAACATCGAATTTGCTTTGTTGACCATTTCTTTTTCATAGATCAGACAATCATTGCTTTGAAAGGATAAAATAAACACCATGTGTTTGTGGAGCAACATCTCCATATAGATTTTAGCAAATCACTGATTTGAAAGGATAAAATAAACCAAATTGATTGCTTTGTCTCGAAAGTGGAAGGAATATGCTCTCCCCTTAACTGGGTGATCAAAAATCCAGACCACTCTTACAGCTTTCTTTAAATTCAAGCAATAAAACCTTTAGCAGACCTGCCTTCCCGAGGAGTTGGAATCAACTCTTAAAGCCGTTTATGGCCGGTGTGAAGGGAATGACCTAAGTGGGGAATGAATTTGATGCCAAGAATTCCAACCCACTATAATCAAATGTGGAAAGTGACGAAAGTCCTTTTCAACGGTTGCGCGCAGTGATTAGCCTTCCCCTAGTATCCTTGAGATACATAAAGCCTTTGTTCTAAAGGTTGGGAAGCCTCTTGAGGGAGTTTATCACTGATGGCCAAATAGGAAGCCTGATTACGAACCATAGAAATAGAAACTTTGAGCCGAGTCAGTAACCAGACATTTATAACATCATAGTGCAAGGGTGGGGAAGAATCCGCCCCTAAGATTACTCACCATATATCTCCCAAGATAACTACTCAACTGTGAAGCGATTCACTTTGAGTTAATTTCTAGCAAAAGGCAAAAAAATGGGTGCCCTCTAGGGGGTGACACGGTTGTTTGAGCTGATGGAGTATCGAGACTAGTGGACTATGATGTTATTTATGACCCTTGACTAAAGAGTCTTTCTGAAGTGTATTACTTGTATCCAAACTTGTAAAAACATTGGGGATTTGAACACATCCTCACAGAACATACACTTTTGTTAGACTAGGCAAAAATGGTTGTACTTTTTGTGCCGTGCTTGCATTTATTACCTCAGAAAATCATCCATCAAGCTTGAAAAATTCACAAAAAATTTCAAAATCGACAAAAACCGAACCAAAGAAAAATCATCAAGGTAGTTTAGCGCATCAGAACAATCTCTTAGCGCGTGGAATATTTCTGTTAGTGCATCCAAACCTCAAGTTAGCGTGTTGGTTTAAAACAGTAGCATTTCTATCATAAGGCAAAATAGTGTAAATTCCTTTTAGCGCATCTGCAAAACAGTCTAGCGCGTGGAAGCAACAGCTTAGTGCGTAGAAACAAAAAATTAGCACATAAAGTCAAACAGTTAGCGTGTCGTAGGCCCAGTATAGTGCATAGCTTTTCCAACAATTAAACAACAATTTTCAAAAAATCTAAACTTTAGCGTGTGTCTGGGGGTAGCCTAGTGCATGTGGTTAGTCTTTTAGCGCATCGATTTATTTCAGTAGCGCATGTAGACTCTGTTCTAGAGCGTGATCCAAAACAGAAAAACAGAGAGCAAAACTGAGAAATTTTTTGAAATTTCACAAACATTTTTAGAAGCCTTTTTCATCAAAAATCATCTTTCATCAAACCAGAGTGACAAAAACAAACCACTAAAACTATTTCTTGAGCTCAATTTGTGTCAAAACAAAAGTTGTCAGAATCCTAAATGAATCACGCAATAGAGGATGTCTCTCCTATCATAATCCAGAAAATTTCATCATCAGTATCAACAGAATCCTTTACCATCCTACGGATTTTTATCTCAAAACACTTGTTAAAATTTTTGAATTGTCAAATCAAGTTTCCAGATTGGGAAGCTTTTATCCATATCATTTGACACGCTTTGTCGTAAAGGGGCATCTAAACCTTCACTCTGATAAAGTAAGATTTGAAATTTTTTAAACAAGATCAACTGAATCCAAACCAATCAAAGGAAACCATTGATCACTCATGCATGACTAATCCTCATATTCTGAGAAGAAAGAACCTTTATCGTAACATCACGTTGAAGAAACAACAACCTAGTTTTTCCAAATCCATCAAAAGAAACAAGTTCTTATACATCAATCATCAACTATTCAAATCTCATCGGGTATTCCTTCATCACATCAAACGTTATATCCAAAACAAATCCAGCGCATTTGACAAAGAACCCTTGAAGACAAGAGCATACTGTCAAAAGTCTTCTTTTAATCAAATCAAAACACCAGAGAAATCATTTCCAAATCAAACAAGTCAGTCTTAGAACAAAGGTTGTCAAATCCAAAACTAGCTAAAGATAAGACTTTATCCTATCAAAATCAGGTATTATCATCACCTTGATCAAAAGGTTCATCATCTAAAGGATTCTATCAAAACAACATACCAAGTTTAAACCTTAAGTTGTCAAATCAAGTTTCTATATCAGGAGACTTTATCCATATCATTTGACGCACTTTGTCATGAGGGGGCATCTAAACCTTCAGTTGATAAAAGTAGACTTAAGTTTCCAAATGAAGTATCTCAATCCAAACATCGAAGGAAACCATAGATTATTTGTGTATGACCACTCCTCATATTTTGAGATGAACAAGTCTTCATCACAAAACTAAGTTAAAGAAGAGACAACCTATTCCTAGGACCCTTATCAATAGGAGTAAATTTCTCTACATCAAACTATCAAAAACATCAACTTTTATCATTCGTATGACCATTCATCATCAAACCAAGAAAAATGAAACTCAGCCAAAGGCAATGAGTCCTAACATAAATCAAGATCACAATATCATGACTTCCCAATCTGATCCCATCTTCGATCAAGATCCCACCTGTCAAGAATCTTATGATGATCCCCTAAAATTTTGGTATTCCATCCATGATGACCCTCTTTCATCTCAAGAGCAGAGTCCCATTCAACATCCATCTCCTAAGCAAGAGAATGATATCCCTTCCATCTCATCCACTATTCTAATTCAAAATCAAGAGAAAAGAACAAACTCAAATGATCCTACTCCAAGTCAAGATCAAGATCAAGGAATGTCTTCTTCTTCTAAATCTATCTTAGGTCCTTTCATTCCAAAGTCAATCTCTTCATCCTCCAAATCTATCTTAGGTCCTTTCATTCCAAAGTCAAACTCTTCTTCTTCTAAATCTATCTTAGGTCCTTTCATTCCACAATCAAACTCTCCATCCCTTTCATCCATCTTGGGTCCTTACCTCCCTCCATCCACCAATCCATCACCTCAAATGATCCATAAGAAAGATCAATGAGGAGCACATCTTTGAACTTCTTTCAACCCTCTATCTAAAGATCTTTCCAAAACTATTCCTCTATCATTTCCTCTATCTATTTTGGGTCCTTTTGTCCCAAAATTCAATTTTCCTCCATCTCTTCATCACTTCTCAAGTACCAACACTCATCCTGAAAATATTTCTATCTATCCTTGCACAAATCTTCAAACATTCTATCTATTATCCAACACCTCTTTTCTATCTTTCCATCCCTATCATTCAATCCTTTGCATAAATCCTTCATTTGTGAGATAGGTGTTTGTGTCATTTTGTCACATACTTGCCCATGCTCGAATCTCATGTTTAGTCCAATTCTTAGATATCTATTCATGAAATGCTTCAGAATCCGAGGTTGTTCCTCTTTAACATTTTCTTTTGGTTGGGATACACACTCAATCTAGAAAAGAACCACTTATCGTATCTTAGTACCGACATCTTTTGATTACTATATCTCATACACTTAATCGATTGCTCTAAAAATCATTGTGATCTCTTAAATTGAAGACATGGCTAGTGAAAAATCTAAAATCTTGCTTCAGCACCACTGTAATTATCAGACCCATGTAAGTTTCATCACTTACAAGCCAATGCAAGAAAAAAAAAGAAAAAAAAAGAAATATCAAAAGCATGAGCAAGAAAATGAATATCAAGAAAAGAAAAATGCAATGAAATGCAATATCAAAATGCTTGGCTATAGGAACATGCAAGTAACTCCATCGGGGCTATGGACGCCTGGCTGGCAATGGAGCAATATTTGTGAGATTACAATGATAACCTCATTGGGGCTATGGACGCTTGCTAGCAACGAGGCTCTATCCAGGATGCTTTTGAATTCAAGGTAACTCATGTAGCTAGCCATGTTGGATTCTGAAGATTACAATGATCATATGAGCCAGAATGAACCCACTTGCACACACATGGGTAATGAAAGACTAAGTACCTTGATCCAGTTTGGGATTCTTCTTCCCTTTTGAGTCTGCTTCCTAGTTGCTAGAAATGTTCAGTTGAAATTTCCAGAGGTTCTAAGTGTGGGTTGGGTCTCTATCTTTGAAAAGTTCGAGAACACTTATTCAGATGGTGCTAAATACTATGACAATCTTACATATCACCTTTTTGAAAATGGAAACCTCTATGCTTGGGGGCAAATTTCATCCACTCTATTCTTCCTACCATATCTCCCATGTCCTCTAATCCATATCCCTTATCCTATCTATTCATATCTTCTATCATCCAATTATTTCTACAATCTTGCTTCACTCTAATCCATATCCCTTATCCTATCTATTCATTTCTTGTATCATCCAATTATTTCTACAATCTTGCTTCACTCTAATCCATATCCCTTATCCTGTCTATTCATTTCTTCTATCATCCAATTATTTCTACAATCTTGCTTCACTCTAATTCATATCTGTCTATCCTATCTATTCATTGCTTCCATCATCTAGTTCTATCTATATCCTATCTCTATCCATATCCCCTTTTTCATCCTTGATCTTGATCAAAACTATGGACAACAAATCTATTTCCACCTCAATGGTTCAGTCATCCATTCATCCATTCCTTGTCTTGATATACATTGGGGCAACCAAATACATCTTTCTTCTAATCAAAAAAATCAAAAAATTCAAAATATCCAAAAACTCAAAAAAATCAAAATATCCAAAATCAAAAAAAAAATCAAAATATCCAAAAACTAAAAAATCAACAAAATAAAAAAAATTAAAAAATAAAAATAAAAATCAAGGCATGAACACATGGACCATCCATCAAATCGGATCAACAATAGGAAAACTCTCAAAGTCTGCAATCAAACTTATCACATGTCTTGTTAATCAATTCATTACTTGAAATCAACATCAACATCAAACATGTCTTATACAAGGATAGGTACACTCGAAACCAAACAGATCAGTCTTATACGGGGTACTCACTCTTTGAAACCACACATTCCTATCAATCATCAAGTCTTGATAATAAATCCATCTATCAACATCAACATCAACATGTCTTATACAAGGACATGTACACTCGAAACCAGACAAATCGGTCTTATACGGGGTACTCACTCTTTGAAAACAGAGATTCTTATCAATCATCAACCAAATCATAACAATGACATCAATCAGTATGACTGCTGGATTTTATTATAGTAAGCCTTATCTTTATCAATTGATGGAAATACATGTTTCACAAATCATATTGTACATATCATATCCACCCATCTGAGGCATCACCAAAAATTCACAAATGCTTATCAATCTTGGACATAGTTAGTGTAGTCATTGTCCTTGGTTTATCTGAAACAATTATCCAAATAATATCCCACCATGGCTTGGTGATCAGTGTACATATCCATATCAAATTAGTATCAACAACAAGGGGCAAAATCCTGACCTCGTTGGGGGCCTTTTGTCTTCAAGATTTTCAACATCAGACCAAAAATGTAGCAAGACAACAAGGATCAAAACAACTAACAAATGCCAAACGACAATGCGAGAAGGCTAAACATCATAGACTTGAACTGAATAGACCTGAACAAAGATCTATTTGCAAGATGTTTTAATTGACAAGAATACATTCCAAATAGCATGCATGCTTACTTATGGTTGTTAATTTTTTCTTATCATATCTCCTAAGTGACTCAAAGATGTCTTATGACTAGAGAAGCAAGGAAGGAATGTGATGTTTTATTTGTCTTCTATATGTGAGTGAAGTCTTTTACCATGCAAATTTGTCCTATGAAGAAATCAGGTGGCATATTGCTGAGGACATTTTGAATTTGTATGGGACAAAGGTTAACTCTTGTATGTTTACACAATACGCACTCAGGTCGTCCAGGTTCAATTATACCTTGATGCTTGTGCTATCTTGCAAAATCAAAAATCATGTAAATTTTTCTCAGGTCATTATGGTTCAATTATACCATTATGCTTGTATAAATTTTCAACATATCCTAAACAAATCAATGCTCAATGATGATATATACACAGAAAGCAAACAAATGGTTATACAGGGATGACAAATGCAGAATGAGGATGCTCAAAAACAAATAGTTACATATCATTTTACAATTAGTTGCATATCATTTTACAATTAGTTGCATATCATATCATACATCTCATTTTCAAAATATCATTCATCATTCATCATTGCATCCCTCGCATGCATATCTATCACATCATCATGGAATCTTTCTTCACTTTCATATCTTCTATCATTCTTCTAAACTATTTTCATCATTCTTCCAAACTATCTTCTATCATTCTTCCAAACTATCTTCTATCATTCTTCTAAACTATCTTCATCATTCTTCCAAACTATCTTCTATCATTCTTCCAAACTATCTTCTATCATTCTTCTAAACTATCTTCATCATTCTTCTAAACTATCTTCATCATTCTTCTAAACTATCTTCTATCATGTCTTATACAGGATGTATCTTTCCTGAAACTAGATGTTTTGATCAGCTCTTATACAGGATATATCATTCCTGAAACTAGATGTTTTGATCAGCTCTTATACAGGAAATATCGTTCCTGAAACCAGGCGTTTTGATCAGTCTTATATAGGATATATCATTCCTGAAACCAGACACTTGATCATCCATGTCTTATACAGGTGGTATCATTCCTGAAACTAGACGCTCAATCATCCATATCTTATACAGGCGGTATCATTCCTGAAACCAGACGCTCAATCATTCATATCTTATACAGGTGATATCATTCCTGAAACCAGATGCTCGATCATCCATGTCTTATACAGGAGGTGTCATACCTGAAACTAGACTTGCTCTCATTCCAATCAATCTAATCAATCTTATCAAACCCATGCATGCCATCACTATCTACTCTTCTATCTTTCAAACAACATTCTTCTTCTTTCGAGAGATCATTCATGCTTTGTGTGCATGAACGATCTCCCGAGGGGGCATTATCATATCAAATCTCAACATCAAATCCAATATCAGTTTCCACATCAAAACAAAGCTATCAAAATCAAACTCGCATCAAGTTCAAAATCCTATCATTTCATATCAACTTGTAAAACAACTCAAGTTATCCAAAAACCATATCAAAACTTGTAATACAACTCAAGTCTCCACAATCACATAAACTTGTAAAACAACTCAAGTTTCCCACCCATATCAGCTTGTAACACAACTCAAGTTTCCAACCCATATCAGCTTGTAACACAAATCAGGCTTCACACATTGAACTTGAAACAAGGTACGCAACTCATCAAATCAAATCTGGCATCACCATCAAAATATCGAATCTGGGGCATCACACATCAAATCAAATTTGGTATCACCATCAAAATATCAAATCTAGGGCATCACGCATCAAATCAAATCTAGGGCACGACTTGCAAATCATAAGAACGACACAAAAATTGCATTTGATCATAAATCATGATAAGGCATCATTTTCTTTGAAATAACAGGTGCACACACGTGACTTCAAAGAGGGGCAAAATGTAGACGTATAAAAATGACCATATTCCTAAATGAATATTTTATGTTCATTTCTCTATTTGATTAAATCCAATTTAATTAAACTATCCACATTCTTCTATTTTATTAAGTAAATTACTCGATTTATTTAAATAAAATTCACTATACCCATTTAATGAATAAATCATTTTATTCAATTAAATCCCCCCTATCCACTTTTAATTAAATTCAAATTTAATTAAATAGTTATCCTAAATTAAATAAATCTAATTTATTTAATTACAACCAAATTGAATGAAATTCATTAAATTCAATTAAATCCTATTATCCCTCCATCCACTTGCAAAATCCTAAACCCCTTTCTAATCCCTTCTAGAATCTTCTAATCGCTTCTAATTAACCTAACCCCTCCTCTAAACTTTGTCACATCCCTAAGCAAAGGGAAGTCACTTCTCAAAACCTCAAAGTCTTTGATAACCATTAAAGGCTTTCAACCTTCAACCACTTAATTCCTCAAAGTCTTTGATAACCATTAAAGGCTTTCAACTTTCAACCACTTAATCCCCCAAAGTCTCCAATAACCATTAATGGTTAACTCAAACCCTCTTACATGGTTAAAACATTTGTTTTAACTCAACCTTCACCCAACCCAAGGGTCTCATCAGGCCTTTAATGCTTTGACCATGATTATCTCTTAATCATTTGCACAAAGGTTTATCCTTGGATTAACTCTTAATCCATTGGGTAATCCTAACTTAAGCTTGACCCTTACCTTCTAGATAAACATGAGGTCTTCTCAGGCATTTAATGTCTCCAACCCCTTCTCTCAACCCAACCCTATGTTGACACTTGTCACCATTTCATTGGTGCAAATTGCAAACATGGATCCCCAACTTTCAAACTCATCCCTTGATCAACTCTTTCAATCTTGACCATCCATTGCCCTATTTTTGCTATAAATAGAGCTCTCATTCCTCCATTTTCAACAATCATCCTTCAAATTTGTAGCATCACACTTATTCTCAAATACATTCAATCTTTCATATCATTTTTACGCTCATCATTTAGCCTCTTTTAAATCAGGAACTAGTCTAAATATGCATGTTTAGAATACTTTCTTTATCATTTAGCTCAATCATAGACTAAATATATCATGTTAGGATAGTATTCATACTAACCTTGTCATCTTATCATCTAGTTTATTGCATTTCTAGAATCATACATAGCTTATAACACATCTCATAATAAAATCTATCAAAGCATCCCTCGTTCTTGCATTTGCCATCCCTAAACCATTTTGCTCAGTGATCTGAGAGCAAAAACATTGGTTTTAGGGACATTGTAAGATAGAGAACCATGAGACCAACCTTGGGAAGCTGAGTAATACTTCATTACTCCATAGCTTGCACCAAGAAGTCCTGTGTGTGTGTGTGGACTAGTATTTTGGAACATTTTTCACATATTGAGTTCTATCGACCCGCTTTTCCCGCATACAAATAGTATCTAGCATAGGTGCACAAATCTCACTAAATACCCATATAAACTTCCTATAGCACTGGTAAACCTTAAATAATGAAGTAAATAAGATCAATAACCACAACATAGAAAGCACACCATAACACAATATTTTTAATGAGGAAACCCGGTGTGGGAAAAACCTTGGTGAGATTTGTGACCCACAATATTCACTCACTGGCCAATAAATGAATATTACTTACAATAGGGGCCTGCACATGTAGGAAGGCCAACTGCCTAAAGATAACTACTTAATTACAAAATGGAAGTCTCAATGACTTATATAAATGGATTATGCAAATCCAATATCATGTACTACTTCCATTCAACATCTGCTATGCCAGGTTCAGTACCGGTTTAAGCTCATACAACTTCCATAAACCTTATTCCAAAATCTGCCTCAATATTTGCATGTTCACATCTGCCTATTACATTCCATATATTCCATTACATAAATGATCTACAAGATCTCATACTTATATGAGTCTTATTACAATTCACCTTGTTGGCTTACAAAAAGATTTTACAATTAAATACATTATGCAATAAACAAAATCCTATCGGCTGGGGTACCGGTAATCATCTTTGCTGCTATCGGTAAACTATCTATCAGTGTCGATGTCTGTGTTGGTGCCATAGGATTGTAAGGTTGCCATCAAGGACAATACCTTCAATCACCTATAATTTCTCATTGGAGTGTGCATTTGCTAACACATCTTTAGTTCTACTGAAAATCAAGATATCATCTAAGTATACAACAACAAATTTACCAATAAAATCTTTAAGCACTTCATTCATGAGTCTCATGAATGTACTAGGAGCATTAGTGAGACCAAATGGCATAACAAGCCACTCATAAAGTCCTTCATTAGTTTTGAAGGTTGTTTTCCACTCATCACCTTCCTTTATCCTAATCTGGTGGTAACCACTCTTGAGATCAATCTTTGTGAAACACTTTGCACCTCCCAAGCAATCCATCAAATCTTCCATCCTTGGGATAGGGAATCTGTATCTGATAGTGATTTTGTTAATGGCTCTTGAATCTGTGCATAGCCTCCATGTTCCTCCTTTCTTTGGTGCTAACACTGTAGGTACGACACAAGGACTTATGCTCTTCCTTATCAAACCTTAATCTGACAACTCTTGTATTTGTCTAGCCACTTCTTTATTCTATTCTAAGGTCATCTTATAGGTTTCTTTGTTGGGTAATGAGGCTCCTAGAATGAAGTCAATTTGATGGCTTATGGTTCTAGTAAGTGGTAGGGTTGCTGGTGCTCCATCACTTCTGATTTCTTTAAAGTTGTCTAGTATTTGCTGCACTTCATGAGGTATTTGAACCTTCCTTTCTTTCTTTTCTTCTTTTGGTTTCACTATGAGAGCAATCCCACTCCTTCACCCTCTTCAAGAGTGTTTATGAACTCTTTCTCACTCACCAACAAGGCATTTAGGTTTTTGGACTTGCTGCCCTCTCCTTCATCATTTAAGGACTGAATTTTATATGTGACTCCATCTTTTTGAAAAGAATAAGAGTTCTTCTCACCATTATGAATGGCTTTCCTATCAAATTGCCATGGCCTACCTAGAAGTAGGTGGCAAGCATCCATTGGGAGTATATCACACAAGATTTTATCCTTATAACCCCCTATTGTGAACTCAACCCAAGATTGTTCATTCACCACCACATGTTGCTCCTTGTTGAGATGAGTGACCTTATATGGACTACTATGTGGAACTCTCTCCAATTTAAGTTTATTTTTTTGCTTCCTTAGACATAATAATGTCTATAGACCCTGAATCAAGCACCACTTTGCAAACCTTACCCATGATCTTGCACTTGATTCTAAATAAAGATCTTCTTTGAGTTGGTTCCTCTTTTTTTGGCTCCTTGATCAAGACTCTTCTCATCATTAAACTTTCCCCATCTTCTGAAGCTAAACTCACTTCTTGTGCCTTACCGCTTGCTACATCTTCTTACACATATATCACTCTTCTTTCACCTCCTTGAGATGAAGAATATTTCTCAGGGAATCTATAGGCGGGATGACTCAAATTTTGGCAATTGTAACACTTGATGGTGGAGAAGTAGGACACTCTTCCTGGTCCACTAGATCTACCTCTTCCTGGGTTTCTAGATCCCCTTCCTCTATAGCTACTCTTGCTATTAGAATCCCCACTTTGCTCTATAAGTTTGGACTCTCCTTGGGACCTTTGATCAACTCCTCTTCCACCAAAATTACCCCTATGGCCTCTACCATCTCTTCCCCTACCTATGCCTCTATTGCTTTGTTCTTGCTTCTTCCTACTTTTCTCTTCCACTTTGAGTGTCAGTTGGTAGCACTTCTGCACTGTATTGGGACACAACAAACTCAACTCTTCTTGTATATTCCATCTCAAGCCATTGAGATATCTTGCAACTTTTATGTTCTCATCTTCCACAACCTTTGACCTCAAAAATAGTCTTTGAAACTCCTCTGTATAGCTACTCACATCTACCTCCCTTTGCCTCAAATTCTACTTCTTCTTATGTAGCTAGATTTCATAATCATCTGGTATGTAGGTTTCCTTGACCTTAGACATCATTCCTTTCCAGGTTGCTGTAGGTTTTTTCCCTTCTTTTTCTCTCTCAACTTAAATGAACTTCCACCATTTTAAGGCAGACCCTGTAAACTTAGACTTAGCTACCTTCACCTTCTGGGCCTCTATCACCCCATCACATTCAAAGTGAATCTCCAGGCCTTCAATCCACTCCATGACTGACTCTAGATCCATCTTGCCACTAAAAAGAGCTACACCTTCTAAGGTTTTGCCACTCAAAGCCTTGAAGACCTTCAAGAAATGTTCTTGTTTAAGAACATGGTCAGGTATAGGGATCTCATCTTCTAGTACTACCAATTTTCCCTTATCATCCACCTTATCACTCACTTCCCTAGTCCTAACCTCTATTGATTTTAGTTTTATCTCTAGCTGCTCCAATCTCTCCCTTAGTGCTCTATTTTCCTCTTCTTGTTCTTCTACCTTCTTGGCTAGCTCAGCATTGGTCACCATCTTGAAACTACTCACTTCTACCAAAGACTTACTTCTTGCTCTGATACCACTATTATAGGGAGAAACTCAAAAATTGGCTCAAATTGTGTGTTAGTAATCAATTTGGCTTGCAAGTTCCCTCAAAGGTGATTGTTGAAGGTTTTTCCACTTGTTTAGATATTGTTTCTTTCACGTCTTTCATGCTCTATGCTTCATACCGACCTTGAGATCTTCCTACCATGTTAGTTCTTATTTTCATTCATACTTGCTCTCAAGACTCACAAAAGTGCAACTTTGCTTCTTAGCTCCAAACACCAAAATATCTCACCAAGAGTTGCAAGAGGTCTAGGACATTTTCTCACATACTACTAGGATCATTTCAACTTAGTTTTCTGATCTATTCAATTGTCTTCTTACCCAATTTGAAGAAAAGCTCAAAACAGGGCTACAAGGAAAGAACCCCAATTAGCCCTCAAAAAATGCTAAAATGCTTATAACTCCACAAACTGCCAAAAAACTTCATGAAACCCTTTCATATCTAGATACCCTTTATGGATTTATTTCAATTTTGTGCTATGAGAAGGTCTGAAAAACCCGTAAAATTGTTGTCCTATAAATGTGCCTAAAAACTAGGGTTTTCAAGGGTTTTGAGTCTTCAA
This sequence comes from Cryptomeria japonica, assembly GCF_030272615.1. NCBI lineage: Eukaryota > Viridiplantae > Streptophyta > Pinopsida > Cupressales > Cupressaceae > Cryptomeria > Cryptomeria japonica. The sequence continues at coordinate 204,697,297 of NC_081411.1, read as the reverse complement.
ACACCTTATCACCATTCCAACCTCTTCTTCAGACCACCAAATATTTTGATAAGGTCTGTAGCATCATTATAAATCCTTCCAACTTCCTTTCTTGCAAGCATAAAGACAAACACTTGATGTGCAACCAAGTTTCAAGATGAAAAATGCTCAAAAACCATTGTATTCAACACTTTGGCTACTCAAAAAGAATTTCCAAAAAAATATTCATTGAAACATCCTCCCATCTGGTCTAAAATCTCTATCCAAACTTCATTCCACCTTATAAAACCTAAAATGAGGTCCACTTGGTGGGGGTTTGCAAAGAAGCTTTGTTTTACACCATGAAAATTCACTAGCCGGGCTATTGGAGCTTGCCTAGTAAGCAACAAAAACCATTTTCTTTGTCATTTCCATCAAACAAAAACTTGTATAAACAAGAAGGCTATATAAAAAAACTTTACTCTTAGATGCCATGGAGAAAGAGCTAAAGAAAATCAAGTTGCTTCCATTGTTGAAGCCAACCCTTACTCAACTGAGAACAGGGCTAAAACAAAATAATTTTCATATAATGTTAAAAATTCACACTAGAACACAAACCAAGGTGATAAATATTTAACAAAACATGGAACAACTACCTGAATGAAAATAGTACAGCCAAATGCTTAGGAAGTACAGACTGCTATAGCATATGGAGCAAAAATGCAAGAAAAGTGACAAAATTCTTAGTTTTTGTATTGAATTCTTCTTGTTTTCGAATGCCAACCTGATAAAAAGTTGTGCAAGGATTTAAATAGTCACTCACAACCTAAAACATCCCCATGTATGGACCAATAACCACCATTTTCCTTATTTTTACAAATTTTCCAGAAATTGTCAAAATGTTGCTTGACAATTTTTAGTACAATGAGCATTTTTGACTTGTGAGCCAAATAGACTTAACTATATCATTGGAAATGGTTTACTATAACCACACAAACATATATCAATGTCTAACAAGGCTTTATAATGTATTTTGACAATTTTTCTACATTTTGCCCATTCTAGGCTTACAAAGCATAAGAAGGTAAAAAATTGACCAAAAACTCAAAAAACAACAAAACTAAGACACAAAGGACACTTAAACACAAAAAACACACCATTTGGACATACAAAAAGTCCATTATTCATTTGGGACTAACATAGGCCATTTCAAACGAAAATTTGATGAAGTGCTCCATGAGCTTCACTAGGTGCTCTTGCACCAAAAACAGACTAAGGTGATCTTCAAGACTATAGAAGATAACACTTCAAGGTCACTTGAATTGGTGCATATTGATCTATGTGGACCTACCAAAACAAAAACTCTAGTAGGTGAAAGATACTTTATGCTCCTCATTGATGATTTTTGAAGAATGGCATGGGTCACTTTCCTACAAGATAAATCTCAAGCCTTTGAAAGATTCAAGATTTTTTGGAAGATGGTTGAGAGGGAAAGCGGATTGAAGCTAAAATGTCTAAGATCAGATAGGGGTGGAGAGTTCACATGAAATGAGTTTGAATATTACTATGAGAGACATAAAATAAGAAGACAATATTCAACTCCAAGAACACCACAATAAAATTGTGTTGTGGAGAGGAAAAATAAGATAGTGAAAGAGATGACAAGAACCATGCTAAATGAGGCAAGGTTAGTGTGCAAAGGATACTCTCAAGTAGAGTATGCTTTGCACACTAACCTTTCTTTGTGCCTCACAATATTTCCTTCTTCATTCATCTTGTTCCGGTAGACCCATTTTGTGCCAATAATATTCTTCTCTACAAATCTAGGAACTAATTCCCATGTCTTATTCTTCTCAATCTACTACAGTTCCTCTTCCATTGCATCCATCCATTTCTAACTTTTTCTGGCCTCATTAAATGTTTTGGGTTCCATTTCAGTCATGAGTCCGAAATTGACTTGCTCATCATTTCGGGCAAGTCTTCTTTTAGTTTGCACACCATCACACTTATTACCTATGATATAATCTTCTGGGTGAATTTTCTGCACATACCAATAGGGGGACTTGTTTGATTCTTCTTCCGGTTCAATGTCAGTCTAAACTTTATCTTCATCACTGGTGTCATCGTATGGTTCACTCATGCTTGTCTTCCTTTATGCATATCTTGATCAACTACAGGAAGGAAGTATTTCACATTGTTGTATACACTTTGAACTAGGTTCAACTAAGAACAAACAACATAATGTAACCTTATGAACTTTGATATGATCGGAAACCATCAGTTAAATACTTCAAAGTGTTTAGAAGTAAATGCTTCATCAAAAGATATCAGGATGGCTAAGGTAGCTTTGATTCTAGGAGTGATGAAGGCATTTTCTTGGGCTACTCAACTCATAGAAAGCCTGCAAATGCTACATCAAAAGACTAAGAAGAGTCATTGAGAGTGTGCATGTATGAGTTGATGAAGATATGCATAAAGGAAGACAAGCATTAGTGAACTAGTATGATGACACTGATGATGAAGATAAAGTTCAGACTGACAGTGAAATGGAAGAAGAATCAAACAAGTCCCCCAATTGGTATGTGTAGAAAAATCACCCGAAAGATTAGATCATAGGTAATAAGAGTGATGGTGTGCAAGCTAGAAGAAGACTTTCCCAAAATGATGAACAAGTCAATTTCTTACTCATGAATGAAATGGAATGCAAAACATTTAATGAGGCTAGCAAAAGTCAGAAATGGATGGATGCAATGGAAGAGGAACTACAGAAGATTGAGAAGAATAAGACTTGGGAATTAGTTCCTAGACTGGTAGACAAGAATATTATTGGCATAAAATGGGTCTACTAGAACAAGATGAATGGTGAAGGAAAGATTTTGAGGCACAAAGCAAGGTTAGTGTGCAAAGGATACTCTTAAGTAGAGGGAATATATTTTGAAGAGTCATTTGCACTATTTACTAGACCTGAGGCCATTAGAATGTTTCTAGCCTTTTTAGCCTACAAGGGATACAAGGTCTATCAAATGGATGTAAAATCTGCTTTCCTGAATGAAAATTTAGAAGAGGAAGTATGCATGGAACAACCAAAAGGTTTTTGGTTGCATGATGATGAAACCTTTATCTGTTAGTTGAAGAAAGAATTATATGGTTTGAAGGAGGCTCTAAGAGCATGGTATTCAAGGCTATATAAGTATCTAAAGGAGTAGGGTTTTAGAAAGGGAAGTGCAGACAATAATTTGTACATTAAATCAGATGGAAACCACATGATTATTATGGTTGTATATGTGGATGACATTATTTTTGGAGGTAACAAGGATACATTATGTAAAGAGTTTGTTGAATAGATGCAGTTAAAGTTTGAGATGCCAATGCTTGGAGAGCTATCATTTTTTCCTGGTTTGCAGATTTCACAACATGACAAGGCAATATTTATCTCTCATACCAATTATGCCAGGGATATATTGAAGAAGTTCCAAATGGAAGACAACAAATAAGTGAGTACACCAATGGTGACCGGATGCAAGTTGAGCAAGGATGATGAGCCACCGAAAGTGGATTAGACATTGTATAGATCCATGGTTAGTAGTTTATTATATCTTACTACTTCTAGACCAGATATATTGTAGGTAGTATGCATGGTGGATAGATTTCATGAAGCACCCAAACAGTCACATGTGATTTTAGTCAGGAGGATATTCTGGTATCTACAAGGGACACTTGATTATGAACTATGGTAGCCCAAGTAAGGAGATTTTACATTACAAGCATATAGTGATGCTGATTGGGCAGGTTGTGTTAATGTCCAGAAGAGCATAAGTGGTGGTGCATTCTTCCTAGTAACTCATTGGTCTCGTGGCACAACAAGAAGCGGGATTTAGTTTCCCTATCTAATGCTAAGGTAGAATATATTTCCACCCTCACATGTTGTTCTTGGGTGCTATGGATGAAGCAAACCCTCAAGGATATTCAGGTAGAAATGTTTGACCCCATTTCCATCCAGTGTGACAATTCAAGTGCAATTAACATATCAAAGAACTCGGTTATGCACTCAAGGATAAAACACATTGCCATCAAATATCATTTTCTCAGGGAGAAGGTGGTAGATCAAGAAGTTAAGGTAGAGTATGTCCCCACTGATGAACAAGTGGCTAATATCTTCACTAAACCTCTATCGGTAAGCACATTTGAGTATCTGAGACACAAGTTAGGAGTTATGTTACTCACTTCATGCACTTAAATGTGTATGGAGATCTATGGTTTAGGAGGAGTTCACTGCAATACCTTTTGACTCTTCAACCAATTGTTAGAAAAAGGGGGAGATAAGTACATGAAGAGTCTGTGCCCTTTATTATTGTTGTCAAAGGGGTAGAATGAACCGGTTGAAGAAATGTAGAGTGTGTTGACATCAATGTCAAAGGGGGAGAATGAATTGGTTGAAGAAATGCAGTGTGTTGACATTAATGCCAAAGGGAGAGATTGTTGGCATCATATTTTCATTGATGTCAACTAGTATGTATTCACTAGTATGGATGGCTACTAGTATGCAAGGTGTATGCAAGATGCAAGCAAAAGATGTTACCTGTATGGATGCTCACTGGTGAGTAAGCATAAGAAATTATAGAGATAACTGAAGGTAAGACTGGTTATGTCAACTGATAGTGTATGATCATTATGAAAGGTATGCTACCGATATGAAGGCAGTAACAACTTGTCCACTGGTAACAAGGCTAGAGACAAGAAGAACATAGAAGAACCTAGTGACCGGTTGGGTAAGAACACTGGTAGCATAAGGCAAATACCGATAAGATGTTTTTGGTTGGTGACCAAGCTTGAACTGACAAAGAGGATTGTGCTAAGGTGGAAGCTAATGAATGATGACACATAGGATCCAAATAGCTAATGAGTTATGGTCAACAAAGTGAGGGTTGGTGAGGTAGTTATCGACTAAGTTTACATTTAATGGCGATCCCATAAATCATGAGAGGAATACAGAGGAATGCGGATCGATGCAGACCAAGAGTCAATGATTTGATCTTCTATCTCCATGATCGATGCATGATATCCAATCTCCTTGTTGACCTTGAGAAGTATACTGCTGGAGCATTAATGGTGTTTGATAGAAAGCAGATCCATTCTTGCCAAAAATAGAAAATGTGTACAGACAGAAGAAGATATGGTGGTATAGTGTTACCTTGTTGTAGGATATTGATCTCAGAGGTTAGATTTGATGTGATCCAATCTGATTGAGGTTGATAAAGAAAAGCCTAGGTAGGAAATATTTAAATATGGAAGTTAGGTAGGAAAACTAGAGGATATATATGCATATTGAAGACACAAAGTGGTGATGTTGCATAATAGATTGATGCCAGTTACTAGAGAGGAGTGTTCTTGAGTGAATAGAGTGCTGAATAGACTGAGAAGAGTACTACAACTAATTATTTGAAGGAGAACCAGTAGCAAGAGTTGTAACCAGTAAGGGGGTTTAGCAAAGGTTTAATCGGTAGATAAAAGAGATGAGTTGAACTGATAGGAGGGCATCCAAGAGTGATAGAGTGCAGGGTGAGTATCAGAGGAAGTCAAAAAAGATAGATATTGACTAGTAAGTAATTAGAGAGAGTGAATTAATAACCAGTAGTGAAAGAATCGGTGAGATAGAGAAGAGTTCTAACAAGGAGAGAGCAGTTGAATAAGCATTACAAAACTCATTTGTAACAAGGTGCTTTCATTGTAATAAGTTTTTATTTCATTGTGTATCATTGAGTTGGTGATCAGTGTAGGGGCTGATGCTCCTTTGGGTTGGTGCCCATAAATCGTTAGGGGTTGGTGCTCTAAAAATTATAATTGTTGTTTCTTTGTGAGGCTGGATTGGAGCAGTAGGCTCCAGTAGCATTTCTCATTGAGGTTTTTCCCACATTGGGTTTTCCTCATATATTTGGTGTTGTGAGATGCATTCATTGTGTGTTTGATTACCAGTGTCTTCATTTCTTTACCAGTTGCACACACATAGTTAGAAATTGTTTGAAATCATTAATTCACCCCTCCTCTCTCAGTGACATATTGTGTTCTACATATTTAACACAAAATTTAAGGATTCATGTTTAGTTTAAAAGGTAAATGGAGTTGATAAAAAGTAGTACTAGAATCTGTGCAATACATAAACCATCTAAGGATTTAGGTTTGATGATAGTATAATTTTTTTTGAAAGATCATTCTCTATCGTATTCAATTTCTCTTCCATTGTATTAATCCAACTTTCATCCTTGCTAGCTTCCACATAGATCTTTGGTTTGACCTGAGATAAGAAATAATGTTTTTCTTGTCCACTAGTTTCTATAAGTCTTGTTCTTATTTGAACTCCTTTGTTTTTGTCTCCAATGATCTATTCTTTTGAGTGATTATTCCAGGAAAACTTTGTTGGTCACTTTAGAGTCTATTCAAGTTCCTTCTCTTCTGCACTTATTTCATCTTTCTCTTTTGTAGCCACTAGAATAACTTATACCTCATTCTCAAATCTAGGTATAGTCTCAGTCTGATTTCATTCTTCACTAGCATTGACATTGTTTTCTTTAAGCGAACACTACTAGATGATCCTTATTTCTTCTAAGATGAGCTAATATGGTACAAATAGCTATTTTAGATGGATATACATGGAAATGAAAAGGTCTAGACCAATCCAGAAATATCACAAATGACATTTTTATTATTTTCTATTTTATAGTGTCAAAATATTGTTAGCATTCTTTTGTCCATTTTATAGCTTTATTTTTCTCTTAGTATTTAAGTAGCTCCTCTAATGGTGTAGCTATGGAGGTGTATCTGGTGCAGGAGCACCTAGTTGAGTAAAAACTCTCCTTTTTGAGTATTTCATGCTTTCATGTTTGTAATGTCTTGTGTTAGGTTTTTGTTGTTGTTTTAGGTTGTTGTGTGTCATATCTCATGGTTTTGATCTCATTTTCTGCTTGAGAGATCAAGTTTTTCTTTTCATGAGTTAAGTTGTCTAGTTTTGCCTTCTAGGCCAAAAATGGGAAAAATGGTGAAATGTACTTTATAGGCTTAGGAATTCTTGAGAAAACATTGATTCATGCTATTAAATTGTTTTCAATCACACTTAGGTGTTTATATATGTTGGTTTAGTTAAGATGCTCAAAATTGTCTTATTGGGCAACAAAAGTTGCTTTTCCTTATTGAAAAGTTGGTTTTTGAAGTAAAAAATGTAAAAATCCAATCCTACAGCTCTTTGGCCATACAAGACACCCTAACTAACTCACTAAACCTTTAAATATGCCACCCTCTTTCTTGTATAGGGTTGACAAATGTGGAAACAGAGTTTTTCTCAATAAAGAAGTGCAAAATTCTGGCTTTTAATGTGTTTTTCTCTCCTTTAGAGAAACAATCCGTACTGTAGCCCATCTAGTCCATACTATACCTTTTTGGAAGTTTACATATTGGTTTTCCAATTATATTCAATTGATCGTTGCACTGGTTTTCCTTTTTGGAAGTTGGTGAAATAAAAATCCTTTCATTCTATGTGCTCACTACCCTGTCAAGGGTTTGAGGTTTCAAAATGCCACAACTTGACTAATCCAAGCCTAGGCTCCCACCAAATGGATTAGGTCAAGTTGGTTTATGCATGTACATTGTATATATGTTTCTTTTTGAGTTAAAATTATGCTTGGAGGACAAATTTGAGTGAAGATTAGACAAGTTTTGGAACTTGACTAATATCCTTCTTGAAAACTCAAATTCTTTTAATGAAAATGCATTGAAGTGTTAAAGATGCCAAGAAAGGGGTCTGACAAGTGTTATAAGTTATCTTTATTCAACTTTAATAGTTGAAAATTTTTTAACTTGCAACTTTTATTAGTTTTTTGTATTTGGCAGCAAGTTCACTGTTTTTGTGATTTGTTTTGTCAAATAACTCAAGGAATGCTTCAAGAACATTATCCAAGCCTTGTAAATGTTGGCATATGGACACTCCAATGAGACATTGTATGTGATTGAAGGTTTTGTCATTGATGGAAACCTTTCAATCCAATGGCATCGACAAGACATCATACCGACAAAGCATTACATAGGCAAGACCGTGCACCGACATCAACAAATCACTCTACACCGGCACTAGCACCGGCATAGAAGAAAACATGTATACCGACATAGAGGCCGACAAGATTTTTTTTATGTAATATTTTGTTTATTATTGTAAGCCGACTTGGCAAATTGTAAAATGACTCTTGTATATAAAGGAGATCATTGTAGACATTTAAAAAAGGTAATGTAGCGAGCATAAAGAAAATTATTAGGCAGACCTAATGTGTGAATTATAGGTCAAGGGTATATGTAAAGAATAGAGAAAGAACCAGTACTGAATCTGGCATTGGAGATGCTATTGTAAAGTAGTACAAGTCATTGGATTAGTATAATCCTTGTTGTAAGTCAGTGTGACTTCCCATTGAGCAGTGAGCTCTAGGCAGTTGGCCTTCCTGCATGTGCAGGCGCCTATTGTAAGTAATATTCTCTTATTGGCCAGTGAGTGAATATTGTGGGTCACAAAAACAACCGAAGTTTTTCCCACACCGGGTTTCCTTGTTAAACATCTTGTGTTATGGTGTTCTTTTCATGTGGATATTTCTGATTCTGTTTATTGCATTAATTCTTACATACTGGTACACTATTATTTTATGTTCTGCATGTTTTAGCTTAAGAAATTCTTATTACCGGTTAGATATTGATTCACCCCCACCCTCTCAGTATCTATGGGAATAATAACAATTGGTATCAGAGCTTGGTCCTCTATTTTTTAGAAGCCTAACAGCTTGAGGAAGATCTTGCCACTGATAAAGATGGAAAATCTGATGAAGCAACTTGAAGGAGCTCTTACAGACTATGATGTAGAGAAGTTGAAAAATATCAAATTAGAAGATGACTTAAGAGTAGCTTAGGATATCATTCAAGAACTTCAAGAAAATCTTACTATTGCAAGAAATAAGAGAAGAGAACTTTGTGAAAAATTACAAAATGGGAATGATGAAAAGAAATCACTTAATGATCAAATAAGCAAGCTGAAACAAGAGAACATGAAAACAAAAAATGAAATGTAGGATATGATTATGAGATTTTGCAAAGAGATTGAGGATAGAAAGAAGAATGAAGAAGAATTGACCAGAAGACTAAGTGATGCAGCAAATGAGAACACAAGACTTAGTTATGAAAATGACATGTTGAAGATAGATCTGATGCATACTCAAAATGACTCAAATGAACTGATGAGACAAAAAGAAATCTTGGAAAGGGAACTAGAAACTGCAAATCAACATAAGGAAAAATTCAAGAAAAGCTCAGAGGAACTTGGCACCTTGTTGAAAAATCAAAAACCTAAAGGTGACACTTCTGGAATTGGCTTTGAAGTTGGTGAAAGCTCTGGTACTGCAAATACTCAGGATCACAGCAAACCGGTAAGACAACCTAATACTTATAAATTCAATGGAAGATGCTTTAACTATAATAAGTATGGTCATAGAGAAAATGAATGTAGATCTAAGAATTATCAGAATATCAATACACCCACCAGTCAATGTTCAAAATGCAACAAAGTTGGTCACAACTCTGAAAACTGCAGAATGAATATGAGATGTTATGTTTGTGGAAGATTTGGACATTTATCTAATCAATGCAAAACACAAACCAACATAGGTTATGGGAAAGCTATTCAGAAAAATAATGTAACTTGTTATGCATGTAACAAGATTGGGCATATTGCTAAATTTTGTAGAAGTAAAGGTACACCGGTAGACAACAAAAGTGCTAGCTTGAAAGGTAAAGAAAAAGTTGAAGAGGTTAAGCAAGAATTCTCAAAGTAATGGATTAGAAAAGCTGATCTAAATATTGGGAATACTCCTCCACTGGTAGAACCAACAAATGTTTCACCTACAGGATAGAGCAGTGCTCCACCGACAGGAAGTTCTTCATCTAATTGGAGAAAATTTCCTTGAGGGTTTGGCAATCTAATGACACGTGCTATTATTCCCTCGGTTAGAGATAAGAAGTTGAAAATTACTTATTACTGGCAAACAATGTTAAGTGAATACTTAACCGGCATGCAATTAATGTGGTAGACGGTGATAAGACATTCTAAAAGTAAAGTTTTGGGTCCATTTCACTTCACCAAGTTTTTAAATTTTCAAAGAGCGCGAAGACTCCTAGCTAAGGCATTTCGAGCAAGAAGCAAGCACACCCCAAGCAATCATCCATTCAAGGCAGAAAAAGGTATTTAATCATGGCATCCACCTTTGCAATTGAATACGTAGAAAACCCTACTATTGTTGAAGTAATTATAAGACCTAGGCCCATATTTTAGTTAGTCCCTGAGATAGCAAAGAAGGATGATACCTTAGGTGCATTTTCTCAAATCCCTAAAGGTGTTGTATATGTTGAAGACCCTAGAATGTACATCCACTGCAACATTGAAGAATTAGGAGATGAGGAAATCAAAACCATGTATAAAACCATGATATGTGATGATACTAGCAATGTTAAAGCTGAACACAAGGTTATTGAAACCCTAGGATTCACAGAAATCCTTAGCATTCCTGAATTTCCTAAGGATGTGATTAGGATAGTGTTAAGAAGAGTTCATGGAGAATTTTTCTAGTTAGATGCAATTCATAAGATCACCAAGGAAGCTGTAAAAGTTGTCACAGGGTTACCGACCACTAGTAAGAGACCAGATAAAAACAAGAAAGTTTCCAATGATTTAGTTATAGACCTAACAGGTGCAACATTCGATAAGAGATCTCTAAGGGTTAATGATGTAAAAGATATCAATGTGAGATTCATAAGTATGATATTAGGTTACAAAGCCACTCATGCTAATAGACTTAACTCAGTTTCAAATTTATGCATTAAGAGTGCTTATGATATGGTAATAGACAATGCTAAGAGTGCTTATGATATGGTAATAGACAATGCAAAAATTGACATCTATGAATGGTTAAAAGATGAACTGATAGACAACCTTGGAAAGATAAAGAAAGATAAGAAAGGAACTTTCAGATTTGGAAATTTGTTAGTATGCCTAATGCTTCACATAACAAAACAGGTTCCCGATATAGGATATAAAGAACTAGGATATGACATACCGGTAGGAAAACAATTGACAGGACTATTCAATAACATGGGTGAGAACAAGGAGAACAATATCCATGACTTTTTCCAAGCATTGAAGACAAAAATGAAGAAAAGAATAAGGTTATCTCAGGAAATAGTAGACAAATACAAAGATGATATAAGCTTTGTTATTAAGAAAGATGAAATATGGATGGAAGTAGTCATCCCAAGGATAATTTGGGTAACCGAAATGGGCTATGAGACAGATGATCATATAGTTGAAACTTATGCTAAAGCACTTCCGGAAGCCCCCAAAGAACCTAAGGAAGAAGTATTTGGTAGTGTTGAGACCATAGAAAGACAAATACAATCTAAGAAAAGAGTAAAGAAGGTTGAGGCATTTGTGAGGAAAGGATCCAGACAAGAAAAGGCCATTAAGGAAGATGTATTAAAGAAAACTGGCATAACAGAAGATGAGTTGGCAGCTCCACAACCTGAAGCTCATCTATCACCGGTAGGTACTTCTTTGGAAAGTGACAAGCCAAAAAATTTTAAAAGAGTTGTTAGAAAAAGAGATCCCTCACCGGCAACCACTCCTTCACCTAGAAAGACAAGGCAGAAGCAACAAGCAGTGAGATCTCCGGTTAGAAAGGTCACACCCAAGAAGAAGCTAACACCAAAGAAAAAGAAAAGGACGAATAGTGACTTGGCACCTCTAGATATATTGTTAAATGAAATCATAGAGGAAGGAAAACTGAAAAACATAGAGAAAATTTATGACACTCTATTTGCTGATGAGAAAGGGCAAGTTGAGGAAAGTGTGATACTGCATATGGACATGTACAAGAAGTTTTTGATGGAAGTAGTCAATGAAATTCCTGACGATTTGTACAAAAGACTTGAGGCCAAAAGGCAAGCAGTGATTGAATTAGATAAGAAAATAAAAATAAAAAAGCTACTTGTTGTATATCCGGTAAACTCTCCCAAGGAAATTGATGATTTGATTGCTCAGGCAAACCGGTCAGTATTCTCTACTGCACACCAACATATTTCACTGATGGTAGGAAGAGTTACTAAAGTAACAGAGGAAATAGAAGATGGTTCGGATATATTCCTAGTTGACAAGGAAAAACAAGAAGAATACAGGAACCCTAAACCTATAAAGGTATATCAGAAGGATAGGGACAATGGGAAAGGCAAAGTTGGTGGACTACCAAGCATAAAGGTTAAAGACAAGCTACCCCCACTTGTGAAAATTACAACCACTAAAGACCAACCGACAACAAAATGTATGGATGTAGAGGATAGCAATCCTAAATCTAAAGTCCTATACACTATAAATGTTGATACCCAAAAGATCAACATAATAGTTGATAAAGATACAACTAACAAGTCAGATATGGGTAATGAGCCTCTGGTAACAGGAGAAATAGAGAAACCGACAGAGGATACAGGGAAAAAGATAGAATCTAAGGCACATACAGAGAAACCAACAAAGCTAAAGGCTCCAGAACAGGTTCACAAGGAAACAATGCCACCGGTAAGTAGTGAAGCAAGAAAACCAGTGCTAAAAGAAATGCAGACACAAACTGACCTACCGGAGGTCAATACAAGCATGGTTTCCACCGACACTCAAATTGATGGGTCATCATCAACATTCAAGACAACAAATGTGATTGAGGTATTACTTCACTCCATCAAGAAAATAATTGACTGCAGTTCACAGGCTTATAAAGCAATAGATGATTCAATACCAATTTTGAAGATAATTGCTCCTAAATGTAACATAGATAATAAAGATTCTTTAGGACAATTGGACATATTATGTAAATATATTTCTGTAAATATTGGGAAAATAAAGGAAGAATCAATAAAGGACAAGGTTGAAAAAGAGAAACATAAATTCTTTGATGAAGAAATAAAGAAGTGTAACAGAGACTTTGACACACTTCTACCGGAACTATGTAGTTTGTTGAAAGAATACAAAAATCTGTATAAAGATACATGCAAAACAAACTTTTTGACTGTAGATATTGACAAGAAAATATGCAAGACACAGGATGAGATAAATAAGCTTGCAGACAATTTTGTCAACTCACCAGATTCATTATCAATTTTTGAAGAGAAGATAGCAAATTTTGAGGAAGAATTGCTCAAATTGGAAAGAGAAAAAGATAGAATAATAAACAAGGCAAAACACTTCAGATCTAAACTAAGTCCAAGATTGGACTATTTAGCATCTCTGTGGAAGGAAATCTCAGATGCATTAGCATAGGGAAGCAAAGCACAAGCAAAGCATTTGCAACATCTCACCAGTACTGTGAAGAGGACTGAAACAACAATAAAAGATAGTAAAAAGTTTATGGATAGTATAAACTTAATTTTGGGAGATCTTTTTTAGATAATAACTACCCAACTATAGGGTTGAGGATAAGGATAAGATATAACTACAAACTCTACTAACATCTTGACAACCTTTGTCATTGAAGCCAAAGGGGGAGTAGTAGGATGAGAAAGTTCAAAGACAGGAATTATATGCTCAGGGGGAGCCCTCATAATTTTGGTAACTTTTTTGACTACATATTTTGGACACTTTTTGAAATTTCTCATGAGTATTGCCATCAATGCCAAAGGGGGAGATTGTTGGCATATAAACACTCTAATGAGACATTATATGTGATTGAAGGTTTTGTCATTGATGGCAACCTTGCAATCCTACGACACCGACAAGACATCATACTGGCAAAACATTACATAGGCAAGACCATGCACCAGCATCAATAGATCACTCTACACTAGCACCGGCACTGGCACAGAAGAAAGCATGTATACCAGCATAGAGGCCGACAAGATTTTTGTTATGTAATATTTTGTTTATTATTGTAAGCCGACTTGGAAAATTGTAAAATGAATCTTGTATATAAAGGATATCATTGTAGACATTTAAAAATGGTAATGTAGCGAGCATAAAGAAAATTATTAGGCAAACCTAATGTGTGAATTATAGGTCAAGGGTATATGTAAAGAATAGAGCAAGAACCGGTACTGAATCTGGCATTGGAGATGCTATTGTAAAGCAGTACAAGTCATTGGATTAGTATAATCCTTGTTGTAAGTCAGTGTCACTTCCCATTGAGCAGTGAGCTCTAGGTAGTTGACCTTCCTGCATGTGCAGGACCCTATTGTAAGTAATATTCTCTTATTGGCCAGTGAGTGAATATTGTGGGTTACAAATCCCACCGATGTTTTTCCCACACCGGGTTTCCTCGTTAAACATCTTGTGTTATGGTGTTCTTTTCATGTGGATATTTCTGATTCTATTTATTGCATTAATCCTTGCATATTGGTACACTGTTATTTTATGTTCTGCATGTTTTAACTTAAGAAATTCTTATTACCAGTTAGATACTGATTCACCCCCCCCTCTAAGTATCTATGGGAATCCTAACAGTAACTGTGAAGGCAATGTAATAGGAAAATTCATTGATGTTTTGTAGACCTTATTAAGTTAGATTTCCAGTTAATACTCCTTGTTAAGCAGACCAAAAGTTGTAGCAGTAGTTGACTGGTAAAGGAGAGTGTTTTTTACTATGACAATGGCATTTCACTCCTTTCTCAGTTTGTTGCCAAGTGTTTGGCATAATGTTTGTGTGACAGAGGTAGGGGACACATGTTCTGGTTATGATAGACATTCTATGAAGATCTAGGCACTTGTATTGGTGAACAAGGATGCGAACAAAGTGTTTATACTCCAAAACCCTCCAAAACCCTACTTTCATGCCTAACAATGAGGTTAAACAGTAAAAATACTTCTCTGAGCCTAAAACTAAAAAAATATCTTTGCTATGACTTATTCTTCACTATCCAAATTATCTCCCATTGTCAGGAAGCCCATCGTTGGGTAGGGTGAGCAAAACTAGGCCAATTAGGCCTTCGCGGGCTAGTAGCCCTTTTTGACTGTTTTAATCAAAAAGCATGAACCCAATTGCATAGAGGCATTTGGAACTTATGAAACCTTGTGTGATCATTATGAAATAGTGAAACAAGTTACATTTTGGACCTTGGACAGTGTATAGTCTCTTTTGGAGGTTTTGACCCTTGGTTGGTGAGTTGAGTAAGCTAAAGGCTATGAACCTTAAACTAAGTTTTGGTTGTCAAATTTTGAGTAAACCTTGTTGTTTCTACATGACTATGTTGGAATTGCCTAATGCACACTAAAAATAGTAAGGTGAATGTCAAAAGAACAGGGAGTTGAGAAATGTGTAGATGGGTGAAGTAAGGAATTGGAGTAATTTTGAGCAAGGGTGTGAGCTTTCACCAAGAAGGGAGGTTGATGGTGAAGTATAGAAGAGAGGTTTGTCAATTGTAACTAATCTTGATATTGAAAATATAAGGAGTAGATATAAACAAGACTTTTTGTTTCCTATTGTACCTTTTTGACCAAAATTGGTTTTTTGAGCACTAACCTAGCATCCTCCCTATCAGTATCCTTTAATAAATTTTTCATGCTAGCTTGTGTATCCAAGGACAGTTCCTAATTTTGAAGCTATTTAGGTTGTTGTAGGTTCATTCTTATGTTGTGCTAGCATTCTACACTCACATGAGAATGGTTGATGTTGTCATTGATGGCAACCAACCGGTAACAGGATTGTATAGGTTCACCGACAACACAAACATCATTCACTGGCACCGGTAGGCATAACAAGTTTATTCATCAGAATTTAGTTTACACCAGCAACAAAGCATACTGACATCTAGGCCGAGATGAGACAAGTTTTGTTTATATGAACTATATTGTAATGTAATTAATTATCTATAAGCCAACATGATGTATTGTAGAGACTCATATATGTATGAGATCTTATAGGTTGAATTTGATATGGTATTATGTATAAGATAGCAAAATTTTTTTGTAATAAGGCAGATAGGTTATGTGAGTGAATATCAATCACCGATAGGTTTTTGGTTAAGGTCTCGGAGACAACTAAGAGGGGGGGGGTGAATCAGTTGTCAAATAAATTCAAACGAAAAACTTATTAGCCAACTTAATGCTTAATACTGGTAAACCAGTTAAGTATGCTGGTAGATAGTTTTAATAGTAAATTGCTATACCGGTAAGGATTAATGCATGAAACATAAACATAAAGTCATCCACAACACATGACACCAATATTTGTACGTGGAAACCCTGTAAGGAGAAAAACCATGGTGGGAAACCTTACCCACAATTAGATAATACTACTGCAGATAGTAAGTGTACATAAATGGGGTCTGCACATGCAGAAAGGACAACAACCTAGAGCTCACTACTCAATCACAAAATGGGAGTCACATTGAGTACAGTTGGATGGTTAAATCCAATAAGAATGTACTGCACAAGATAGCATCTTCATATGCTGGATTTAGTACCAGTGTAATATTGATATGCTTCTACAAAAACCTAACTTCACCTTCAAATGATGTCTTCATGTATATCCTTGTTTGATCTCGCATATACCTTCACTTAAATCTTTTTCACATTCCACACTTGATCTTACAAATAAGATTTTACATTTATACCATACCCTAAGACCAGTTTTAGTAGGTCGGCTCTACAAGATATTACAATAAAAACATTTTACATACAATATAATATCCGATGCAATAATCGATTGAACATGTCAGCTTAATGCATTTACAAAAATAATAAATCATCTCCATAGCGTTCCATGCTGATTTGGAAAAGATAAACTTGCCAGTGTAACCCTAGATAACCTGGACCTATGTGCCGGTAAAAGCAAATATGCAAATATGAATATAACAATGATTATTTCTTCAAAATAAAGCGTCGACATGATGTCTTCAACATTATCAAGTGTCTTCCATATCATTCCAGGTACTGGTGAACCATATACCAGTAACTGTTGCACAATTTACTACTTGCCGATGAATGTTGCTGGATCTCCAAAGTAGGTGTATTAGTAGGTGTTGACATCAATGACAAAACCAAACCAAAATACCAAAAATCTCCCCCTTTGGTATTTATGGCAACACAAGATGGAAAAACCATCAAAGTGCCAAAACAGAAATGCCAAATATAAAAACCAACAATCTCCATTTCTCCCCCTGGGAGTGACAATACCAATCTCTCATACCAATTTCTCCTTAGATGTGTTATTCAAAATCTCTCCCCAAAAGGATAATGTGTTTTTCCATAGATATCTCTCCCCCTTTGACATCAAATGCTAGAGTCACAAAAAGTCAAGTTCATACAAAATACCAACTACTCCCCCTTAGAAGTAGCTTCCGTATGAAATACTGGAATAAAAGATTTGTTCATTTAATTATGTCTGTTGATGACAATCATCAACTGTCTAAGTCTCTACCAGTGGTGGTATGACTCCAAGTTGATCTCTGAGATACTCAAAAGTCTCCTTAGGCAAAGGTTTTGTGAAAATATCTGCAAGCTGTTCTTTAGTATTCACATAAACTAGTTTTATCTCCTTTTCTTAAACTTTTTCCCTTAGAAAATTCAGTTTGATAGAAACATGTTTTGTTTTAGAGTGTAATACTGGATTCTTAGATATATCAATTGGTGCAGTGTTATCATAGTATATAGTAATAGGTTCCTTGCATTTTACCTTTATGTCTTTCAACATTTGCTTAAGCCATAATACCTGTGTACAGTTTGTTGCTGTTGCAACATATTCTGATTCTACTATTGATAAAGATGTAAAACTCTATTTCTTACTCAACCAAGAAACTAATCTCTTTCCAAGAAAGAATGCTCCTCCAGTGGTGCTCTTTCTATCATCTATATCTCTTGCCCAATTTGCATCTATGTATGCACATAGATCAAAATTTTCATCTTTCGGATACCATAATCCAAGATTTGTTGTTCCTTGTAAGTACCAAAAAATCCTTTTTACTGCTGATTCATGATTTTCCCTAGGATTACTCTAAAATTTAGAAATAATACATACTGCATTCATAATATCAGGCCTGGTTTGTGTTAAATACAATAAACCTCCTATCATAGATTTGTATCTAGTTGGATTAACAAGTGTAGATTCATCCCTTTGAAATAATTTATCATTTGTAGTCATAGGTGTGATTACCGGTTTAGAGTTCTCCATCCCAAATTTCATTAGTAATTCTTTCAAGTACTTGGATTGACTCAAAAATATACCTTTATCAGTCTGAGAAATTTGCAAACCTAAAAAGAACTTTATTTCTTCAATCATAGACATTTCAAATTCTTGCTGCATTTCAAGAGAAAATTCCTTACACAATCCATCTTCTCCTCCAAAGATTATATCATCAACAAGTACTTCAATAATCAAGATGTCATCATTAGTTACTTTGTAGTATAAATTGCTATCTGCATTTCCTTTAGTAAAACCAATCTTTAAAAGATACTTATCCAACCTTGCATACCAAGCTCTTGGGGCTTGTTTCAATCCATACAGAGCTTTTCTTAACCTACAAACCATATCATTGTCATTTGTCAAAGAAAATCCATCGAGTTGTTCAATATATACTTCTTCTTCAAGATCTCCATTCAAAAATGCACATTTAATGTCCATTTGATAAACTTTGTAATCCTTGTGAGCTTCAAAAGCTAAGAATAATCTAACTGCCTCAATTCTGGCTACCGATGCAAAGGTTTCATTGTAATCAACTCCTTCTTTCTGAGAATATCCCTTACAGACTAGTCTTGCTTTATTTCTGACAACCTTACCATCTTCATTAAGTTTGTTTCTAAATACCCATTTAGTTCCAATTACATTTTTATCTTTAGGTCGGGGAACTAATGTCCAAGTATTATTTTTCTCAATTTGTCCTAATTCTTCTTCCATAGCTTTAATCCAAAATTTATCTTCACATGCCTCATTAATAGATGATGATTCAATTTGAGAAATAAGACATACCTCTTCATTTGCCAATCTTTCTCTTGTCATAACTCCTTTGAATTTGTTTCCAATTATCTGATCTTTAGAATGATTCAATCTTACATACCTGGGTGTCCTAGTTTGTTGTTGTTCTTCAATTATTGTGGAATCTTCTGATGATACTGGGGTAAATGGATCTTCATTGTGTACCAGTGGATTCAGTATAGGTTCACTTGTCACAATTTCTATTGCCGGTTCAGAGTCTATATACCTTGAAGTTCCTCTGAATTGTTCATCAATTTTTACTTTTGTACTTTCAACAATTTTCTACAATCTTTTATTAAAACATCTATATGCCTTGCTCTTAGATGAATAACCAAGAAATATTCCTTCATCACTTCTAGGATCAAATTTTCCAATATACTCATCTCTTCTAATATAACATTTACTTCCAAAAATTCTGAAATACGTAAGAGTAGGAGTATTACCAAACCATAGTTCATGAGGGGTCTTATCGGTTACACCTTTGATGTGAACTTTGTTGAGTGTATAGAAAATAGTGGTAAGTGCCTCTCTCTACTACACATGTGGTAGATTTGCCTTTGATAACATACTTCTAGCTGCATCCAAGATAGTTCTATTTTTCCTTTCAACAACTCCATTCTGCTGTGCTGCCCGAGGTGCTGATAATTGTCTTTTGATTCCATTCACTTCATAGAATGTATTAAAGTCCTTAGATGTGAATTCTCCTCCTTGATCTAATCTTAAACATTTGATTTTCTTACTGGTTTCATTTTCAACCATTGCTTTTAATAGTTTGAACTTACCAAGTGCTTCTGACTTCTCTCTGAGAAAAGTAACCCAACACATTCTAGAATAATCATCAATAATTAGCATGAAATATTTATCACCTTGTAAGCTTCTAGTTTTGGCTGGACCACATAAATAAGTGTGAATTAAATCAAGAGCATTATAGGATTTTTTTGGAATACTTTTGAAACAAGCTCTAACTTGTTTTCCAAATTGACATTCCTTACAAATTGTATTCTGAGGTTTCACAATTTTAGGTAGATCTCTAACTGCCTTAGAAGTACTAATTTTTACTATGCAATCAAAGTTTACATGACATAGTCTCTTATGCCATAACCAACTTTCATGTATATGTGCAATTAAGCATGCCTTTTCACTGTTATTCAAATGAAAGATATTGCCTCTAGTCTGATTACCGATTGCAATTTCAAAACTAGTTCTATTCATGATTTTGCATTTTCCATTTTTAAATTGTAACTGAAATCCCTTCTCAACTAATTGACCAACACTTAAAAGATTATGTTTTAATCTTTCAACATAGTAGACATTGTCAGTGTTATGTTTACCATCAAGAGATATTGAACCCTTACCTTTGATTGAACAGGCTTTGTCATCTCCAAATATTACTAAACCTCCATTGTATTCTTGAAAGTTCAAGAATTTACCTTTGTCTCCAGTCATATGATGTGAGCATCCTGAGTCAATAATCCATTCATCCTTTGCTTCAACTTTAGCTACTAGGGCTTGTTCTACTGGTTGAGCAGTAGGTGTCGGTTGATCTTTTGTTATAGCAACAAAAACCCATCCATTGTTTGTCGGATCCTCATCAGAATCATCAGTCACACCTTCATCAACAATGTAACAAGATTTGTCTTTGTTATTTTTAAATCTGTATCTCTGATATTCAGGATTAGGCTTGTATGTTCTTCTAGCTTCTTCTCTTAGTCTAGCATGTCTATCAGGGCATCTTGAAGCCATATGACCAATCTTATTGTAGTTAAGACATTTAAACGGTGCTTTACCTTCATACTTACTTCCAATTGGACCTTTTGGCATTTTCCTTGCAAATAGTGCTTCAAGATCTTCAAGCTCTTCATTCTCCCTTCTAGATTCTTCAAGTTCTTTTGCATAAAAGGCTCTCCAGTTTGATTTATCAAATGATGGAGTAGATGATGTTGATGCTTTAAAGGCCAAATCAGTCTTTATAGCAACAGGACCAAATTCCTCAATTTCAAAGGCTGAAAGTTATCCAATCAATGTATCCCTAGTTACTGATCTATTAGGCATTGTTCTTAACTCATTTATAGTAGTAACCTTCATTTTATATGCTGATGGCAAAACTCTTAAGATTTTTGAAATAATTTCATCCTCACTCAAGGTTCCTCCACAACATTTAATACCCAAAACAATTTCATTTACTCTTTCCATAAAAGCAGAACTCTTTTCATCTTCTTCCATTTTCAGATGTTCATACCTGACTCAGAAGCTTTCAAGTTTTGCAATCTTGACTGTGGAATCTCCTTCATTTAGTGTTTCTAAATGATCCCAAATAGCTTTAGCAGTAGACCTATCTGATAATCCCATGATTTGTTGATCTGATAATGCGCTCAAAAGTGCTTCTCTTGCTTTGCAATCATTCTCTTCATCTTTGGTTAAAGTAGTTGGAGCAGTCTGACCAGCTACAACAGTAGTATAACCATTCTTAGTAACTTCCCAGATGTCTTTACCAATGCAATTCAGATGTGTCTCCATTCTGATCTTCTATATCCCATAGTTGGTTCCATCAAGTTTAGGACCATCCTTCCTAAAATAATTAGTATGCATTGGATCTCCTCAAGTTGTTAAACTTCTCCAAAAGAGGACTAGGCTCTGATACCAATTGTTAGGTCCCAGAGACAACTGAGAGGGGGGCGGGTGAATAAGTTGTCAAATAAATTCAAACCAAAAACTTATTAACCAACTTAATGCTTAATACCAGTAAACCAGTTGAGTATGCCGGTAGATAGTTTTAACAGTAAATTGCTATACCGGTAAGGATTAATGCATGAAACATAAACATAAAGTCATCCACAACACATGACACCAATATTTGTATGTGGAAACCCTATAAGGGGAAAAACCATGGTGGGAAACCTTACCCACAATCAGATAATACTATTGCAGATAGTAAGTGTACATAAATGGGTTCTGCACATGCAGAAAGGCCAACAGCCTAGAGCTCACTGCTCAATCACAAAATGGGAGTCACACTGACTACAATTGGATGGTTAAATCCAATAAGAATGTATTGCACAAGATAGCATCTTCATATGTTGGATTCAGTACCAGTGTAATGCTGATATGCTTCTACAAAAACCTAACTTCACCTTCAAATGATGTCTTCATGTATATCCCTGTTTGATCTCACATATACCTTCACTTAATTCTTTTCCACATTCCACACTTGATCTTATAAATAAGATCTTACGTTTATACCATACCCTAAGACCAATTTTAGTAGGTCGGCTCTACAAGATATTACAATAAAAACATTTTATATACAATATAGTATCCAATGCAATAACCGATTGAACATGTCGGCTTAATTCATTTACAACAATAATAAATCATCTCCATAGCATGCCATGCTGATTTGGAAAAGATAAACTTGCCGGTGTAACCCTAGATAACCTGGACCTATTTGCCGGTAAAAGCAAATTTGCAAATATGAATATACCAATGATTATTTCTTCAAAATAAAGTTTTGACATGATGTGTTCAACATTATTAAGTGTCTTCCATATCATTCTAGGTACTGGTGAACAATATATCCTATTGGTGAGCCATATACCAGTAACTGTTGCACAGTTTACTACTTGTTGGTGAATGTTGCTAGATCTCCAAAGTAGGTGTATTAGCAGGTGTTGACATCAATGACAAAACCATACCAAAATACCAACAATCTTATAGGTCGATTTTGATATGGTATAATGTATAAGATAGCGAAAAGATATTGTAATAAGGCAGATATGTTATGTGAGTGAATATCATTCACTGACAGGTTTTTGGTTAAGGTTTCTGACTGAGCTTAAATCGGTACTGAATCAATCATTTCATATGCTAATGTGAGTAGTACATTGCCTTGGATTTAATTATCCATTTTGTAGTCAATGAGACTCTTTCATTGAGCAGTGAGCTCTAGGCTATTGGCCTTCCTGCATGTGCAGGCCCCTACTGTAAGTAATATTTATTCATATTGGCCAGTGAGTAAATATTGTGGGTCACAAATCCCACTAAGGTTTTTCCCTTATTGGATTTTCTCGCTAAAATATCTTGTGTAATGGTGTGCATTTATGTTGTCTCTGTTATTTCTCTTTGCTACATTATTACGTTTTTACCGATACATTAATTTGGGTTGCAAAGTTATAAATAAGTTCAAATATTCCATTAATTGGTTAGACACTTATTCACCCCTCCTCTTAGTGTCTTTGAGACTATCATTGCATCTAATATGTTGTTGATTGTTGTGGTTGTGATGTAGATCTTGTTAAGTGCTCTTCATTAATGTCTCAGTTGTTTTTGGTTTTAGTGATCTAGAATATGTGTTCCCAGAATATTTGGTGCTCCAGAAGATGTGTTGGTGATCTAGATATTTCAAGTTACTGGATATGGTGTTCATCGATGGTATTGATGTGTATCTTGGTTCTATTCTTATCTTTGTTACATTGGGAGATGGTGTTTGGGTCTAAACTAAGTTCAAAATTTGAGGATGAGCAGTGGCTTGTGGTAATGTGTGTATCATGGTATTTGGGTCCAAAATTTGTAATAATTATAATGTGTTGATAACCATTGATGTGTATTGTGGTGTGGTCTACTACTCATTCCTTCCCACCCCTAGAAAGTTTAGTGATTGACCTATTTTAGATCCCTATCTTGGCCGACTTAGAAGATTATGCTTCTTGGAAGATAGTATCTATATGAGGATGATGTGATTGTGTTAGATATAGAAAAAGTCTGATATTGTTTTCAAGATATGAAAGATTTGAAAGCAAAGATCTCATTGTTGGTGATGTTAGTGAGTGTGCTAGTTTGAAGGTACCAGAAGTAATCTGGTTTGCGCAAATTGTGTTTCAGTGGTGGATTCTTTCTTTATTTCTCTCTTTCTTCGACGATGAGTTTTTTTCTGGGCAGTAAGCATTCTGGCAATGAGCCAACCTTTGTAAAACTCACCTTAACTGATGTCACCTTAACCAGTGTTTATATCGAGAACTAACATTCTCCATGGTTTATCCCTTCTTGGATTTTCCACACCATATTTGGTGTTCATTATGTGATATGTTGTATGTTTCTATTTTCATATTATATTTGTGTTAATTATTTCCTTTGGTTTGGATCCAGATGTGAAAAGGATAAAATTAATTAATTTAAGTTGTCAATTGATTCACCTCCCCTCTCACCTGCCTAGATATTCAACAATTTAGGGAAATTTTAATTTAGTCAACCATTAACCCTTCTCCATAAATAATAATTCGTTACAAGGTATCAGAGGAGAATTCAAAGACACATTTCTAAAATTTTAATGATATTTGCATGATTTAATATTTCACTAGCATTCTCTATAGTACTTGAATGTGGTCTTTTACTAGTCCATATTGTCTAGTCATCAAGGTATACTTCTTAAAAATCAAGAATGAAATATTTTAAAGTATTTACCATTATCAAGATGAACACTCAAGGAGATTTTTTGAGTCCAAAGAGAATTATTGTCTACATAAATGATCCCCATTTAGTAGTAAATATTTTCTCAGGTTTATTCTCCACTCTTATCTAATCATGGTGGTATTTGGAGAATTCATAAGTAAATGAATAGTTTTCTCTCCAACAATAAATTCTAAGATTTCTTCTATAAATGAGGAAGTAAATGGGTCATGGATACATTCTTTGTTTAATTATTAAAAATTAAATCATACATAGATATCTCATATCTTTTTATTTAGCATTACGATAAAACATCCATTACTAATCATCTACTAATTTGATTATACTAGTAGCCAACATTTTATCCAACTCTATCTTTACCCTTTTCTTCATGTTAGGGTTTAATCTATAAGACCTCTTCAAGATTAGTTTGGCATCATCCTATAATTGGATTTTTATGGTCACTACTTATTTAATACCCTTAATTTTGGTGAATATAAAGGGAAAAAATATTCATATTTTGTTAGGAGCTTAATGATGGTTCCAAAAACTAGTCCATCCTAGGTGTTTCCAATTTTTTCAAGCATTGGGCTATTTGATATAACCATTTTTTCTTTCCTAATATTTAATGGTTGGTTGTAATAATTTTTACTAGAGTCTTTCATAGATTCTATTTCCCATTCTCCTTCCTAGACTGAACATGTAATTTAATATGTATCTTTTTCATCATTTTTATGAATTTTAAAATGTTTATTCTATAATGTTTGTGTTTACGTACTTCTCGACAATGGGATGGTGAATTAGGGTCTAAAGATATATTCATTGATACTAGATTAAATATAATTTCCTTAATTTTTCTCAATACTTTGTGTATTTATGCATTATCATCCTAGAAAGAAAATGTATGAGTAAAATCTATCCAGACATCATCCCACTCCATAGTTTTTACTCTTCTTTATCAATTGATTTACTAGATCTAGAGAATAAGTAATAGTCTATAATAGAACAGCTGTACATTGAAGCAATGATAATATTATTTGTCTCTTGTGCATGTAGCAATGCATGCGTGTAGGTGATACTTTGGAGTAATAGTGTCTTAATATTTTGGAATGGTGGGATATTCTCCATGTTTTTGTAGATAGATAGAAATTATGTGAATCCAAAATGTAGGCTATTTTATATGATTATTCTTGTGTGTATGCCACTTTTAGGTAATATTCAAAAGTAATGTATACTATAATGCTACCATCCTCATCTTTTATACTGTAAATATTTCTCTATATCATAAATGTACTCAACAATGACCCCTACTTTAAAAAATCATTATAGCTTGATATGGGAGATTCCTCATTTGACATTCTCTATTTTATGTGGTGGTTCTTCATTGTTTAAATTGGTAGGGTGTGGCTCCTAGTCATGCTACCTAGCAAAATGCAAATAGTATATGCATTGGTTTGGATGTCTTAGATATCTTGTCTAGGGCTAGTTAGGACCAGTGTGTAGTGGCATCACATATAATCTATCCTAAATTCCCAAAGAGATATGATATATCATTACTACTCAAGGGGATATGATCTATCCTCTATGATCAAGGGGATATGTAAACTAAATTTCCTCAACCATTGATTCTACAATTTTATTAGAATTAATATACCAAATTAGACCAAGTAGAACCTGAAATGTATTGAATGCTTCTTCCACCTATACTAATTCAAAATTAACATAATATTTTATACCTTTATTATGAACGTATACATTCTACCAAGTGCCTAAGGTTTCCATTCTAGAAATTTCATCCAAGATTATATTTATGGGTATTTTATATAAGGAAGTTAAGCAGGAGAACAACTTTGTACACTAACCTTGAGAAGGAGGGTAATGAAAAACTTTTATAGATCTTTATAACAATTACAAAAAAATATAGAAATAAACATAAACAATATGGATAGCACAATAAAATGATTTACATGGAGAAAACCCTTTTAAGAGAATAACCCCACACTCCTAAAGTCACTGAGTATATTATTCAAGATTGAATAATAGATTACAATATACTTACAAAGCAATCTTCTCACAGGGTATCACTAACTAAATATTTGGAGGTAACTCAATAGCTAAAATAGTCTTACACACAAACTCCATCTCATTTACCTCATATATAGTAGAAATAATACATGAAACTATCAAATGCTATTACAAAACTATGGGCTAAATCCATTTAAAATGAAATTATCATCTAATCTTTAATCCAACATGCCCTACGATATGTCAAAAAACACATCAACACATGTACCTTCCTTTTACAACCCATTCATGTGTCTAACATGTGTTTATATTTCCTATTTTAGGAGACCCAACTCTCGAAGTCTATAATTTTTTATCCAAGTGTTTGACTGACAAAACATTTGAAGAGTCAAAAAGATTGCAACATTCTCTATCAAGCTATAACATAATACACTAGTCATGAACATATTTGAGCTATTTTGGAACATCTAAGCTCTTAAAAATTTATTTTAAAACTTTTGTTTGTGACATTAAAAAATGGAAACTTTAATATTGTTATAGATGGAAAATTAGGGTTTCACAAGTTAAGGTTTGTAAACTAGGAAATAACCTAAATTTCACACGCATCACATTAAAAGGAGTATGAAATTATTATTTCCAACCTCAATTCTATTAGGAAAATGGTTGAATGTTGATTGAATTCATGTTCCCCTTTTGTTTTAATTGAAAATGTAATTGAAAAGATGCATATTGAATGCTAAATCTAAGGTAAGAAGGTACATGCATGAAATAATAATCTGAATTGAATATGTTAGCTGAAAATAAAAAAATTAATTTTTCAACATTTTAGAAAAATGGAAGGGTTATTTTATTGTGCACCTGTAGTTTGAATATGGAGCTAAATTGACAAGACTGGTGCACTAGACACCTTAGCCTTCAGAAATGTGATTTGAAGATCTAAATCCTAGTGTAGTCTAGGAGACACTTGTCAAATTTGGACATATTCTTGGAGGGAAATGTTCCTCAAAACTACCCTAGTCCTGGATCATGGTGCCCAAAACTGTCTTTGTCCAAACATTTTCTGTTTAAATTTTCTCGGATGCTTTGTTTCTAGGTTCTACTATTGTTCTATCCTTCCAAGTTCCAATAGGTACCTATAGCTGCATACAAGAGGAAATAAATGGGGTTGTAGATAAGGGTTTTCCTTAGATCAAATCTTGAGTTTGGAATTAACCCTAATTGATATAAAATGGAATTGAAAGAGAGCCTTTTTAGGGTAGAGGCAAGATTTGGAATTCAAATCCTTGAATGCAAATGATTATATCTTCAATAAGTGATGCAATGTTATTAGGATAAGTCCTCCATGTTTTGATGTAATAACATGATCAATCACGTAAAATCTATAATGAAATCATAAATTAACAATAAGTTGAAGATTTCTTGATGTAGTTTGTTGGTCCTTGAACCGGGTCTACTCTTGAGGAAGAAAAAATGCTCTTCAATTTATGATAATGTTATCATAAGATGTAATTATGAAAATAAATTGAGAGGGATGCCTTATATAGGGATTTAATAATTAAAATCAACATTAGGACAAATTAGAATCACATGAGTGGAATTTGCATTAAATAAGACCACCAACTCATCCTCCCAAAATTTGGGGAAAAAAGTTAGGGACAAATTAGTATAACACCAAATCCTATTAATTTTTTTCCAAATTTCTAGGGATGTGAGATAATGGGATTCTAAGGCCAAATATAGCTTTGTGGCTCAAACCATAATGCATAGGTATGTGAACTATGCTTTTAGAGTTGATAATACAATAAGATTATGATTCAATCAAGATAAAATAACAAAGGGCACACCTAGAATTAAGGGCCCAAATAAGAGTATAATGATTTAATAAAATGGAATAAGACCCATAATATTAATTTAATTGATAATTTAAATCAACAAAGGACCCATAATGCATAAATGAAAGGGAAATACTAAAGCAAGTTCCTGGAGACTGTAAAATTGGACACACTAATAAAGGTGTAAATTTTACAAGGCTACATTTAGCCCCTACTTTAGTGGAGTATGATCTTATGGTCATACTCTCAGTAAAGTAAAAATAAGAAATTAGGACATTTGAGAGAAAGAAAAACTAGGGATATGATAATACTAAGGGATGGTACATCCCCCAAGCATAGGATCCTATCAATCCATGCAAGTAACTTTTAAGTATAAACAAAAGAAAATAATGTTAGTACTAAAACATGAATTTTGAACTCAACTAGTTGAAGAGATCTTGATAGTCAAACTATCTCAACTGCTAATATCATTCTCAACATGTTATTGCAAGAGCACAAGTGGACTTATAAAAATAAGAAGGATGCCCAACAATTGAAAGCACAATAAACCATGATCCAATACAAAAAAAAATGTGTTATGCTATGGGTTCATGGGAGAGAAAGAAGAAACATGGATCCCATGGGCTAGCAAGATGTCTTATGCTAGGTGATCCATGTAAGAAGGAAGAGTCAAAATAGTCTATCAAGTTTTGTTATTATAGTTCCACTCTCCAATAAAAGGAAGAGCGGATTTGTCTAGTAAGTTGAGTTATGCTAGTCAACTCACCCTACTACATATGTCACTTTCTGGTTTTAGGAGTTAAGCATCTTGTATAAGACTTATTGGTATGGTTTTGAGCATACACCATCTTGTATTAGACATGTGATGAATAAAATAAGGGTGAAGCATGAAGATGTAATAATCCCATAAATAATAGATAAGATGAGGATTAAGCATGAGGATGCAATAATCCTATAAATGATGGATAAAATAAGGACGAAACATGAGTATGATACAATCTCAAATGAAACTAGGAGGCTGCATATATGCCTCCCCTTAAGATATCAAAATATTCATATATTGATTTCTTAAGGTAGATAGAAACAAGGATACCCACCTTCAACACCAAGGAGATATCTACTAATTAAGAATGAATCCATTCCAATCTAGGAAGACAGATGACTGAATAAGATTTGTTTGTTAAGAAAGGAAGAGATCCTTGCATTAATATACCTACCTCCAAGAGTAGATAATGTCCTTAATAAAGATAATATATTGGAAAGGAGAAGGGGACGAAGAATACACACCTTCTCCAATGTTTAGGAAAAACTGAATTCTTGATGAAGGATGTCACAATTTTGACCTAAAGTGAGTGGCTTGTTTATTATAGACATTCATTGACAAGTGAAGAATAGGATATATACAAGGATACACACCTCTTTCATAAGAGGGAATCCTTGAGGAAACGAACCACTTCACACAAGGAATAACATTGTATCATAAGAAAACACCACTCAATAAAGAAAATGTGCATCCTTAGAAAGGGAGAATGATTAAAAGGCTATTCTTGCCACCGAAGCATGGAGACAATAATATAATTCTATTATGTTTGTATCATATAATGATTTCACTTGAAATTATAATAACATGAATGACAAAGAACCCCCAATAAATAAGCTAACAATGTCACATAGTGAGGAGCAACATAATAGGGACATAAATGTTATTCGGGAGGAATAAGATGGGCGTCCAACTTATTGTTATCTAGTATTTGAATGATACCAGTTACATAATTTATGAAATAATATCTTCTAAATCATGATATTCATTGGTGTAATGGCCATGGATTTGATGATGCTTGCAAAAAGAAGAATTGTGTTGATTTTTCTTAGAGGATTTGTAATAAAGCATAGATTTATTAGACAAAGGGGGAGTGGATGCCAATGGAGGAGGACATTGGAAACCTAGACCTTCTTTGGAAAAGTGTGATGTAGATTTCTATTAACTATCAAGAATTTGTTGTACACATCCAACCATTTCTGTTGTGTCCATGTGTAGAATTAGATATATGTGTTGAAATGTCTAGAGAGCCCCCATCATCATGAAGACATGTGTTTGATAGAGAGGTGGGTATTCATTTAGAAGAAGCTTGGATAAATGACACACAAGGCACCTTCAAGGCTTCATTCTTAGATTGAGTGATCTTATACCCATTAGAGGAGTTTCTAAAGTCTAATGCACCCCAATTCCTTGCTAAGGAAGCATCATTGATAGGAGATTGTTTTTTTGAAGGAGTCATGGTTTTAAAGGGGTAAATGCATCCCACTTCATCATTGATGAGATTATAAAGATTATGGTCAACCTTTATTTTGTGAAGTTAATTGTTATATATCAATTCGATTGTATGATGAAGAGTAGAAAGAACTGATTTCATAGCATCAATCCATGGTCTACATAGAAGGGGGTTATCATTAAGATGATTGGGTATGACATGAATAGGGGTAGGTAAATTAATAGGGCATACTTTGATAGGCAATATGACCATACCAAGTCACTCTCTAGGAAAATTCTTGAAGCCACAAACCCAAAGAGGATCAAGTTGAATAGAAGAATAATCCCTATTTATCTTATCGCATAGGTCAACAAAATAAATGTTAAGTGTTGACCCATTATCAATTAAAGTACATCTTATGTTTTTTTCATAAAAGTGAGAAGTAGTCATACGAGGATCATCTCTATTATTTACCTCTATAAAAGAAAATTCATCTTGTGAGAATGTAATATCATTCGGTTTAGTAGAAGGATGAGGACCCACTCTTTGCAAGGCTTCTTTGTTCAGCTTATGGTATGAAGATGAATTTTGAATGAAGTTCGAAAAACAAATATTAGCTAAGATTTCATGGAGTTTCTCAAGAATATTAGGTTCCTTATCAACATGTTTTTTATAATGAGGAGACGAAGGGAAGTGAGAAGATATTGGAATCTTCCTTTTTGTTTCTAAAGTTTGGCACTTCAAAACCATATTTTTGTGCAGGTTGCCTTTCCATAGTACCTCTTTAACATATGAATTTACTGAATTTTAAGACATTAGGAGGTCTATTTGGTTTGGTAGTATCAACCATAAATTTATTTTTAGGCTAAGTAAATATAAGCTTGCCATAACTAGAAACATGAATAGTATTTTACTTGATTAATCTCTCTGTTCTCCAATGATACATCTTTAGAAATGATATCATCAAGTAAATTGCGAGTGATTTCATCCTCATTCTTTAGGTATCTTTATCAGTAAGACAAGCTTTAGGAAAAGGACAAACATAACCCATCAATGCTTCATCTCTAGTAGGAGATTCATTAAAATTAAAAGAGAGTATGGTATCACTAGGAAATGTAGCTACAAGATCATCCACTTGCACCAAATGAACCACTTGAGGGTGGTATATTTTATGAGAAATATGAACATCATTCTTCAAAGCTTCATCCTTTGAAGGGAGAGTTTTGAAACAAGTGTTCGTAAATTATTACACCAATGTACCCACATTGGTAGGACCAAATTTGGAAGAGGACAAAAATATGGATGAAATAAATAGCTAAATTTTCATCATATGAATAGAAGGGAACATTATGAACATCTTTATGGGTAGGAAAAACTCATGAAGAAGGATTAGCAATGTCCATCAATTCTTCATCTCTAGGAGAGGTACCATGTATGGAAGGTAAAGTTACATCAAAGAAGGTGTTTGTCATATCGTCCTCTTTCTCTAAGACACTCTCATGGGACAGGTACATTTTAGGAGATATATAGCTAAAGTTATTTTCATATAAATTATTTCTTAATATTTTTCTTTTTTTTCTATTAAATTGTTAACAGAGTGCTTGTTTTTAATATTCAATCTCTTTCCTTTTCATCGTGAAAGAATTACATAGTCAGATATAGTTGAGTTGTTGATTTTTTGTGATGCTATCATGAATTATAATGTTACAATGGCAACAATCTCATGCTTTTGACTTTAAAATGCCTTCTTTATTCACTTGCTATAAATTGATCTTAGTCTAACATTCTATTTTAATTCCTCTTTTATGAATCTTACCTCTTTATGCTAGTTAGATTTACTCTTTGTAGGTATTGAGGCTTTCATATAGGTAACTTGAGAAATATTTTTTTCCACACACAATATTCTGGCTTAGAAATTACATATTAAGTTAACATTAGTCAATACATCAATAGAAAACTATAAAATCGTTAAATGTGTCAAAAAACTTATATTATTACAAAAATTAGAGCAATAAATTCTAAAATTGTTTGATAAGAAATAAAAGATCAATTATAGTATGGACAAAACATACAATGGTTGAGGAATCTAGGATTATTACGGCAAAGGCATCTCAAATAACTATTTTATATGGTTAATACTAGCATTACATCAATATACCTCAAAATGAAGATTGAACAATATTTACGTGGATTTACACTCCTAGAGCCCCCATCGTAAAAAAATTAATTTTTTTGTGTTAATCTACCATAGTAAATACAACAAATATTTTCTAAGTGAGTGAACTTTTGGAACCATAGAATTACAATAGCTATAACCATCGACTAACTTTCGATTGCATCTTGAAGTTAAAAGGGACATGAAATGAGCTAATTCAATATAGAATATCTTTGTAATCCATACATCATTTTAACAAAATAAGAATTTCCCCTTGTCATTTATATGAGTCTATTTGTCATCATGGGATTACCATAACAAAAGAATAAATTGCAAACTATTCCTAATAGTGACCTTGCTAAAACTAGCTTTACAACGATGTTTGACTTGAATAATTTGATCCAAATGAAAAGTTGGTGTTCTATGACATTTTAGATACCCTCTAGTGTATCGAGATTATAACTTTCCATGCATCATACATAATTAGTATTTTAGTGGAATGAACTCACTAGATACATGTCATAAGAAGTATTCTCAAAATGACTCAATGGCTTAACTTCTTTGACCCAAATTTCAAATCAAATTACATAAGTTTAGACCTCATGAGCATAAGATTTAGTTTTGCTCAATATTCGACATAAACAAATTTAGGATATTAGGCCAATGATCGAATAGAAGATGTGAAGTGTAAAAATGTGTGAGATAGTTGATGGCCTTATAATTTTTTTATAGAATTATCACAAATTCTAAATAATTATACATTTTTCATAATCTCTATCGATATTAAAATCGATAACTAATATTCTTAAATACAACAAAATACCACACAAATCTAAAAAAAAATTTAAATCAAAGTAAATTAATTACTAAAAAAAAATCATAAAAAATTTAAAATTCAAATAATTTTCAAAACAACCTAAATTTCATATATATTTACCTAATCTATCATACTAAATTAAAACTTGCAAATCAAATATCATTCTCTAAAATAAACGATATTAAGAAAAAAAGATAAAATAATATTTAAAACAAACTCTATCAATAATAAGTCACTTGTTAAATTAATATTGTTTCACTATACAACGTTCACCTTTCACTAATTCCAAAAAAAATTGTTTCTGATACTAGTCGGCTACAACTATTAGCTTTATTCAATATTAAAACTAAATATTTGATTAAACTCCACGAAAAAACTTGAATGGGCTATTTAATAAACAAATGTTTAATCGTTCATTCCTGCAATCTACATCGGAGATCTCAAGGGGTGCGTCGTCCGTACTCTTAGGTTTACTGGGATGGAGTGATACATAAAGAGGTGTGCTCGCTAACAATGCACAATTATACAGCCATCGATTCATTTGTCAAGGAATTGTCGTTCAAAACCAGTAAAACATTGTTAAAAGATAAAAAAAAACGTCAGTAAGAGCTAGTTTTATTTCCAGAGCAATGGAGAGATCAAATGAAGGTAATTCAGAGCAGAGGACAGAAAGCGTCGTTTTTGATAGCTTCAACAACACTTACCGAGTAACACAAATCTCAACATTACCATCTGATTTTCCTGGACTGAGGCGTATGGTTTTGCAGAGTACAAATAGTTGGGGAGCATGGATACGATATCATACTTACGTTTGCAATGATGGGGAAATTACGGATCAAGATCTTCTACAGTATTTCCATATCGACATAACTGATCCAGAGAACTACTATTCTTCAAATTTTGATATTCGAACGCACCTGCTGCCATATCCCAGACCGATTTTGATTATGACTCAAAATCAGATCGCCTCTCCACGTTATGCAGATTTACTTAATCGAAGTCGTTCTGGTGAATGGAATGTGGGTTTAGAAATATTTGGTCATACCGTTCCACCAACGATTACAGCAGAAGAAGCCGCGGAAATTGTTGGATTACCCACCACTTCCCTTAACAGAAGCAATTATCGTGAAATTATTTGTGCAATTTGCCTTGAACATTTTGAAGACAACAATGAGGAAATAAAGCAGTTACGGTGCGGTCATATTTTTCATTACCAGTGCATTCTTAGATCTACTCAATTGCAAACTTTGTGTCCCATCTATCGCCGTCAATATGACAGCCGCCCTGGCCAATCGAGTCAAGGGATGCGTGACATATTTATCTAAAACTATTCTACCTATCTTTTTTGGACATAATCTATGAGTATGTCTATTATTAAGATTAGTATGCCCTTCAAGCCACCTAAAATATAAATAATTGGACCCATATACATGTGTGTACAAATGCTTGCACAATATTATAGGGAATGTTTCCCCTCCATTTAATTTTTGAGAATAAATGGTTCACAAGAAATGTGATATATTTTTGGCGAGGATCCAATGAAGTATTATTTAAGCATACAATCTAGTGAAGAATCATATAATGGAACTCAATGAAATGAACCTAAAAACTTATCTTTATTGATTCATAATCATGAATAATATCATAATATCATGCTTCTAATCCAATAATGTGCTTAGTGTTATAGGTAGCCATTTTATGGCTACTTAACTGTAAATTAAATCATATGATATTGATATAGCTGTATATAAAGATTTCAGTTGACTTAGGTGAAATCAAAGCTACAATTATTATATATATGAGGTAGAGTTTATTTATTATCATCATATTTAGTATTGATTTTGTCAATTTTATTAGGTAATTAACTTCATTAATGATAAATTATTCTTTGGATAATTTAGTTAGAGAGGACTCAATCAAGCCGATGAAATCAATTTCTCACTTTTCAAATGGGTTAAAGATTGATTGTAATGGCATCTCATCCCAAAATATAGGGCATTCAATTCGTTGAGAATTGTCGTATTTCCTTGTATACTATTTGTAATCCTTGGATATGGTTAACCACCATAAACCATATAGTAGAATTTTACAATTTTTAGTAGCTCCAATATTGTGTCCTCTTGCTATACCTTTGTGAGCCTCCTTTAGAAATCGTTGTCACTCATGTACATTGACAACTCTTCGGGGTACATCATCTCTTCTTCTCTTATATAGAGTTCCTTCTAGTAAAGTGTATAGTAGTGATTTACTTAGTAATAATGATTTGTCATGGGTATCCATATCTGAGGTTATATTCAACTTTAAAGTAGCTCAATAATTTCATTAAATTCCTCAAGAATTGATGTGATTATAAAAAGATAGGTCCTCAATACATCTTCTTTAGTAATGTCCTCATGGTCTTCCCCTATGTCAATCGTGGATAAATAGTTTGCACCCTAATTGTTTCTCATGTTTTACCATAATGTTAAAGTTGAACTCCTAATGTAATAAGATACACTTGCATATGTGATCTTGTGTAACCAGTTTATTTGTGAAAATTTTGAGGGGTCCATGTTTAGTTTAAAAGGTAAATGGAGTTGACAACAAGTAGCACTACAATGTTTGTAATGCATAGACCATCTAAAGATTAACATTTGACGGTAGTCTAATTTTGTTCAACTTAAAAATATTTTTCTAAAGGTGAGTGGTATTGGATGATCCTTATTTCCCCTAGGCTAAGCTAATATGGCACCAATGGCCATTTCAGATGGATCTAAATGGACATGAAAAGATATAAACCAATCCAAAAATATTAGAATGGGTGGTTTTGTTATTTTCTATTTTAGAGTGTCACAAGATTGCTATAATTCTTATATCTAGTTTACAACTTTATTTTTCTCTTAGTTTTTAAGTAGTTTCAGTTATGGTGTAGCTATGGAGGCATATACTTTGATAGATTTTATATGGTAGCCAATGCATCCAAGAAAGGTTTCAATGTTTGGGGCTATTTTAGTTGGTGGTAGGTTCATGATTAGGGTAATTTTTAATTGGGTTGGCCATCAAACCTTCTTTAGAAATAATGTGTCCTAACAAGGTGTCAAAGGGGATTGCAAGATACATTTCTTAAAGTTGAAGGCGATTTACATACTTAGACATTTCTTCAGTATTGTCTAGATTGGTTAAATTTTGTCTTTGAGTAGTCCATATATTGTTTGGTCATCCTCGTATACCTTCAAAAAAAAATTCAAATCTTTGAAAGTATTTACTATTATCAAGCTATAGACTCTAAGGCCATTTTTTAGTCCAAAGGGAATTAGTATGTACATAAATGATCCCCATTTAGTGCTAAATATTTTCTTAGGTTGTTTCTTCTCTCTTATCTAATTGTGGTGGTATCTAGAGAGTTCATAAGTAAATGAATAGATTTATCTCTTGCAATAAATTTCCAAAATTTCTTCTATAAATGGGGTAGTGAATGGGTTGTGGATTCATTCATTATTTAATTATTAAAAAATTGCACATATATGGATATCTCCTATCTTTTTATTCAGTGTTACCATCAAACTTATCTATTATGAATCATCTACTAGTTTGATTATATCGATTGCAAAATTTTTGTCAAACTCTATTATTACCCTTTTCTTCATGTTAGGGTTCAATTTATAAGGTCTATTCAATACTAGTTTTGCAATTTCCTTTAGTTGGATTTTCATGGTCCCTTCTTCTTCATTAATACCCTTCATTTCAATGAATGTCTAGGAAAATAAGAAAACATATTTTATTAGGAGCTCAATGATGGTTCCAATAATTGGTCCATCCTAATAGTTTCCAATTTTTCCGATCTTTAATCTATTTGATGTAACTATTTTTTTCTTTCTCAAGATTTAATGGTTGGTTATAGTAATTTTTACTGGAGTCTTTCTTAAGTTTTATGTCCCATTCTCCTTCACCTTGCCGAATCTCCAATTTAGGATCCACCTTTTCTTCATATGTATAATATAATAATTTTTTTGTATATTGGTTGTGTCTTTTTGTCAAACCATTGTACTAATCTTCATACTTCCTAGCTCTAGGGTGGTAGATTAGGTTCTAAGGATATATTCATTGATACTAGATTTAATATAATTCCTTTTGCCTTTTCTCAATGTTTTGTCTATTTGTTCATTACCATCCCATAATGAAAATTTACGAGTAAAACCTTTGTAAACATCATCCCACTCTCTAGTTTCTACTCTTCTTTCATTATTTATGTACTAGGTCTAGACTACAGGTGTTAGTGTCTAATATAATAACTATATCTACTGGTAGTTATTATATTCTTTATCTCTTGTCCATGTAGTAACACATGTGTGGAGGTGATCCTCTAGGGTAGTAGCGCCTTAGTATTTTAGAGCAGTAGGATATTCTCCATCTTTTTGTAGATACCCGACTTTGGTGAGAATATGAAATGTAGGCTAGTTCATAATATGGTACTTGTGTGTATGCCATTAGCCAAAAGTGTTACAAAGCCATGTATACTATAATGTTACCATCCTCACCTTTCTTACTATAAATATTTTCTCCATATCAAAAATGTACTCAACAGTAACCCCTATAGTAAGAAATCATGGTAGTTTCCTATACGAGATACCTTGTTTGATATTCTTTATTTTCTATGGTGGCAGTGATGTGTCCACTAATCATGCATTCGTAGTATAATCCAAAGAGTGTGGGCTTTGGTTTGGGTGTATGAGATATATTACATAAGGGCTAGTTAGTACCAGTGTGTAGTGGCCGCACATATGATCTATCATCAAATGTATTGAAATGTTCCTCCATCTATGGTAGTTTAAATTCAACACATTGTTTGATGTATTTCATGTGAACTTCTACATTATGCCAAATGCCTAGGGTGTCCATTTTGGAACTGTCATCGAAGATTATTTTTACTGGTGTTTTCTATCAAGAAATTAAGTAGTAGGATAACTTCCTACACTAACCTTGAGAGTAGGGTAGTGCCAAAATTATATACATATTTATAATAGTTTCATAAAACTAACAAAAATAAACATAAATAACATGCATATCACAACACAGTGATTTAAGTGGGGAAAACCTTTTTGAGAGAAAAACTCCACACTTCAAAAGTCACTCAATGCATTATTCAGGAATCAATAATAAATTACAATATGCTTTCAGAGCAATCGCCTCATAAGAATGTCAACAACCAGAGATCTAGTCGTAACTCAATAGTTAAAATACTCTTACACATAAGGTCCATCTCATGCAACTCATATGCAGGAGATAAAATAAATGAAACTATCAAATAGTATTACAAAATATAGGCCGAAACAACCAAAAAAATTGGTGCCCATCTAATATACAATCCAAGATGCCCTATGATGTTTCCAAACACACATCAACACATGTACCTCCCTTTTACAAATCATTCATGTGTCTAATAGATTTTTTATATTTCCTATTTTAGGAGACTGAACTTCTGGAGGTCATAACTTTTGAACCAGATCTTCGATTGATGAACCACATGAAGCATAAAAAATATTGTGATGTTCTCTATCAAGCTATATAATTATATAATAGTTATGAATACATTAAATCCATTAAGGAGCCTCTAATTCTTTCAAAACCAACTTCTTTTGTTTGGAACATAAAAAAATTAAAAAATTAATATTTTCAAATCTTGATGTGATCTTGCACCAAAAATTTACTAGAATTCTTATTTAGCCAATTTTTATCTTTGGGGAAAATTTTGGATGAACTCACGATCAAAAGAAAACTTACTATAAATAGTGACCTTATGTAAATGCAACATTAGGGCACCATTTTTCCTAACATTTTCACTATTTTTAGCCTTGCTATCTTCTCCCACATTATAGATGGTATGATATTCAAGTCTCCTCCTAAGTCTATCATGACACATTCAAAGTCCCCTCTTGAATTGGCATACTATTCTCTAATATTTAAATTTATTTTAATATACCATCTTTTATTAAGAATTTTGTTTAATCATAAAGAGCACCATTCACTTATATCCCTTGTTAATTAATAAAGAGGAGAGGACCTCAAGTTTTGTTTTATTTCAACCATAGAGATATCTACAATTAATTTCATATAAAGTACTTCACTTAAAAAAAAAAAAAAAAATCCTTAACAAATTACTTGTTACTTTTCATTCTTCTTTCATTTTCATCGTGGAAAAATTACCTAGTAGAATATAGATGAGCTAGTGAAATTTTATGATGTTATCATAAGTTACAACTACACAATGGCAATAATCTCATACTTTTGACTTTAAAAGGCCTTCTTTATTTACATGATAGAAATTTACCTTGATGTGCAATGTTATATATTAATTTATTTTTATGATTCTTGTCGCTTTAGCCTAGATAGATTTACCCTTTCAAGTTATTGAGGGTTTCATCTACGTAACTAGAGCAATATTTTTTTCCTCACACAATATTCTAGCTTACAAAATAAATATTAACACTACTCAATACATCAATTCAAATGTACAAAATAGTTAAAAATATCCAAAAATTAATATTATTATGGAAATTATAACAATAAATATTAAACACATGAGTACCATGGTGGCGAGTCTTGGAAAGGGCTATCAGGGTAATTTAATTATGGATTTGGATTTTGAGAAGGAAAAAGGTAATGGGGAGTCTCTGGGTCCCAACAAGAGGAATCATGCCAATTTGAAGAGGAAGGCAAACAAACCCCTACAAGACATCCATGATTTGATGAAAGTGGCTCAAAATGTGAACCAGCTGGAGGTAGAGTTTACTGAGACTGAGAAGATTTTGGCCTAGCTCCCCCTTTTCTTTGCTCAGTTTCTATTGGGTTTTTTGTTGGTGCTAGGCTACCAAATTCTCTACTTATTTCTATGGGTAGCATTTTATTTAACTTTTAATCTTTTCATGTATATTTCTAGTTGTGATGTTCTTTAAAAGGTTTCGGGTCCCTTCAAAACCTGTTTTTTGGTAATAAAAAACAATAAATATTGAACATGTGGGATAAAAACTAAAAAACCATTTCCAATATGGAGAAAACATATAATGGTTGATTAATCTAGGAATATTATAGTAAAGAGATCTTAAATAAAGCTATTTTATATGGTTAATACTATTATTGTATCATTATACCTGAAAATGACAATGGCACAATACTTACATAGTTTTATAAACCTATACCCCCATTGCAAAAATAAAAAAATTGTCATTTCTATGTGAATCTACAATAGTAAATCCAACAAATATTTTCTATGTGAGCCAACTTTTCAAACCATATAATTACATTAGCTATAAACATCAACCAACCTCAGCTGGTCATGAAGTTGAAAGGGACATAAAATGAACTAATTCAATTTGAAGTATCTTTGTAGTCCATTCTTTGTTTTCCATAAAAATATGATTTATTGAGGTTATCGATGAATTATTTCATGTGTTATGTGGGATAGAAATGAATTTTTTAACATTCTTATTCTTGGATTGGTCACTAAACTCTAGTATCTATCTATTTTGTGACCTTTGTCACACTTCATTTAATGTTGAAATTGTTAAAATTTTAATGATTTGATGTTTAAAACCTGATAGTTTCTCCCACTTGGGTTTAACCTTTCTAAATCTGATGGTGGTTATTCTAAATGTTTGATATTGTTGACCATCTTGTATGTTAAGTTTTGTTTTTATAATGGTCATTATTAACCTTTGATAGTATGTACAAGGGATAATATTGTAGAGAATGTAATATATGTTATTGTTGATTAGATAGAATTATTTTTAGGTATAATAATTAGAAGATGTTTTCCATGATAAAATATAAATATAAATCCTTATATATGAAATTTTTAAGAGGTTTATGATTGATCATATTAAAATTGCATGATGCTCAACTACTTAAATTATAATAAATTGTAGAATCATTCTCAATAAATGTTTATGCATTCCTTGTGTGCTATTGTCTAAGTATGGATGCCTCTGTTGGATTTTTTATGAGGTGTGCATTAGATGTTAAATTATATGGTTGAGACTATGTTGTTCCTAGTGCTTCGTTCTCATGGTGTGGTTGTAGTGGTGACTTATGCACCATTTATTTTATTATTTAATTTATTGTGGGTGTATGGACATAAAGTTGGCATAGTGTATGGACATAAAGTAGTCCTAGTTAGTTCTTGGGCACCTAATTTTTATCTATATACCTATTATATTTATATGTATTTTTCCTTTCATGAGACTCCTTTTTGGAAACTAGTGTAAGATGAAGAGTAGTCTCTAGTGGTTTGCATTGTTTGTGCCCTAAGGTTGGAGGAGGATGTAGTTTTGTTGAGTGATATCAGTTTTCCTATTAATGGTTATGGTTGTGAGTGCGGGGTGGTGATTCTTTTGAGGGATATATTGTTACATTCTTGACTATAAAATCATGATCAAGGTGGGTTGAGTAACCCCTATTGCGACTTTGGTTGAACAATTGACAATGGGGATATTCTGTTTACTCCTATACCTTGCATTTTATGGTGGTCGTGTGGCTCTTCTTCTAGAGTTTTGGGGGTTGTTGAACCACAATCATGTGGGTTTTTCTAGTAATGAGAGGGGATTTGATAGTGTCCATGCCTTCAAGTTCCCTTCTGTTGAAGATTTTTTAGTCTCATGGGATGATCTTTTTCCCTTTATTTTGGGTGGTAGCCTAAAAAGTTACATGTCTTGGTCCAAGGAGAGACAACATACCCTTTTTTGTGCTTGGTTGCCTTGTGATGGGGTAAATTTTCTCAAGGTTGTGTCACTTCTAATGGAATAGGTTTCTAGAAGTATTTCCTAGCAACATGTTTTAGGTGCTTGTGTTTTTTTTGTGAGTTGTTAATGCTCTTTAGATTATGTGGTAGGTCCAATCCTGTACTGGACTTCAATTAATAAGAGAGATTTTTGTATTGTGACCTACACTTATGGATGAAATAGATGGTTGTTCTTGTATGTTATATTTGTTTGTTGGATTGTTTACTAATGGTTCCTTTATATGTATTTTTTGTCTTTCATGGGTAAGTCTAGCAATAGGGGGGAGGATGTAGTGCCACTCTCATTTCCCTTTTTAAAAATTTTGTACTTCTTATATGGACTTGACTTTGTGTTCTAAATTGTATCTCTTGTAGTTTTGATGTGAATCATTTTGTAATTTCGATCTTGCTTTAGACATTTTATTTTAGTGGTGTATGTGATTTTGAGTGTTTATCTTGTGCTCAATTTTGATATATCTCCCGTGATCATTCTAGAACAGTGATACATTGGATTAGTTCATAGCGATTTGATAATGTTGTTTCTTTGAGAAGCATCCTTGCTTCCTTGTTCTTGATTTTGAGAACCACTACATGACTAATTTGGATACTTGACTTGTTTTGGTTGTTGCTATGGCATGAGCTAGACCCAAGGTGTTTTGATAATTGAAACAATCCTATTTCATGATTCGGTATTATCATATGTAAGATGTTGATTGATTACTGATTAAAATGAGATAAGTTGTGTTAATTATATTAGTTTTTGATTAGTG
This sequence comes from Cryptomeria japonica, assembly GCF_030272615.1. Classification (NCBI taxonomy): domain Eukaryota; kingdom Viridiplantae; phylum Streptophyta; class Pinopsida; order Cupressales; family Cupressaceae; genus Cryptomeria; species Cryptomeria japonica. Next base: position 204,654,275 of record NC_081411.1, on the reverse strand, counting down.
TAAAACATGTTTTAGAAGGACCCAAAACCCATACAAAAAGAAATAGCCAATAACGACAATCCAGATGCTAAGCCACAACAGGCCAGTAGCAACAAAAATAATAAAAAATAGGGTCTAACAACCCAAACATTATACAATTTTGTTCCATATTTGAATAGTTTAAATATTTTTAGCAATAAAAATCCTATTGATATTAGAAAGCTCCTCCATATCACTTTCTTTGAGCTACTTATCTATATCCTTGCTATGAGTATGAGATGGAGGTCCTTGATTGGTTTGTGTCTCATCTTTTACGATGTTATCCTTCTTGTTTCCCTTGCCACAAATTGAAATGCAGGGGGAAGGATGAGTGGAAAAGGAGATTGTTGGCACTCTACACTCACATGAGAATGGTTGATGTGGTCATTGATGGCAACCAGCTGATAACAGGATTCTATAGGTTCACCGGCAACATAGACATTATCTACTGACACCAGCAAGCACAACAAGTTTATTCATCGACATCTAGTTTACATCGGCAACGAAGCATACCAACACTCAGGACGATATAAGACAAGTTTTGTTTATATGAATTATATTGTAATGTAATTATTTGTAAATCCGACATGATGTATTGTAAAGACTCATATATGTATGAGATCTTATAGGTCATTTTTTATATAGCATAGAGAGGCATTTATGTAATGGGATGTAGAAGATAGAGAAAAGATTTTGTAATAAGCCAGATAGGTTATGTGAGTGAATATCATTCACCAGTAGGTATTTGGTTTTGGTTTCTAATATGGCTTAAACTGGTACTGAATCAAGCATTGCAGATCCTATTTTGAGCAGTACATTGTCTTGGATTTAATTATCCATTTTGTAGTCAGTGAGACTCTTTCATTGAGTAGTGAGCTCTAGGCTATTGGCCTTCTTGCATGTGCAGTCCCCTATTGTAAGTAATATTTATTTATATTATCTAGTGAGTAAATATTGTGGGTCACAAATCCCACTGAGGTTTTTCCCTTACCGAGTTTCCTCGCCAGAATACCTTGTGTTATGGTGTGCATTTATGTTGTCTCTATTATTTCTCTTTGCTGCATTATTACTTGTTTACCGGTACATTAATTTTGGTTGCAAAGTTATAAATAAGTTCAAATATTCCATTAATGAGTTAGACACTGATTCACCCCCCCCCACCCCCTCTTAGTATCTTTGGGACTGTCATTGCATCTAACAATCGCTATCAGAGCTTGGTCCTCTATTTGCAAAAGCCTAACAACTTGAGGAAGATTTTGAAACCGGTAGTGATGGAGAGTTTGAGAAAATAGTGGGAAGGAGTTCTTGAATATTTTGAAGTAGAAAAATTGAAGAATATTAAACTTGGAGATGATCTGACGACTGCCCACGAATTCGTTAAAGGACTTCAGCAGAACCTGGTTATAGCACAAAACAAGAGGAAGGAATTTCATGAGAAAATGCAAAAACATGATGATGAAAAGGAAACTCTTAGAGATATTGCAGAGAAGTTGAGGCAAGAGAACACTAACATGAGGAATGAAATGCAAGATCTAACCATGAGGCTATGTAAGGATATTGAAGATAGGAAGAAGAATGAAGAAGACTTGACTAGGATACTTAATGATGGAGAAAATAAAAATATGAGACTTTGTCATGAGAATGATATACTAAAGACAGATCTGACTCATATGCAACATTATAAAGAGGAGCTTAGGAGACAAGCTGGCATTCTGGATAATAAGTTGATCACTGCAAATAAAAACAAAGACAAATTCAAGAAAAGTTCATAAAGACTTGATGACATGTTGAAAAGACAAAAACCTGATGGAGATACAATTGGACTTGGATTTCAACATGGAGAAAGTTTTGGGACTGCAAATAATCAAGATCATAGCAAACCGGTAAGACAACCTAATGCTTATAAATTTAATGGGAAATATTTTAATTGCAACAAATTTGGTCATAGAAAAAATCAATGCAGATTTAGAAATAATTAGAATACAAATTTACCCACCATTCAATGTTCCAAATGCAATAAAGTTGGTCATAACTCATAAAATTGTAGAATGAATGTGAAATGCTATGTTTGTGGTAGATTTGGACATTTATCTAATCAATGCAGAACACAAAACGATCAAGGATATGGAAAGGCTATTTAGAGGAATAATGTAACTTGTTATGCATGTAACAAGATTGGACATATTGCAAAATTTTGTAGAAGCAAGACTATACCGGCAAACAATAAAGGATCTAATGAGAAAGGAAAGGAAAAAGTAAATGAAATTAAGCAAGAATTTTCAAAACAATGGATTAAGAAGAGAGATCAAAGAGTTGATGAATCTGTCTCAACACCAGTAGAACACAATAACCCTCCACTAGTAGGAGATTCTTCATCTAACTAAGGAATAATCCTTAGAGGGTATGGCAGAAAACTAAAAAATCATGCATTCTACCCTCGGTTGATGGTGAGAAGTTATATTTCTTCTTTACGGGTACATATGTTAAGATTTCACTTAACCGGCAAACATTTAATGCGGTTGTTGGAGAAATTTTGGTTATAAAACACCGGAAAACCCTCATTTAAATCCACCAAGCATCCAAGCATTTGAAGAGCACAAAGAGAGAGCAAAGGTATTCTAAAGGTATTTATCTTTCGAAATGGCATCTTCATTTTCTGCACCTGAGTTTATTGCAAACCCTACTGTGGTAGAAAACATTAAGCACCCTAGACCTGTGTTTAAAATCATCCCTGAGATTGCTAAGCAAGATGATTCCATCAGAGCCTTTTCTAAGATTCTGAAGGGAGTTGGTTTTGTCAAAGACCCGACGATTTATGTTCACTTCAACAAAGAGAATTTAGGGTTAGATGACTTGAAGAACATGTATAGAGATGTTATAACAAATGAACAAGGTTTAGTCAATCCGGAGCATAAGATTGTTGAAGATTTAGGATTTGTTGAAATTCTAAACATTCCTAAATTTCCAGATAAGATAGTTCATCTTGTATTGAGCAGAGTTCATGGGGACTTTATGTGGCTAGACTCTGTCTTTGAAATCACTAAGGAAGCAATCAAGGCAGTTACTAGTTTACCCTCAACTGGTACTAGACCCGACAAAAAGAAGAAGATAACAAACAAGGGTGTTATGGATCTAACCGGAGCTATATTTGACAACAAATCTCTTAGGCTTAATGATATCACTAATGCAAAAGTGAAATATGTGAGCATGGTTTCTGGATATAGAGTTACACATGTAAATAGGTTAAATTTTGTTTCTAGTTTGTGTATTCATAGCGCATATGAGATGGTTAAGAAAAATGCTAAAATTGATACCTATGAGTGACTTAAAGATGAACTGCTAGATAACTTGAAAAAGATTAAGGGTGACAAGAAGGGAACATTCCATTTTGGGAATCTACTTGTGTGTTTAATGCTTTACTTCACAAAGGATATACCCAACATTGGTCACAAGGACTTTTCATATAACATCTCGGTAGGTAGACAGATCATGGAAGCTATTACTAGCATTGGTGCTAATAGTGATGACATGGTAAAAGCCTATTTTGAAAACTTCCAAACCAAAATGAAGGCTAGAGAAAGGATACCGTAGAGCATTGTGGATAAGTATGACAAGAAAATTTGTTTTGTAATCAAAAGAGATGAAACATGGATGGAAGTTGTTACTCCTAGAACTATTGAGAGTGCGGTTTCGATGCTAAAATAGAGAAAAAGAAGAGAAAAATTCATCAGAGACGCATCCAAAATGGCTAAAGAAGTTAAGGAAAATGTGATGAACTTAAGTGGTATTTCTACTAGTGAACTGGATGGAGTGGAACTAGTAGCTCATGTTTCACCAGTTGTCACTTCTTCTAATACAGATAGTGGTAAGGTAGTAGAGTTCAAGAGAGCTGAAAGGAGGAAGAGGAAACCCTCATTGGTACCTTCTCCTTCTCCTAAAAGGACAAGAACATTAAGGAAGAAACAATAGGATATAAGGGATCCTAAGAAGAAGTTAACTCGAAAGAAATAACAACCTAAGACACCAAATACCCTTACACCAGAGGAACTAGTAAATGAAATTACTTAGGATGGTTATCTTAGCCGTGTGAATAAACGTTATCATTCATTCAAGGATTCTGATAAGGACACAATAGAGGAGAGCATCATAATGCATCTTGACATCTACAAGAAAGTTTTGATTGAGGTTGTAGATGATCTGCCTAATGACTTATACATAAGATTACAGGCTAAAAGGATGTCGGTTATGGAATTGGATAAAAAGTTAAAGGTAGAAGCATTGTTGGTTGTTCACCCCATTAATTCCAGGGAAGAGATTGATGAACTGATTGCTAAAGCCAACCAGTCAGTTTTTATGAGTGGTCACTCGAAGGTTAGCCTAATGGCTAGGAGAGTGAAAGAGATAGCTGATGAAACTATTAACAAATGGGACATATTTTTTATTGAAAAAGAAAAGAAAGAGGAAAGGGAGCGACAAAAAATGGATAAATCTTTTGCGAAGGTATATCAAAAGGACAAAGGTAAAAGAAAAATTGGTAGTGTACCTATTATAAAGATCATAGATAACCTTTCTCCACTGGCACAGGACACCCCACCAATAACTTCAGGAACACCGGTACATATAGACAGTCAACCAGATAAGGAGGCTGAAGAAGTAACACATGATGATACTAATCTGTATTCTTAAATTCTCTTTACTATGAATGTAGATACACAGGATGTTAATATTGTTATGGATAAAGAGAATGCAAAGGTTAAGACAATTGATGCTACAAACATTGAGATCTCTGAGTAACCAGTTAACACTACTAACTGTAAAAACATTGAAATACCGGCTGAAGCTAAGAATCCTAACACTGAGAAACTGGTAGATGTTGAGGTACATACATAGACTGAGAAGCTAGCAGAAGCAGAGGTAATAACACAGAGTGAGAAACTGATAAGAACTATAAATAAAGAGGAAACAAATGATGGTAACAAGGTAGAAATTGTTAAGGTAATTGGTCAAGTATCTGTGGAAAAGAAAGTTATTGCATAACTGAGCACATCTACTACAAATTTCAGACCTATAAATTTAATAGATGTTCTTTTGGATTCAATTAAGGGCGTGTGCACAAAGATGGTGGTCAGAAAAGTGGACACCACCCAAGAAAAACTTGGAAAAATAGGCAGCGCGTACGCAGTTTTAAAATTTTAAATTCCCGCGTACACGCTTAGGTTTATTCTTCTCGAGCCTAGAAAAGGTAGCACATACGCGTTGAGTTTAGCAAACTGAGCGTGTACGTGCTATGGCTAGGAAAATTAGCATGTACATGCTGCTTATAGGAAAATGAGCGCATACGTGCTAATAATCCTAGTAAAACCGCGTACGCAGTGCTTGATAAAAAAGGTTTTTAAAAAAAATAGGGTCCTAATTTACCCGAAAAGTGCATTTTTTAGTTTTTTTTTTTTCCCATTTTCTAACCTAAACCACGAACGGGGTGCTAAATTTGTCCTCCAAGCTATGGATAAATGTTAGTTTTTGTTTATTTTTCTCTTTCTTTCTGGTTTATGCAATTTGTTTTACATTTTGAGTTTAATTTCATTAATTTTGATTAGATTTTTTCATTTTTTGTTTCAAAAACCAGATTCTTCTAATCCAGAACAAGAACAACCTAATGCACCTCCTGAAATCCCACAAGAACAACCAAATGCACCTCCTGAACAACCCCCAATTCCTCCTTTTGACCGCACAACCACAACACATGAAGGATTAATTAATCAGTTAGGGCAAAATACATCCAAAATCAATAGACTGATTGTAAAATTGAAAACTTCTAAGTTTGACCATCATCAATCCCTCGCCACTAGCCTAGAAACATTACCTAGTGGTGCCATAGCTGTTTCCAAAGAAATTACCAAATGGGGAAGCTTTAGGGATAGGTGTCGTCAATTCTATGCCAATGGGATATCATACGATGGAGTTAAAGACAAAAATATTTCTAAACAACAAAAATGTGTCCTTTTTGTTGACCCCAAAACTGGTAAGTCATTACCTCCTAATGCAAAGAGGTTTCCCATACATTGGTGTACCAATGTGCAGATGAAGAATCTTTTTTGGCAGAGGTGGTGGATGGTCTTTGACGATCCACGTTGTAATAATTATGAGGTGCCAATATATTTTTTGAGAAAAATATATTGTGAGTTTGTGCTCAATGTGTGCCCGAATTATTTTGACATGAGAGAGTTTCATGCTAGAGGTGGTGGTTCTGCCCAAGATAGACCTGGAGCCCATAGGCGATTAGCCACAGAGATTCGTTGCCCCTAGCACCCAAACCCAAGGTGCATCAGGCTATCCCATTAGAGCTAAAAGAGTCGATGGAGCTATAGACTCTTCAGGCAGCCACAGCATTGACTGGTGCCATCATCCAACATGGGACATCATTAGCACACCCTATTGTATTGGATGATGAGCCGTTAGAGGGCAACAGAGAGCCCATCGAGCATATGTGTGTCAGTTGCTCAGGGATATGCTTGGGGATAAATGATGCAACTGATTTAGATGGATACTCATATCATCTATGCATGATTTGCAGTTGTAGATGTCAGGCTCACACGATTGAGGATGTCGTGCTAACAGATGAGTTGATGGACATGGTGTTTGTCCATGAGCCACAGACACGGGTGTGTTGATTTGAACTCATAACATTTTATTTGTCAGTCACCTTAATTTTGTAATTACATAAATGAATTTTCATTTATACATCGATTTAAATTGAGACAAATAATATGCATTTCAGGATGCAGCTACGGTATCCCATACACCTCCCCCAGTTACTACAGCTGCAACTTCGACGCCTGAGGTATAAATTTTGTAACATGTTAAAATAGAATAGTAAACTTTGAATTCAAAAAAATACAAGATATACTAACTATCTTTAATGCTTGGTCCAATTTCTGGTTTATAGGTGTTGACAGGGGACAAAATGTCCAAGATTGATGACATCACGGTGTTGGTGATCGATTTTGGCCTACAAGGCTATACGGTATCATATTTTGTACAACTCTTTTTATGTATTGTTTTGATGGAATATGCAAGTCATTTCATTTTAGATTTTTAAAATTATGTTTAATTTATTATATGTACTAATATCTCATGTTAATTTTCTGTTTTTAGGGCACCCCCTCCGCATCTAGGGCTTGTCCAAAGAAAAAGAATATCTTGAAGACACCAAAACGTGTGAAGAAGGTAATTAAACACATTTTTAGTTGTACAATTGTTTGAAAATGTTGAAATCAAGTATTAGTTGGGGTTTGTAGATTGATTAGTGTTTTTTGTCTATTTTACATGTATGGCAACCATTGAGCTTTGTGGATATGTTGAATGCACCTGATTTGCCCGCGAATCAAGAGACAATGGAGGTATGTATCTCTACTTTATTTTCTTGATTTCATGATTATATGCATGCATACATGTGAACTTGTGATATATTATAATCTTATATTTTTTTCATACAGGAAATATCCATACATATTTCGTCAATGGCAAACCCTCCTCCTTGCACTAGAGAAGCATATCAGGATCCAATACACTTTTGTTTGATATGTAATATTAATTGTTTTCAACCTTCAATACTTATCATTATATTAATTGTATTTAATCTTTGTACATTTTTTGTATAGGTAATAGCGACCATTTCTACATTGATGGTGAGCCATCCTTAGTCCATTGGAGAAGCATCTGAGCCATAGGTATGTCATTGTTCTCTATATTATAGATTTTAAGTGTTTTTGATATATTTATGTTAGTACATTGTATAAATTGTACATCTAATCTACAATAGACTTGTTCGCGGTACGGCCATAATGTGGATCCATTTAAGTATGTCTTCAAGAAAACTCCTAAGAGTGACAAGGAGAGGAGAGCGAATACATTAGCTCCTGGATCAGCCTATGAGGTAATCTACATTTCAATTGCAAAGGAATTAAAGTTAAATGCATAGTTATGATGTTAATTGTGAACTATTTTCTACAAAAAGAATTCTAACTTGGCTTTTGAATTGTGGTTTTGCAGCCATCTACAGAGCCGCGTATTGCACCGAAGAGGCTTGATTTTGATGATCCACTAGTAGTTTAGGATCATATAGTGTTAGTTTTGGTCATAGAATGACCAATACATGTAGATATATTCTACATTTTTATTGTATATCGATTTGGACATGGCATATGCCACATTTTTGTAATACTTGTATTGACTTGGCAGACATGCCTTTTTTTATATATATAAATATCGATATTCGATCCAATAAATGTGTAATGAGTTCACTATTTTGTACTCGTTGTATTTTGTGGTTGTCCTTTTATAAATTTAAATGAATATTTGCATATGAAATCAACAATATGAATATAAACAACAAAAATATATGATATAAAACATTGCAAACGTGGAATATGATTTGATAAAATTTCTTAAATGTTGAATTAAACCTACAAAAATCCTTGTATTCAATTCATTATTATGTATTCATTATATTTGGTGGCTTCCCTTTTCTAAATTTTAATGAATATTTGCATATGTAATTAACAATATGAATATAAACAACAGAAATCGACAATATAAATTTAAACAACAATGTGTTTGGTGCGAGAGCACCCTCACGCTTGCAATGGTCAAATTTTGTTCCTCATGTGCACAAACCAACATCACAAGCACATTCGGGTGGGCAGGTTTATGCTAGGCATGCTCCTGTCATGCATCCCGAAGCACCAGAACGTTGAGAGTCATACCCTGCCAGTGAGATCTCTCAAGTGCCCTGAGTCCAAAAAGGTAAATATTTGATGGACTGTTTCTTCCAATCCACGACACATACGATCAATCTGTTTGATCTTGTGGGGTTGCCTAAGGGTCCTCTACAATGGCCTATCTTATTTTTTCACGACTCGAAGCCATTTTCAATTGGTAGCATTTTTTCGCCTGCTCAAAAAATCGTCAGTTGCTTGCAAGGAAAAGTTGCAAGATTGGCTACAATTGATTTTATTCCTCATGTACACAAACAAACATCACGAGCGTGTCCGAGTGGGCATGTTTATACTAGGCATGCCCCTGTCATGCATACCAAAGCACCAAAATGTCGAGAGTCATAGCCTACCGGTCAGATCTCTCAAGTCCCCTGAGTCCAAAAATTTGTCAAAATTTGATGGACTGTTTCTTCCAAACAATGACACATACGGTTGATCTGTTTGATCACATGGGGTCATGTGAGGGTTCTCTACAATGGCCTATCTCAATTTTTGATGACTCGAAGCCATTTTCAATTAGTAGCATTTTTTTGCCTGCTCAAAGAACCCTTAGTTGCTTGTAAGGAAAAGTTGCCAGATTGGCTAGAATTGATTATGTTCCTTGTGTGCACAAACAAATGTCACGAGTGCATCTGGGTCAGAATGTTTATGCTAGGCATGCTCCTATCATGCATCCCAAAGCACCAGAACATCGAGACTCATATCCTACCGGTGAGATCTCTCAAGTGCCCTGAATCCAAAAAATTGTAAAAATTTGATGGACTATTTCTTCCGATCCATGACACATATGGTCAATTTGTTTGATCCCGTGGGGTTGCATGAGGGTCCTATACAATGGCCTATCTTGGTTTTTGACGACTCAAAGCCATTTTCAATTAGTAGCATTTTTTTGCTTGCTCAAAAAACTGTCAGTTGCTTGCACGGAAATATTGCAAGATTGGCTAGAATTGATTTTGTTCCTCGTGTGCACAAACCGACATCATGAGTGCATCCGGGTGGGCATGTCCCTATCATGCATCCCAAAGCAGCAGAACATCGAGAGTCATACCCTACCGGTGAGATCTCTCAAGTGCCCTGAGTCCAAAAAATTGTCAAAATTTGACGAACTGTTTCTTCCAATCTACAACACATACGATCAATCTGTTTGATCTCGTGAGGCCACATGAGGCTCCTCTCAAATGGCCTATCTTGTTTTTTGATGACTTGAAGCCATTTTCAATTAGTAGCATTTTTTTGCCTGTTCAAAAAACCGTCAGTTGCTTGCAAGGAAAAGTTGCAAGATTGGCTAGAATTGATTATGTTCCTCGTGTGCACAAACCTATGTCGTGAGTGCATCTAGGTGGTTATTTTTACACTAGGTATGGCCCTGTCATGCATCCCAAAGCACCAGAACGTTGAGAGTCATACCCTACCGATGAGATCTCTCAAGTGCCCTGAGTCCAAAAAATTATAAAAATTTGACAGACTATTTCTTCCAATCCACGACACATACGGTCGATCTTTTTGATCCCATGGGGTCGCGTGAGGCTCCTCTATAATGGCCTATCTTGGTTTTCGATGACTCGAAGCCATTTTCAATTAGTAGCATTTTTTTTCCTGCTCAAAAAACCATCAATTGCTTGCAAGGAAAAGTTGCAAGATTGGCTAGAATTGATTTTGTTCCTCGTGTGCACAAACCAACGTCACGAGTGCATCCAAGTGGGAATTTTTACATTAAGCATGCCCCTATTGTGCATCCCAAAGCACCAGAATGTCGAGAGTCATACCCTACTGGTGAGATCTCTCAAGTGCCCTGAGTCCAAAAAATTGTCAAAATTTGATGGACTATTTCTTCCAATCCACGACACATACAGTCAATCTGTTTGATCCCATGCAGTTGCATGAGACTCGTCTACAATGGCCTATCTCAATTTTTGATGACTCCAAGCCATTTTCAATTAGTAGCATTTTTTCGCCTACTCAAAAAACCGACAGTTACTTGCAAGGAAAAGTTGCAAGATTGGCTAGAATTGATTTTGTTCCTCGTGTGCACAAACCGACGTTGCGAGCGCATCCGGGTGGGAATGTTTATGCTAGGCATGCCCCTATTGTGCATCCCAAAGCACCAGAACATTGAGAGTCATACCCTACCGACGCAATGTAGAAGTTGCTTGACAACTTTTTGACAATTTTTTTGACAACAATGACAATTTTTGCTCAAATTGTATCTAGTCTCAATCTATCACCCCTATGACCCGATAATGACTCAAATAATTATCCATGATTATACAAGAATCAATAATGCTCATGATTGACTAGGGACGCATCACATATACTCAAAACATAGTCACAAAACATTGACACACAAAATAGTCACAAAACATTGTCACATATTATTCAAAAAATTGCCTCTAAATATGGTCAAATCAGCTCTTGGCTATTTGATTATACAAAAAATTGTCTTACAAATAATCTCATGGGCTTTTATACAAAATTTGGCATTACAATATATGCGATTCAGCTCATCACCATTTTAATATACAAATCATCTCATGGGCTTTTATACAAAATTTGGCATTACAATATGTATGATTTAGCTCATCGCCATTTTAATATACAAAATTTGGCGTGTACATATGTACAAATCAGCTCATTGCCACTTAAATATACAAAATTATGCCCCTAAACATGTAAAAATCAGCTCATGGGCATTTATATATACAAAAAATGAATATAGAACAATTTGTCAACGATTTGTACAAAATTCTCAAAATCATTCTACTCTGAACCATAGAATCAATCAAGTGAGCCTTCAGGATCAACTCTAACCTGTATTGTGTCAAGTATTGCCTCGTGGTCAGATTCATGAACTTTCCATAAATTCTTGTTATGAGGTCTACCACGATACTTCATCAAATGAATATTTGTTGCAAAAACAAGGTTAGAGAAATGAAGAATATGTCTGTGTGTTTCAAAGTCCTCGAACGACCAAACATCAGAATTCTTGATAGGGTATTTTCGAAGCCATGTTCCTGTCATGACAACAGACCCTATTGGGTACTCAATACCCTCTCCGTCAATGATTGTGGTTGTCAATTTTCTTTTAGGCTCAACACCACGACACAAATAGTAATTTGTTCCTTCTTCATCATTCTCTTCTGCAACAACTGCATACACATGACTTGCATTCTATAAAGTGTTAATTAATACCAAAAATAAAGTATGATGTACAACAAAATGAGCCAAAAAGAATACTAGCAAAAAAATTAACTCAAAAATCACCTGAATCCAATAGGTTGGATACATGGTCAAAATCCATTGATGTCTCCATCTGGCTCAATTGTAGTGCTTTGGGAATTTGATATGAATCAATGGGAACCAATGATCTAGAAGACCATTTGTCAACCCACTCTTCTGATTCACATTCTTCCCACAAACAATACATGCATGAAGAGCAAAAACATACCATCTGTCTCGTATAAATTACCAGTGAACTTGAATTTAAACTCATAAATGAGTGCATGTCACTCGATCCTGCAACTGTACAATAATATAGATAGTTTTCAATGTTAGATTCACTAATCAAGCAAAAATATCTATGAACCAATGACATACCTGGATTACTTGGACCCATCGTAGAATTACACCATCGCACAATTGTTTCTGCATCTACCAACTCAACATCACCTTTGTACTTCAATTCTTCCCTAGCTAGGGCTCTTTTCACACATGCTCCTACACCATCATGCTCTCCCTTACCATGTCCAGCCTCAGTGAAATTATAAATATGTTGTACACTGCTTGTCACATGCATCCTTGTCAGCCAATAAAACATCCTTCCATTCTTGAATTGTGTAGTGCAATTATCTGACCATATTAAGTGTTAGTTGTATCGTATGTTCCTTTCCCTTAAACTATCATAGAAAACTTTAAAGCATCCTTGTACAAACTCTGATGAATGAGTACGATTGTCACTTATGTATAAGTGATACTCTCTTACAACCTTTTTATCCTCCTTTGTGCTATCATCTGCATGCATGAATGCTGTGTACAAAAATAGAGACTTGTGTAGAGTGATAATACATTGATTGCACTTCAGTTTGAGGTTGTAGTGTATAATTTTCAGCGAAATCAATGATAGAGACAATGGTGCCAAGAGGAAATGTGTCCTTACACAACTTGAATTGCTCATCTAACCATCGATCTCTATGTGTATGCATTATGTACTCATAAACTAGTTTCTCTTGAAACATTTTCATAAATTGAGCTACACATATATCATTTTTCAGTAGCTCACATCTCTTCAAATCTTTTCCATCTTTAACTCCATATGTGATTGTCTTGTATTTTCTGAAAGAAACTAGTTTCGTACCAATTTCATGTGTGCTCTCCAAATGTATGCATCTTGGTAAACATTGCAAACCACCACATATAGCACAAGAACCTTCCAAACAAGGCATCTTATAATAAATGCAACCATCATGTCTATTACATAACACACTTGAAATAAATTCTCTTGCCGACTTAGGAGGTGCTTGTATATTACATTCCTGCAAAACATCGTTAGTGTGCAAAGTAGAACAAATATGACGAAAAATATCATAATGCATGGAAAATTCAATATGCATCCTACAAAAACATGTGGTGCATACATGATTAATCTTAATATAAAAAAGTTTTGCCATTTCAAAAAATCTTTAAGAAATTTTTATTTGAGGAAACTTTTGAAGGAATCTTTCATAAAATTTAGTTTGAGTCATATCCAAATAGTGTTTCACATGTGGCTCATGATTTTTAGACCCAATTTGCTTTCTAACAACATCTCTTTGGTTGGGCAATACTCTTGTATTGTCATGCCAAAAATTTTCAATTAATATTTTTAGTGCATCTACAACAACCTTGTCTTTGCGTGGTAGTCTACCTGAGAATGCCCAAAGAGAATTATTGTTAGGTTCCTCTATTTGTTCTCACCTCTTCAATGCTTTACTTAATGTTTTTCTACTAACGTTCAATGACTTAGTTGTTTTTCTTATCAAACGATCTTTTTCTTGCTCATTATGGTTGATGTAATGACACGTTGAGTAGCATTAGAATCTTTACTATGTGATTTTGAACCAATAGATTGATATGCATCAAATAGATTTCTGACAATAGTTCTTTCACTGTTGCTTTCAAATGATCTTAGGTGTAGAATTTTCATTGTCTCTCTAAAATTCAAATTTTTAATCATTTGAAGAATTAATTGACATCTTGCAGTTTGATTTAAGTTTTTAAAATAGTTGTTCCATATTCTTTTAACCATTCTCCTACAAGTTCATTCATTCATTTTATTGGGCATTGACTTCAATATATTCTCATCAATGTCAATTAGATACTTTGGTTTCCTACGAATGATTCTAGGAGGTGATAACATCGGTGCATTATGTACATTCAATTCATCAAGTAGAGAAGGTGTAATATGTTCATCATTTAATTGATTATGCAATGTGTTATCTTCTTCAATTGCATTAGGTTCAAATGGTAAATTTTCAAATATTTCTTCTTCAATTGCATTAGGTGCATTATATTCATTTGGTAAATCGAATTGAGATGATGAGGTTGACATACCTTCTTCTCCCATTGTTCTTATGTCACACAATTTCTTCATACCCTACCTTTGTCTTTCCTTTTGAGCCTCTCGTTGTTCCATCGTTCCTCACTTGTTCTTTCCCATGGTTGAGATCGGTTGACCTAAATAGAATCATATTACATATATATGTAAAGAAAAGTTCAAAAATAAATAAATAACCATAAGTATGCATCTTATCACTTTGTTTTGGAATCAAACTATTAAAAAATCACATTTTAATCATTTGAAACCATGCAAAAACAAAAAACTAATAAAAACAACAATTCAATCATTTGAAATCATGCAAAAAACAAAAAATTCACTTACTTTTATGTATACAATAGTGATAGAAGTGCAGACACAGTTCAAGTGGGGCCTTCAACGACCTCAAAAACTTCTTTGAGGTCATTGAGGCTCTTGGGCAACTAAAACTATGTCTCTCAACCACGTACGCACTACTAGGCCATAAAATGTTGGCAAGCCCAATGGTATTCTCGGCTGATAAGTAGCGCGTACGAGCTACTAAGCCTAAAAATGTTATCCCAGGGTATCGATTAATGGGAATAGTACCACTTATGACTAATAAATACCATGTACGTGCTACTAAACCTTAAAAAAGTTATGGAAGGGGTAAGGAGGAAGGGAGAGGGAGAGAGGGAGAGAAGAAGGGGGGAAGGGAGAGAGAGGGAGAGAGGGAGAGGAGAGGGGAAAGGGAGAGAGAGAGAAAAGAAGAGGGGGGTGGGAGAGGGAGAGAGAGAAGAGGGGGGGGTGGGAGAGGGAGAGAGGGAGAGGAGAGGGGAGAGGGAGAGAGAGGGAGAGGAGAGGGGAGAGGGAGAGAGGGAGAGAACATGAGGGGAAGGGAGAGGTAGAGAGAGGGAGAGAGGGAGAGAAGAGAGAGAGAGAGAGAGAGAGAGAGAGAGAGAGAGAGAGAGAGAGAGAGAGAGAGAGAAGAGGGTGGATGGGAGAGGGAGAGAGAGGGAGAGGAAAGGGGAGAGGGAGAGAGAGGGAGAGGAGAGGGGAGAGGGAGAGGGAGAGGGAGACAGAGAGAGCGAGGGGGAGAGGGAGAGAGGAGGGAGAGAAGAGGGAGGGAGAGAGAGAGAGAGAGAGAGAGAGAGAGAGAGAGAGAGAAGAGTGAGGGTGGGAGAGGGAGAGAAGAGGGGAGAGGGAGAGAGAGGGAGAGAGGGAGAGGAGAGGGGAGAGGGAGAGAGAGGGAGAGGAGAGGGGAGAGGGAGAGAGAGGGAGAGGAGAGGGGAGAGGAGAGGGGAGAGGGAGAGAGAGGGAGAGGAGAGGGGAGAGGAGAGGGGAGAGGGAGAGAGAGAGAGAGGAGATGGGAGAGGTAGAGAGGGAGAGAGGGAGAGGGAGAGAGAGAGGGAGAGAGAGAGAGAGAGAGAGAGAGAGAGAGAGAGAGAGAGAAGGGAAGGTAGAGAGAGAGAGAGAGAGAGAGGGAGAGGGAGAGAGAGAGAGAGAGAGAGGAGAGGGAGAGAGAGAGGGAGAGAGGGAGATAGAGAGAGAGAGAGAGAGAGAGAGAGAGAGAGAGAGAGAGAGAGAGAGAGAGAGAGAGAGAGAAGAGGGGGGGTGGGAGAGGCCGAGGAGAGGGCAGAGGGAGAGAGAGGGAGAGAGGGAGAGGAGAGGGGAGAGGGAGAGAGAGGGATAGGAGAGGGGAGAGGGGGAGAGGGAGAGAGGGAGAGAACATGGGGGGAAGGGAGAGGTAGAGGGAGGGAGTGAGGGGGAGAAGAGGGGGGAGGGAAGGTAGAGAGAGAGAGAGAGAGAGAGAGAGAGAGAGAGAGAGAGAGAGAGAGAGAGAGAGAGAGAGAGAGAGAGAGAGAGAGAGAGAGAGAGAGAGGGAGAGGAGAGGGGAGAGGGGAGAGGGAGAGAGAGGGAGAGAAGAGGGAGAGGGGAGAGAGAGAGAGAGAGAGAGAGAGAGAGAGAGAGAGAGAGGGGAGAGGGAGAGAGGGAGAGAGGGAGAGAGGGAGAGAACATGGGGGAAGGGAGAGATAGAGGGAGGGAGAGAGGGAGAGAAGAGGGGGAAGGGAGGTAGAGAGAGGAGAGAGGGAGAGAAGAGGGGGGAGGGAAGGTAGTGTGTGTGTGTGTGTGTGTGTGTGTGTGAGAGAGAGAGAGAGAGAGAGAGAGAGAGAGAGAGAGAGAGGAGAGGGGGTGGGAGAGGGAGAGAGAGGGAGGGGAGAGGGGAGGGAGAGAGAGTGAGAGAGGGAGAGGAGAGGGGAGTGGTAGATGGAGGGAGAGAATACATGATAAAAATCAAAGAGGAAGTTGTAGATAAGAATAAACTCACTTACTTCTATAGAAGTGTAGACACAGTTGCAGTGGGGTATGGAAGGAGAGAAGAAGAGAAAGAGGGATGGGGTATGGAGGAAGGGAGAAGGGGAGACAGAGAGAGAGTGAGAGAGTGTGTGTGTGTGAGAGAGAGAGAGAGTGAGAGAAAGAGAGATAAAGAGAGAGAGAGAGAGAGAGAGAGAGAGAGACCTTGTATGCGTTTGAGAGGGAGAGACGATACACTTACATGTGTATATATATGTTTAATATATTATATCTATACAAACATTTTATATATACAATGTCATATTATACACATATTATATATTACATATATTATATGAATATACACATATTATATATTACATATGTTATATGA